>NC_044981.1:32394208-32692043 GCF_008728515.1 Papio anubis
ACTCAGCCACACACAGATACACACCACACACACACACCCCATACATCAGCAGATACACATCACACACACGTCACCACACAGATACATACCACACAGATACACACCACACACAGACACACACCCACACTTCACCAGATTCACACCCCCATGCATCACCACACAGATACACCACACATCACTCCACACAGATACACACACATCACTACACACCACACAGACGCACCCACACATCACTCCCCACAGATACACACACAGTCACATACACACCACAGACACACACACCATCATACCACATGCAGAAACATCCACACGTCACCATACACAGTCAGATACGCACCACACACAGATACACATAACCCCACACAGAGTCACAGATACACCACACACAGACACAGGTCACCCTGGACAGTCACATACAACAACCCTGCCTGACCCGGCCAACCCTGCTCCACCAAGCACAAGCAGGCAGTGCCCACCACGACGCATCTGCACCCCCACCCTCACACCGCCTGGCGGCTCTCACACGGTCACCGCACGTGCACAAAGCACCCCTCCCGCCCCCCTCTCCCTTCGCTGGATGGGTGCTTTGTTTTGAGACGGAGTCTCGCTCTGTCACCCAGGCTGGAGTGCAGTGGCCGGATCTCAGCTCGCTGCAAGCTCCGCCTCCCGGGTTCACGCCATTCTCTGGCCTCAGCCTCCCAAGTAGCTGGGACTACAGGCGCCCGCCACCTCGCCCGGCTAGTTTTTTTGTATTTAATAGAGACGGGGTTTCACCGTGTTTGCCAGGATGGTCTCGATCTCCTGACCTCGTGATCCGCCCGTCTCGGCCTCCCAAAGTGCTGGGATTACAGGCTTGAGCCACCACGCCCGGCCAGCCCATCTCTTCTTAACTGAGAAAGGCCTCCTTGCTAAGTCTCCCCAGTGAATGCCCCAATTAGCCTCAATCCTTTCCCAGAAAGGCCCTGCGAGGCCCTAGCATGCACCAGGGCCTGGCAGAAGCTCACATCCCTCACGTCGTTTGGGGGCCCAGCCACACCTCAGCACAATTAGCACCTCCTCCCTTGGCCTGGTCCTCACTGGCTGAGGTGACCATGGAGGGGCCTGTGGTCCAGCAATTGGACGGAGGGGACGGCACGGCTATTCATGGAGCAGCTCTGTGGCCGGCACATTGAGGCAAAGCCCTCCTTTTGCCTCTGAAACCCCACCCTCTGCCACCAGGCTCTCCATTCCCGCCCGTCCCTGGCCCTGCCGGGAGAATGGGGCTGGATCTCGGGGTGCAGGGGCACCAACGGGGCAGAAGAGGGGGACACAGACATACGAGAGCTGGACTGGTGTGACATGAGGAGGCAGAGTCTGGGCACAGACAGGGCCATGTCCCATCTCAACCACCTACTGCTTCACGATGAAAGCCACGTTGCCCCCTCTCCAACCCTCCATTTCCCCTTCTGTGAAATGGTATGGTATGAACTCCGTCCCCCAGACACAGCAGGGTTACGGTGAGGACTAGAGCAGATCACCTGTGGACAGGCTCAGCCCCTAGGGGATATTTTGGGGTGTGGAGGAGGATGCAGGCCTTGGAGGACCTGCCAGGGCAGCTGTGGGGCTCAACATCTCAGAGCTGAGCCCTGCCGTCCCCCCGACAGGAGGCCGCTGGGCAGCGCAGGCGGTGTGGCTCAGAGCTGCATTATTCATGGCGCTAGGCTCTGAGCAGAGGGAAATTTGCTGAGTGATCGACTTAATGTCTTAACACAAACCCACTTAGGCAAAACACCTCTGAAGCAAGAAAAGCAGAAAAATAATAGAAAAGGGAAGCCATGGTGTTTGGAGGCAGATGGTGGCAGGAGGGGCCTGGATGGGGCAGGACACGAAGAGATGGCTGGTTCGTGGCCACCACCCAAAGCCCTCCAGAGGCCCCTACCCCAGGTCTGCTGTCCCCACCCTCAGTGGCTGTGCCCAGCATTCACTGATGAGCGAATCCCACCCATTTCTTGGGTTCAGTTCATGAAGGGAAGGGAGTCTGCCCAAGGCTCACACAGCAGTGGGAGGCCAACCGGGAGCCAGACTCGAGACTGCTAGTGTGGGTCAGGGTCCCTGCCGAGGTCATGTCCTGGTCCAACCCGTGGGCAGTGCGGTGGGGCTGTGGCGAACAGGGCCCTCAGCCTGACTGCATGGCTCTGTCCCCGCCTCAGGCCACGGTCAAGGCCGGGACACCGTGGAGTGTGGCTGAGGATACTGGAGGAGCCACTCACAGGACAAGACCCCCAAGTTTCTTCCCATCTTCCCCAACTCCAGTGACACTCTGGTGGAGGAGGTCACATCTCACCTTCCAGTCGTCTCCTCCGCCTCACTTCACCTCTACCACAGCAGGACCACTTTCTCCAACTCAGCCAGAACGTTCCCCCCTAGAGCCTTTCCCAGTGCTGGTCCCTCTGCCAGAAATGCCCTTCCCACGTCTCTATCTGCCCAGCTCCCTCCAGCCTAGGGCCCCACTTCTCTGCCTCTTCCCACATGAAATATCCCAGCCCTTTGCCACAGTGGGAGCTCATCGCGCCCGCCTGCTCCTCTCCACTGCCACTTGCCATCCTCCACTTTGTGCTGTGGTCAGTTTTGGAACTGGCCTGCTTCAGGTTCAAATCCCAGCTCTACCACTTCTCAGCTGTGTGACTTTGGACAAGTTTCTTAATCTCTCTGAGCCTTGTCTCCACATAACAAAGTGTGAAGAATAAGCAAGTTAATATACATAAGGTACTTAGAACAGTTCCTGGCACATTGGTGCTCAGGAAGTGTTTATTATTATTATGCTATCATTGTTGGTTTCCTCCATCAGCCCATGAGCCCCTTCAAGGGCAGACTGTGTCTTTCCCGTTTCTAACCGCCCAGTTTCCAGCAGAGTGTAGGATGCTCAACCGACGACAGTTGAAATGAACCTAGTTTCCAACAATGTTGTCTCCCCAGTCTGTTCACCCCAGATACCCTGGGAATGGGAGCCAGTGCTGGGCTGGTGGCAGAGACCCTGTGTTGGGGCAGAGAGAGCCATGGGGAAGATGACCTCGAGGCACAGTCAGGCCAGCAGTAGGGCCTGGCCAGGGTTAGAGGCCAGCAGCTGGGCATGTGGTTTGGCCAGAGAAGAACAGACAGTGCAGGCTGGGATGAAATATTTAGGAGCCCACATCCCTTGGAAGTGGAAACTGACAAGCAAAATGAAATGCTGAGATGTGATTACCCAGGCAGGCCAAGCATGCCTCCCTGCCAGCGGCAGGCTCGGCGCCCCTCCCACCCACCCACTGCCACAAGTAGGCATTGGGTAATGAAGTCCCCCTGGACCCTTCTCCTGAGCTAGCCCTTGCCCCTCCTCTTCAGGCCAGGCCAGGAGGGAGGGGTGGCAAAGAGCCCGGCTCTGGCTCCTGCAGGCCACTCCTTTTGGTGGCAGAATAGCAAGAAATACAGAAAACCGGGGGGCTGGGTCAAGCCCCAGCGCTGGATATAACCAGATGATCCCTTCACTCCACCAAGCTTCTTCAGCTGCAAAATGGGGCTGCTGGCCCACGCCAGGGAGGGGGGACCAAGAAGGTGGACGTGTCAGCTGGCCTTGGTGGAGGGACTGGTGAGAGGATGCCTTCCCGAAGTGAGCACGGCAGCAGGGACCAGCCTCACCCAGGGCAGCAGGAGAAGCCTTCTTGAGACACTGGGCTGTGAGGACTCAGGTTGGCAAAGCTGATGGGCAGATGCTGGGGGCTGGGGCCCAGATGTGAGCCCTGAGCTGAAGAAGTCCTCACCCCAAAAAACTCCCCCAGGCTCTCAGCACTGTTGGGAAAAGGCTTGGAGCCTCAAAGCTTGGGGGCTGCTTGGCCAGATGGGGGTCATGGGGGATGGGAGACAGGAACCACGTAGGGAGGGAAAAGGGATTCCAGGCCTGGATCCTGGGAGCAGCCTTCAGTAGGGTCAGGAGAGCCTTGGGGAGCAAGGGCAGGAGGCAGGGGCTCTTCCTGTATGCTGTAGTTGGAGCTGGGGGAGGGGTGGGTAGCGTCTGCAAGTTTTTCTCAACAGACATTTGGGGTGGGACAACTTTTCACAGTGTGGGACTGTCCCATGTTACAGTACAAGGGACTAGACACTCAAGTCATTGTGATAATCCAAAGTGCCCCACATATTTCCCCACATGTCCCACATGTCCCCGGGGGTAGGGTGCAGCTGCCCAGACTTGAAAGCTCGTTTCTGATCTAAACCAGAGAGGGGCCGGGATTTGCCCGAGGCTGACCAGCACGTGCTGTGCTCACACATTCTGCCCAGGCCCCTCTCAGGCTGGCTCAGGAGCCCCAGATGTCCCTGGCGCAGTGTCCCTGGCGCAGGTCCAGCCATACCTCATCCCTCAGGCCCTAATTCATGGCGCACCCCCACTTCTGTCGACACCGTCCTTCCAGACCACAGCCCCACACCTGCCACACAAACCTCAGGCTGCCCAGCCTGGCCCTTACAACTTTCCACCGAAACTCTAGTCCCACCTGGTCACTCCCATCCCTCACACCTTCAGTGGCTCTCACCTCCCTCAGGACCAAGTCCTCAGCCTGTCCTGAAGGGCTCTGCAGGACTGACTTCATCCACTCCCAGCCTCCTCTCCCACCCCCACCTCTAACAGCATCTGCAGTTTCCAACATACGTCGGAGCCTTTAGACAGACTCTGCTCTGCCTTTGGTGTCTAATTCACCTTCCCAGACTCTTTTCTTCAAGTCAGCTCCACCTGTTCTTAAGGATTCAGCTCAGGCCCCCTCCTCCAGGAAGCCTTTATGGGTATCCCCAAGCTCCTCCTCCCCTGGGCGCTTATAACAATCTCAATGTCTCAATCACTGCACTTAGCACAGTGAATGAAAGTTACTGGACTAGATGCCTCTGCACCCACCAGCCTCTGACTCCAGCAGTGGCCACTGCTGGGCCCTGGATCCACACACTGCCAGGCACAGAGCAGTCACTGTCACTGACTCAGCAACCCCCAGTGCCAGGAGCTGTCCTAGATTCTGTGGGTACCACCAGGAATAGGACAGATAAGCCTGCCCTCGTGGAGCTGCCATCCATCTGTGAAGCCAACAATAGGGACAAGAGAATGAACAAAGGAATGAACATGCTAGTTAGGTGGTTAATTAATTAACACTTGACCTACTGTCCGGAAGGCTCCTGGCCCCATCTCCAGCTGCTGTTCCTCTGTGCTTCCCGTCTTCCCCCACTCTCTCTTGCCCACCTTCTGCCTCTTCTCTGTCTCCCCACAATACACACTTTCTCCCGTCATTGCACAGCCCCTCATGTTCACGCAGCACTCCCAGTCAAGTAACCTTTCTACATGTTGAATTCTGAGCTCCTTCCAGTACAACCAGGTCCTAGGTATTACAACCATTTCACAGATAAGGAAACCGAGCCCACCAGCCAGAACCCAGTGCTGCAGCCTCCACCTTCCCTTCCTCCACCTCATCTTCTTTCCCACCTCCACCTTTCTATCGGCCCTCCTCTCTGCTTCCTGCCTTCTGGGGTGCCCTGACAAGTAGCCTCTGCTCTCAGCCTGTTTCCTACCTGTAAAACGAGGTGGGCACGGAGGCTTGGGGAGATGGTCACAGGGCCTCCACTGTCCCCTCTCCAGCACCCCTCCGCAGCCCCTACTGCATGGCCCTCTGTTCACTCTCCACCCTCCCTCCCTCTTCTCCTCTTACTTGTCACTTTGTCCTGCTTCCTCTCCTCCCCATATCCCAAGGCCTCCCTGGGGCCCCAAGACGTCTGCAAGAGTCGTTAGCTTTCCTTCTGGCTCATTAAAAAGCAGAATTTGCATAGAATATCCATATGATCATTCTGTCTACCGCAAAATGGGGCACAGATATAATGCAGCATGTAAGTGAGGGAGAGAGGAGAGGACAGTCACAGCGGGAGGCTGGGAGAACCCCCACCAGGAAGAGGCCCAGGCACTCCCCTGGGTCTGAGGCCTCAGAGGTAGCCCCTCACTCCCAACAGCTCTCACTAGGCCTTTCTGTTGGCTAATTCCTATCTCTGTAATTCTTACAATAACCAGCAAAGTCGGAATACAGCTGTACCCATATTACAGGTGGAGAAACCAACAGCCAGTGAGGAATAATGGCTCGTCCATGGACACAAGGCAAGTCTGGCAGGCCGGGGAAAGCACTCTCTGCCAGGGCCAGCCCACCCGACTCACGTCACCTGCTGCTCTTTCGGGAAGGCTGCCCCTCCTGACTCTCAGAAGGGAGGCACACAGCCAGGACAGCCCCCCGCCACCCTGGGACAGGCCCACCTCCCGGGGAGGTCTCTCCCATCACTGCTTCTCAAGGCAGCCTCCCCTCCCCCAGTCCTGCCTGGCCTTCCCCTCCCTGCAACAACAGTTTAGCCAGAGACACAAGAGATTTTTGGAGACAACTGCTCCAAACCTCTCATCCCAGCTTCATTGTCGCATTCAGACCTGCCTTGTCCCAAAAAGAATTCGCAGCAGTGCCCAGAAATAAACATGTATAGCTAAAAAAGAAACTGGTAACAAAACCAAGGGGAAGGAACTGAACTTCACACATGAAGACCCACTCAGCATCCATAAGACTGGCCCAAAAAGGGGCCCTTGGTTGGGCTGGAGCCAACCAGGACTTCGCAAGCAGCTGACCTTGGGGCAGACTCTCTATCCATGGTACTGAAGCCAGGAGCACTGTGCCTGGCCTGGCGACCCCTCACCCTCCAGCCCTCTGGCCACAGGCAACCCAGAAGCAAGGCCAGTGGGCCCAGACTTCAAATACACCCCAAATCTGTCCCTTCTCACCACCCCCACCCCTGGTCCAGGCCATTGTCACTTCTTGCCTGGACTACAGTGGCCTCCACACTGGCCCAAGGTCCCACTCTATTCCCTGCACAATAGCCAGAGGGATCACGACCCTCCTCTGCTCCTGACCCTCCAACGGCTCCCAGCTCACCCAGTACAAAAGCCAAAGTCCTCACAGGGCCCCCCAGGGCCCCATGCAATTTGCCCTCCTCTGCCCGTATGTCTCCCTGCCTCACTCACTCTGCCCCTGCCTCCTGGTTATTCTCCAAATGCCGGGCAGGCACCACCTCAGGGTCTTTGCACATGCCAGTTCCCCTTCCTGGGGCCCTCTTCCCACAGATCTCCACCTGGCTAATGCCCTTGCTGCAGCTGGGGATGTGCCAAAAGTCACCCCTGCAGAAAGCCAGGGTGAGGACCGAAAGTCCGTCAACCTTGCAGGGAAGAGTCTCCCCTACTTGCCCCTCTCTGTCCACTTACACTGCTTTGTTCCTCTTCAGAGCCGCATCTTTCACAGCTGGTATCTCAAATTATAATTATACAGTGATGTGTTTGCTTATTCACTGCAAGTTCCTCCTGCCCTCTCCCCAAGTGTGAGCCCCACAAGGCCAGGAGCTTCATGTGCTTAGTCCACGGCCGTACCCCAGTGTCCTGGTCCAATGCCTGGCATACAGTCAGTGCTCAATAAATATTCATTCTGCAGATGAATGAATTACTGTGGAGGAAAGGGATGCAAAGGCTGGAGGGCAGAAGGAAAAAATGGCCATGCCCCTCCTCACCAGCCATACCCCTGGGCAGGTCTGTGGGATTTGGAGGCCCGGGTTCCACCTTCTGAGTCCCTGAAAGTCCCAGAAGCACGAGGGGAGCCAGCACCAGAGGAGTGGCTGCCAGGGGATTCAGCCCTCCCAGACCACTTTCAGAAAGGGCCCCTCACGGCCCATACATGGTCATGTGGGAGTCACATGTGACTTGAGGGCTCCTGACCCACTTCTCTCTTCTCTCCCTCTCTGTCTGTCTGTCTCTCTCTCTCTCTCTCTCTCTCACACACACACTCACACACACACTTACCATGCCAAGGTCTTCCAAGCTTCACACCAGGTGGGGAAACCAGGGACCCTTGGAGATTACCCTGCCCCCATCCCTACCTCTTTCCTCCCTAGCCCTAGAACTGCTGGCCTCTGTGGGGCACGGCCTTCTGAGGCCTGCCCATCTGACAAGCCCACCAGTGCTTCCCTGGGGAAGGCCAGATGAAGGGAACCAAATTCCCCACTTAAAAGGAGGACTCCATCTTCCCACCTTCGAGCTCCAGAGCAAGGGACAGTTTCGGAGTCACACAGAACTGGCTACAAAGCCCAGCTCTGCCCTGACAAGCTGGGAGGGCCCAGGCAAGCCCCTGGGCACCCTGGGCTGCAGTCACCTCCTCTACAGTGGGGACAATGCTCAGGGTTTCTGTGCAGGGGCTGAGGCTGGGGCCGGGGAGCAGCGTCTGTCATGATAGTTCGTGAACATGGCCTCAAAATGTGTGTATTACACACAAGGAGCCTCAGGGGTCTGTACACAGGCCAGGCCAGGCTGGCTGTGAGGCTGGCATGGGAGGCTGAGTCTGTTCAGGCTCAAAGGCTCTGGGAAGAAGGAAGAGGGACCAGGTTGGGGAACATGGAATATCAAGGCAGAAATGTCCGCATATACCATTCATGCCCACATACATGAGCCCACTGAGGAAGGCACACAGTCCGTTTTTGGTCTTACAAATGAAAAACCAGAGGCTCAGGGAGAAGTGAATCGTGTAGGGTCACATAGTGGTGGAGGGTGGGGCTGAGACTGGGACTCAGGCTGCTGGACATTCCCACCCGCCCCAGGGCACTTGGTGGGCCCATGTAGGCCTGAGGTGGGAAGTGCTGGGTGGCGAATGTGAGACAGGGAAGGAAATGGTGGGTTCACAGGTCCCTCCAGAGATGCAGAGGAAAAGGCAGATGGGGTTTATCTCAGCCACATCTCCAAGGAGCTCAGAGTGAGGACCTGGAGTTCCAAGAACCCCACCCCAGCCAGGAAAGCAGGCCGAAGTCCAGGGTCAGCAAACAGGTGAAGATGCTTTCCTGAAAGTCAAGGCCCAAACCCGAGCAGGGGTGAGCAGGGCAGCAGCCTTCACCACTTGCCCTTTAGCCAAGGGAAGACACTGGAAGGGTCCCTGTCCAGTGGGAGCCTGGGGGACAGACCCCAGTGTGTTCTGAGTGAACAGGCTCAGTGAGGAGAAAGAAACAACAGAAGAAAATGAGCTTGAAGACAATGGGGTTCCAGTTGAGAGATTTGTCAAAAACATCAAAAAAAAAAAATCAGAGGCCAGAGGAGTTAGGGAGCAGCAGGCCGCTTTGAAAGTAGCTACTCTGTGGGCTCCTGCCTGGGTCCAAAAACAAGACACACAGGAAGCCAGAGACCAACTGTGGTGCTTGACCCTCCATGTGGCAAAGTGAGACAGGAAAGCCACGAGAAGTCAGTGAGGGATGTGAAGACCTGTGCCGTGGGGGACTCAGAGGTCCTCTGATATGTTGGCTGCATGCTGTCAATAAAGCTGAGGCTCAGAGAGGGAAGGTTACCAGCCTAAAGTCACACAGCCGCCCAGGGACAAGAGCCGGGACCAGAACTCAGTCCGCCTCCCAGCCCAGGGCCCCCTGCCCTGCTCCTGTTCTCTGGTTAAGAAGGAAAACAACTAATGCCTTCGGGAGCACCAGTGCTCGGTGCAGTGCCCGGTCCACCCGGCAAGCACTTTATAGCTATGCGTGCATTTAACCTCACAACAAGCTGTAAGGGAAGGACTATTACTATCCTTGTTTGACAAAGGTGGAAACTGAGGCACAGGGCCCCTCGGGGACTGTTTAGGGTAGCACAACTCATGATGGCAGAGCCAGATTTGAAGCCACGCCGGCTGCCCCAGTGTCTGGGCTCTTGGCCACTCTATTCTCCTGCATCACTGGGGAAAAGGACCGGATTCAGAAGGCCAAAGCCACAGAGGGGCTGCCACCAGCAAAGGGAATTTTTTCAAACCCCAAAGGAATCTTCAAACACATTCCACAAAGGAGGCTGTGAAAGAAAACGCTGCTTCCCGTCAGGAGGGAAGAGATGCAAATTCAGAGAAAAAGGGCTCAGCGTCTGACGTCTTCCTCCTGTCATTCCCATCAAGCTTAGAGGCGAATGCAGACGGGAGCATGTCCCTGTCTGGACAAGCGCATCAGGCAGAGGGAGCCAGGAAAAGTGGCTGCACTGAAAGAAAAGCAGCAGGCCCGGCGACACCAACCTGGGGACTTACAAAATGCAGAGGCATCAGGCCCTGCACAGGTCAGAGTGGCAGAGGAATCCAAGCAGACAGGCGCAGTCCCCGAGGCGCACCAAGCAAACGCGTGGTTCATCTTCACAACGGAACGGAGACTGACCTGGCAATCACGAGCAGTCACATTAACAACAACACCTTGCCAATCTCCAAGCCCCGGCAAGGAGACCCAGCTGGCGAGTGGTGGGTCTCATGGCTTGGCAGGGGGCGCCCATGCCAGGTCCACTTAATTTCCACCCGCAGCAAAGTGATAGGTGGCGTACAAGGGCAACAGAAGGCAAGATGGGTCTCGGGTCTAGAACGGCCTGGTCGATAAGTTAGAATGGGAGGTTCTGCTGCAGGGTGGGGCCCACTCCCCCTCATCCTGGGAAAACGCAACGTCAGAGGGCAGAGTGCTCAGCCTTGGGCTGCAGGGTCCCTGGGTCCCAGGAGGCAGCTAGTGGAACAGTCCAGAGGCCTCTCCCTTTGAAGCTGCTAAAAGTCATCTGATACTCGGATACAAGCTAAAGCCAGCAGCAGCACCCCTCCCTGCTTCTACCCCCACTCAAACCCCTGCTCCCTGCTCATTTTGACCATGGTTCATCTGATGAGGTGGGAAGGTTGCACACTCCAGGCACTGCCACCATGCAGTTGGCCCCGATCATTCCTGAACCAAAACGCCAAGCCCTGAGGGGTCAGCGCTGACATCCACTCCTATTCCTTTCGGCCTTGCTCGAAGCTTCCTTTCTGGCACTCCTCTGACAGACACATTCTAAACAAGTAGTTTTCAGTGGGTGTCTGAGGGTGTCTTCAGGATGAGCCCAAATTGTGGGGAACAGGTCTTTGCTCTCATGAAGGATGCCTAGAGCCAAGGCCATGGAGGGCGAGAACACAGCCTGTCTGTGCCAGCTGGACCTCAGAGGCGGGCTACTGTACCCACTCCTGTCACAGGTAAGAGGAGGAGGCCCAGGGAACAGGGCTGGTCATCTGTTCACTCTTCATTCTGTAGCGTGTGCTGAGGCCCTGCTATGTGCGAGGGAGGGCGAGGGGCACAGAGCTAGGTAGGGTCCTGTCCCTCCCTGGCCTCTGGAGCCGTCAGTGGGGCGGGGACAGAGGGAAGGGTCAGCAGGTACTGTGGCCCACCTGAAGGGGCTTCCCAGGGAGCCTGCGAGGGAAAAACTCCACCCCCGCCTGCTCCACCAAGGAGCTCAGCTCTGTTTGGGACAGGGCAGGTGAGGGGCGCCTGCAAGGAGAAGGGCCTTGGCTCTGAGCCTCAATGGCAAGGGGACCCCTCAGGGCCCTGAGCGAGTTGGGCCCGACAAGTGGAGATGGTCAGCCAAGCCAGCCGAAACATTTCAACATGCGGTGTTGGCCTAAAAGAAACTCTCCTCGGCCCCACCTCAAATGGCTCCCTATCCCCTCCCCACCCCACGGCCACAGGAGCTCCAACCCAGGCCTCTCATCGCTTCCGTCTGCCTGTTCATTCACACCTCCAGGCTTTTGTTCCTACTGTTCTCCCACCTGGCGTGCCCTTTCCTTCCTCCTCTTGTCCAAATACACCTCCTCCAAGCCCTGCTTGCCTGCCCAGCCTGGCTGGGCTGGAGCCCCCGCAGCCCTAGGGTTTGTGTCTTCACTTCAATGGACACATTACCACATCCCTTTTCTTTACTTATTCAGGCAGGCTCTGCTGAGCACCTACTGTGTGCAGGGCAGGTGCCAGGGCTGGCTGTGCATGGCTCCTCTCATGCCCACCAAAAGGGCCTGAGAGCAGGGCCTGCAGCCTGTCTCTGTCTCACACCAGGGCTGGAACGTGCCCAGGGAACAGGGCTGGTCGTCTGTTCACTCACATTTCACTCTACAGAGTCATATGCTATGCTGCGGTCCTCTATGTGCAAGGGAGGGCACAGGGCACAGCACAGGGCGAAATAAATCTAGGAAGCTCCGGCCAGCTGGAGACTCAAGCTGGTGGAGGACTGAGCCACTTTCCCTTCCTGCCCCCCGGGGCAGCAGCACTGCAGGATGAAGCACCCAAGGCCAGCAGTGAGGAATGGCACGAGGCGCACCCCACAGTTCACCTGACGCAGCTGCTGACAGGCCCTGAGTTCCTGCTCCCTCCCTTATGTCTCCAGGAATGGATTTCTGTCTTCAGTGAGTCAGCAGAGAGAGGAAGGGCAACAGCCAGGGAGCTCAGTGGGGCAGGAGGTGGAGGTCCCAGGTTAGCCTGGCCTCACCCCCAATGCCTACACTCTGTCAGCCTCAGTTTGCCCCTTTGTAGGCTGGGAGAGCAACTTCTAGGTCTAGGGTTGGGAAGAGAGCTAAAGAAGAAGCGAGTAGTTGGGGGCTGGATTTTGCAAATAACCATTCATTCAACAAGCATTTATTGAGCAACTACTATGTGCCAGGGCTGTGCCAGATGCTGGAGATGCAGCAGAGAACAAAACAGATTAAAATCTCTGCCTTGGTGGACAATACAAAAACAAATAAAAAGGTATTAGTCTGCTGCTATAAAGAAAAACAGAGCAGGGTACGGGGACTGGAGAGTAGGACTGAGGCAGGGGCTGTTTCAGATAGGCTGTTCAGAGGCCTCTCTGAAGGGAGACATCCGAGAAGACACCTGAAGACACCAAGAATGCGGGCTGCGTGGATATGCAGGAGCAGCTTTCCCCCAGGAGGACCAGCCCGCGCAAAGGCCCTGAGGCGGGCTGGTGCCTGGAACATTTGAGGAGCTGCAAGATAGCTGGTGTGGCAAGAGCGAGGGAGAGGCACAGAAGGAGGAAAGGCCGGAGAGTGAGGAGGGGCAGCGGAACAGGCACCCTTAATGCAAGTGGTGCCAGCTCCCTTGGCTCTGGCTGCACAGACCTTCACCTCATCCCTGTGGAGCCTCCGTAGATGGGGTGCTCCATTTACAGCCAGGGACGCCACATGCAGAGAGTCTCACAGCCCACTGGACGAGGAGCTGCCCAGCCCGGGCCTCCTGCTGCCCAAGCACTGTCTCCTCAGTGGGCTGTCAGCCGTGCCATGCCACTGTGCTGACAGAGGCCATCTACATGCAAGTCTGATGCTCAGCCCTGGGAGTCGGAGCTAGAGGTCAGATCCAGCAACAGCTTGACTCACCCACATCTCTGGAATATCAATGGAGGGCACAGCAACACAGCCAAGAGGTAGGGCCTCAGAATTTCCTGCTGTTCAAGGAATGAGACATCCTCCAAGGAGCAGGCCAAGCCCCCCACACTCCTTCCTGCCACACCCAGAGAGGCCATCTTGTTTCCACCCTTGAGGCACAGATATACCCAGACATGCTAGACGCACTTACCTGAAAGGACTAGAGACAAACTCCTGGGTGACCCCGTGGATAGGACTTCCTGCCCCATGCACCACAGAGGGTAAGTTCAGTGGCTAGGGAGAGTATCTGCCGGATTCTAATCCTGCCCTGCTGTGTGGCCTCATGGGACTTACTTAACCTCTCTGAGCCTCTGTTTAGCCATTGGTATAATGGAGCTGTCTTGAGAGCTAAATGAGGTAATATGTACAAAGCACTTAAAACAGGCCTGGGCCAGGTGCAGTGGTTCATGACTATAATCCCAGCACTTTGGGAGATGGAGGTGGGTGGATCACTTGAGCCCAGAAGTTTGAGGCCAGCCCACGCAACATGGTGAGACCCCACCCCTATAAAAAATGAAAAAAAAAAAAAATTAGCCAAGCATGGTGGTATATGCCTGTGGTTCCAGCTACTTGGCAGGCTGAGGCAGGAGGATTGCTTGAGCCTGGGAGGTTGAGGCTCCAATGAGCTGTGATTGTACCACTGCACTCCAGCCTGGGCAAGAGGGTGAGACCCCATCTCCAAAAAAAAAAAAAAAAGGCAGGCACCGTGGCTCATGCCTGTAATCCCAGCACTTTGGGAGGCCAAGGCAGGTGAATCACCTGAGATCAGGGGTTCAAGACCAACCGGGCCAACATTGTGAAACCCCATCTCTACTAAAAATACAAAAATTAGCCAGGCATGGTGGCGCACGCCTGTAGTCCCAGCTACTTGGGAGGCTGAGGCAGGAGAATCGTTTGAATCCGGGAGGTGAAGGTTGCAGTGAGCTGAGATCACGCCACAGCACTCCAGCCTGGGTGACAGGGCGAGACTCCGTCTCAAAAAAAAAAAAAAACCTACCACATCTGTGCCCACGTCTGTGCCACCCGCTTGCCACTGCCTGCCTTTCTCCCTCCTCGGTGACTCACTGGCGTTATCTCCAGAGCCCAGGCGGGGCCTGCTCTGCATGTCTAATCCAGCCCTGGTGACGCCGCGGAGGAGCCCGGGAGGGAAGGGCAGTCTCCTTGCCTTTCCCTGGTGCAGCCTCGGCCTTGACAGGGAGGAGGGAGTCCTGGCTGCAGCCAGAAGGTCCACACATGCCCGCACACACACACACAACCCCCCCCCACACACACAGACCCGGTCTACAGATACCCCCACCAAGGCAGGCCTGCCAGTCACATGACCAGAACTTCCCAGACACACACCCCTACACAGACACACACACAGACACACACACACACACACACGCACACACACATGCACATACACACGCACACACACACGTCCTGGCCTAGCTGCCTTTGGAGTTCACCTTGCTGCCCTCTCCCCACCAGACCAGCCATCCCCTAAGAACCAAGCTAGGCTGGGCTCCTGTAGTTTTGTCTCTAGCCCCGTCCCTGGACACACCTGTATTCCCAGTTAGGGCACAGCACGGGGCCCAGCACTTCCCAGGCCTCCCAGGACTAGCCAGGCCCCAGGTAGGGCTGGGACCCAGACAGCCAGACCCTGACAAACCCTCCGGTGCGCATTCCTGAGCTCCTGCCGGTATGTGCCAGGAGCACATTTCATTCCTCTTTTTTTTTTTTTTTTCTTTTTTTAAGACGGATTCTTGCTCTGTCACCCAGGCTGGAGTGCAGTTGCATGATCTTGGCTCACTGCAACCTCCACCTCCCAGGTTCAAGCGATTCTCCTGCCTCAGCCTCCCAAGTAGCTGGGATTACAGGCTTGTGCCACTGTGCCCAGCTAATTTTTGCATTTTTAGTAGAGACGGCATTTCACCATGTTAGCTAAGCTGGTCTCGAACTCCTGATCTCATGATCCGCCTGCCTCGGCCTCCCAAAGTGCTGGGATTACAGGTGTGAGCCACTGTGCCCAGCCGCATATTTTACTCTTATATCCTGCTTTATTCCCATTTCACAGATAAGAAACTGAGCCCAGAAAGACGAAATGACTTTCCCAAGATCGCACAGCCAGTCAGTGTCTGAGCCAGGGCACAGGTCTGCCTGAAGGAGCCTGACGTCTTATGCACCTGCCGCCACTTCTGCAATGCAAGCTGGAGAAGACAGGGCATATAGGTAGAGTGCCTGGCCTGACAGCCCTAGCTCCAAGTCCTGCTCCGGCACCAGGCTGTGTGACCCTAGGCAAGCCACATCACTGCTCTGAGGCTAAGTTCTCCCATCTGCAAAATGGGGACAAAACACCTAGCCCGCCGGTGTTGCACTTTGCTGCATGGTCATTACCAGGATCTGTAATACTCACAGGGGGCGTCTGGTCCAGGCAGAGCTCAGTCAAGGGCCACAGGATTGCCCAGAGCATGTGTGGACAAGGGTGGAGGTGGGGAATGCCAGTGCCAGGACTTCCTTTAGGCCTGGTGCCAGTGGCCCAGTCAGTATTGAGCCACTCCAGGTGCCACCTATGGGCTCCCCACCTGAAGGACAGAGCCAGGTTCCCATCCCAGCTCCTCCATGTTCTGGCTCTGTGGCCTTGGGAAAGTGACCCACCCCCTCTGGCCTCCATTTCCCCATCTATAAAATGGCCATAGTCATGCTCCTCTGAAGGACCCAGAGCCCAGCACACAGTTGGCACCTAGGACTCGCTCACCACAATTCTAACATGCATCCCAGCCTGGCCAGCACACTCTCCCCACCACTCCCCTCCCCGGCGCTCCTCTGAGCAACTCACAGATGATTTATACTTCAGAGGACGAATCAATACAATATACAGCCAAAGACATCTTTAATCTTTCGCAGGGATTAGGCTACAAGGTACAGCGGCCTCTTTCTACCAGCCTCTCAATTCTGATTTCAATTTGGCCAGCTGGAGTGCAGCTCTCTCTCTCCCTTTCTTTTCACCTTCTAAAAGATGTTCCTCCAAATCAAATTTCATTTATTGGGTTGCGCGAGGAGATCTAGCTGCCTAACCTGCCCTGGCCAGGCCCCCGTAGGCTGTTGCACACTGGCATGGGGTAGCCTTGGAAGTCTGGGGACGTGGGAGGCCCAGTCAAGCAGGAAGCCAGGCCCTCAGGGAGGTGCAGATGGTGCATGGGGCGTGGCAGGCACTGTGAGGGGCACCTCTGCCAGGACAGGAGTGCCCCATGCTGAAGGCCTTCACATAATAGCAAATTTTAGTTTTCTAGATCATGAAGTCCTTTTAAAAAATCTTGAGTAGACTTTATTTTTTCTAACCACCCAATACTTGATCAGATGTTGATTTTTTAAAAAGTAAACAATAGGCTTACCTTCAGCCAAAACACAATGCTCAGACCGCACCCCTATCCCACGCCTCTCCTGTCCCTCCAGGCTGTGTGTACATGGGCATGCCTGTGTGTCCCTGTCATACCCTAGCACTTGCACAGGGGCTGGCCCAGGTGGGTCTCAGTGAGCACGCAAATGACAGAAGACAGAGAAGAGAAGAGTACAGAAACAGGTGAGACCTCTAGTTCCAGAGCCAGCCCTTCTGGGTTCAAATCCCTTCTCCACCTCTTACTTGCTGTGTGGCCTGGTGCTAGCTACTATTCAGCCTCTCTGTGCCTGCACTTCCTCTCCTGCAAAATGGGGATGAGGCAGCATCTACCTCATATGGCAGGAAGGACTGCCCAGGACAGCAGGTGCTGGGCACAGAGGGAGGCCTGCATGAGCACTGGGGGTGGCTTTGAGGTCCCTCAGGGCAGGGACTGAACACAACTGAACACAGAGACTCACGGCCCTCGATCCCTTCCCCCATCCTATACCTTTGTCCCTAAATCCTGCAAAGGTCATGCCTTGAACAGAAAAGGCAGGAGGCTGGTGTGGGGAAGAGTTCAAGCCGCAAAGAAGGAAAGGAACCAGCAGAGTAGGGTAGGAGGTGCCATCCAGAGGGAGGTGCCCAGGTCTTGGGTCTGAGCAAAGGAGGAAAGGACATGTGGGTAGCCCAAGGGAGGGGCTGGGCTCTGGGGTTCTGAGGCTCTGACACTGTCTGCCAGGGTCCCCAGGTGCTATTGCCAGCCCGCCTGGAGGTAGGAGTGGAGTACTGTTCACCTCTGCTTCCTTTTGCTCTGCCAGGCTGCCGGAGTGCAGAGTGGCCTGGAGCCTCAGCCATCAGTCAGCGCTGCCCCACTTCCCACTGCCCCGCTGCCCCCTCCACCAGGTGGAGGCACCCAAGCAGCTTCAGCAGTACAATTAAAGAGGCTTATCTGAGATTTATAGCAGCATTATGCTCACGGGGTGTTATCAACGGCAGCCTCTGGACACTCTGTAGTCCTTAGGAAAAGCAATTAGAGTCCTGAGGCCATGAGGGTATAAATATACAGACACTATCACCCAAGGTCTCAGGCGCTGGCAAGCTGTGTAGAGGCAGGGCTTTGGGAGAGACCAGAGGCAGGGCAGACGGGCCCTCTCTGCAGGAGGTGGGTCTGCCAGGAGGGAGAAGGGCCTCCCCACTTCCCCCACACACCACAACAGGGCCCCGAGGAAGTCACAGGCACCATCCTTCAGCCCCACAACCTCCTAGGAGCCGTCCCATCTTGGCTCACCCCAGCCCAGGTGAAGGCCCCCCAGCCCAGGGCTGCCTGCTGCTCCCAGATGCCCACAGCTGCAGCCCACGCAGCCAGCCCTCCCAGGGCACCAGCAGAAGCAGAGACCCAGCCAGGGTCTCTGCTAGGTGGGTCTCTGTGGTCACCTGCCAAGGGGTTAACCCTTGTTACTGCTCAGCCGCTTATCTCTGGGGACACCTTTATCACAGAGCATCTGAGGACAGCAATTTAAGGCAATGCAGCAAGCTTAATGGGGGAAGGTGGCATCAGGGTATGAGGGGAAGACCTTGAGGAGAATAAATACTTGCCAGTTCCTCAGACTCCACCCACAGGGACACCTTCTTCACTGACGCCCAAACCAGCACAGGTCACCCGCGGCCCTTCACCCCTCACCCCCAGCACAGACAGGTCAATTTTAGGGGCTCCAAATTCCTCATTCCTCTGAGAGCCTGCCTGGCTGTCCACCCATCTCCTGAGTCCCTGACAGCCCTCTAAACAAGGCCCTTGTCCCCACCCCGTCCCTTCCTCTGCTGTGAGGACAGCGGCTGCCCTGCAGGCTCCCGCACCAGGGAGGTCAACAGTGCCCTCATCTGCACACCCACGTCTGCGAAGGCCTCATACCTGCCGTGCACAGGAGTCACCCAGAGCCCAGTGAGGCCATGGGCCAAACTGCAGGGCTCAAAGAGGAGGACAAGGCCCACCTGGCAACAGCCAGGCAGTCAGAGCCCGCATCAGGCCCCGGCTGGGGGCTCTCGGTGGGTCAGTCACATGCCCCCAAGCCCGGCATGACCCTGCAGCCAGGCGCTTGACTCACCGTCCTCACGGGACTTCTGGATGAAGGCCTCCACACCGCTCTCGCCATAGCTGCCCTCCGAGGCCACCGTGGACACGTAGTTCCACTTGAGGGCACGGACGATGTCCACCATGGCCTGGGCCTGGTACGTGTCCGAGGGCACCACGCGGGAGAAGAAGTCGTAGCGGCTGTTGTCGCTCAGGTCTGGCGCGGTGGAGGCGTAGCTGATCTGGGGTATCTGAGGGGCAAAAGGGGCTGCTGAGGGTGGCGGCTGCCCCCACCCCGCCGAGCCAGCCCCACTCCCCTACACACCAACCTCCCTCTGGTCCCCACAGCCTTGGGACCACTACAGCCCACCCCTCCCCATGGGCACTGCCTCCTCCTCCAGAAAGTCTCCCAACCAGCCTCCCTGGGGTCCCCAAAGACACTCCAACCACGCGCAGGTACACACACACACACATACACACGTACACACACCACACACACACACATCCTGGGAGCCTCTGGCTGCCTCAATTTACACAAAGAGTTCAAAGATCCCAGCCCAGGGAAAATCCCCACATACATGAGATGATTCAGCCTGTGGATTTGGGTGTTAGGAGGGGCCCTGAGGGGTCAGGTGGCCCATCCCATGCCCCCAGGCAGCCCCTCTGGTCAGGACCCAGCAGACCCTGTCCCCACAGCTCTCTGCCAGCTCAGCCTCCTTCCTCGTGCCCTGCTCAGAGGAGATGGAGCCTCGATTCCAGCTCCCCCGTCCCCCACTCCACCCCCAAGGATGGAAGCCCAGGAAGCTAGCAGGGTGGGCTTCAGGAAGTCCCTTCTCTCTGCAGCTGGGGACACTGAGCCCAGAGAGTCACCACCCTGCTGGGTCTCACAACCTCTCCAAGGCAGAGCTGACCCAAGGCCCTGCCCCAGCCCCAGGGCTTTCTAGTCACAGGGCATCTTCCTGCCTCCACAGGCCTCACCTGGACCCTCCCCAGGCAGGCATGAGACTCAGACCCCATGCCTCCTGTAGATACACCCAACCATCCCCAGGACAGGGAAGGGGTATGGTCCCTCCTCTCCACCCCTCCCTTCCAGGGCCCCACCCACTGCTCTGCTCTCCTGGCTGGTCAGGGCCTGTGGGCTCCACTCGCCGCTTGGCCCACAGGAACACTTCTCCTTCCTGTGTGCCCTCTGCCCACTCAGTTGTCCAAGGGGACAGGGGTGGGGAATGCATATTCATCCCGGCTGGCGTCAAAACTAAGATTTTATGCCCCTAAGGAATCACTCAGATTCAATCCTGGCCAAGAAACCTGTGGCCAGGACTTCAGGCCCAGTGGCAACCGTGGGTGGGGAAATGTTCCTGGGACAGGAATACTTGGGGTGCACCTGGCAAGTGGTGCCAGGTGGGAGGTTGGGGGTGCACCTGGCAAGTGGTTGCCCACTTGGCTAAAGCCTAATGTGTCCCTATCCCCGGGACTACCTCCCAGACCAGTCAGCTCCCCTCCTCAGGACAGGGCAGAGCTTCTGCCAACCTAGAAGCCCCACCTCAATATCCCAACATTCAACTCTGTTCACTTCAACAAATACTTTATTGAGCACCTATGATGTCCTGAGTGCTGAGAACAGCAGTGAATAAAACACTCACGGAGCTTCCTTCTGGTGGGAGGAGAGGAGCAAGCAAGCTAACAAGTACCGGGATCATTCTCCACAGCAATGAGGCCTCACAGAGGGGCATAAGGGGGTGGGACATCAGGGTAGCAGGTGGCAAGGCCAGGAAAGGCCTCTCTGGGGAGGCGACGGCCGAGCAGAGCCAGCATGAGCAAGGATAGGAAGGTATCGGAGCCCAGGGAGCGGCAGCTCCCTGCGGAATGAGCTTGGTGTGTGGGTGGCCAAGCAAGGGGCCTGTGTGGCCGGAGCAGAGCAGGATGGGGACAGTCAACGCGTAGTAGGCCCCACAGCCTCTTAATAAACGGACAAATGACAATAAGGAAGTTGACTGGGGCAGGGAGGGTCCACCCTCCCCTGAGAATGCCCACTGCCAAAAGCATGGCCCAGATGGCTCACTGTCTGCCTCCCCTGTGGGAAAAGCCCAAACCACCGAGACCTTCACGGGTGAGGATGTGGGTAGGGGAAACAGTTAACTGGTTTTTTAGATTTTCTAAGCAAGGGTTCTAAGCAAGGGTTAGAAACCCTAAGTTCTGAGTGCTTTGCCTGAATTCCCTCATGTGACGCTCACAGCCTTAGGAGACAGCTATTGTAATTATTCCCATTGTGCAGCTGAAGAAACTGAGGCCAGGGGACGTGAAGTAACTTGCCCAAGTTTTTTTTCAGCTGGTGAGAGGCAGAGCTGGGATTTGAGTTTAAGCAGTGTAGCTCCCCAAATTCTACTTGAAACTGTCTCCCTAGGAAGTGTGGGAGAAGCTGTGGAGGGAGGCTGAGGGGAGAGCAGACAGGAGAGAACCTTAGGGTTCTAAGCAGAACAAGGGTTAACTCCCAAACCCCCTCACTGTAGCTCCTGTGGTCTTTATAAAATGGCATGTACTACATTATCCACTGGCACTGTTTGTAACAGTAAAACTTTGGAAACAACCTGTATGTCCATCAAGAGGGGATTGTTTAAAGAAGTTCCAGCCAGATAAGGAATATTACACAGCTGTGAAAAGGAACGAGGCTGATTTCCAGGCACTGCTCTTGGTGGGTCTCCAAGATATTGTGGGGTAAAAATAACAGCAATACGGAGGCAAAATGCAGGTGGAAGCTGTTTACTGTGTGAAAGGGGAAGTGCATACTGGCTGCTCTGAAACAAAACACGTGCATTGCCTCAGGGGAGGAAAGCAAGTGGCCGAGACAGGATCGGGAAGGGACCTTTCACCTTCTACCCTTTGTAGGTTTCCAGTGTTGAACCATGCACATCTTCACCCATTTGGAAAGCAAACCACACTTGAATATACCTGAATCTATGTGTCCCCTCGCCTGCTCTGTCAGCAGTGACTGAAAACTAGCCCAGTCCTCTCTGCCTTGGAGAACACTTAGCATAAAAACAGCACCCTCTAAAATGTGAGCTCTGACTAGATATTTTTTAATTCACTTTAAGGTTGTTATTTTTGAGGTCTGAAAATGGTATTCGAGTCATGGCTGGTTTGTTTTTAAGAAATCTTGTGTTTTAGAGCAGTTTCTCAGCCTTTGCACTCTTCACGCTGTGCATGGGAGGTTAGTTCTTTGTTGGGGGGAGGTCCCTGAGAGACAAGTGTTTTGTTTACGTCTCTCGCTGGCCTCTGTTGCGCCTCAGCCAGGAGCGATCATCACCTGCCTGCCTCCATGCCCCTCCTGATCAGAAGCTTGTCCCTACTTCTGGTGTTTCCTCCCACCGGGCCTTGGCTCCCGGGAGAGGGAAGGAGGCCCACTCTGGTTTCTGGACTTGCTCAAGCCAGGCCTCACAGCATGCAGCAGATGGAAACAGAGGCCCCCCGAGATGAGGTGGCTCCTTCTCACTCCTCCCTATTCCTCCTCCCAAGCTCCTGTCTAGGCCCAGGTGGTGCTCAGCACAGGTGGCGAGCAGGATGGACAGATGGATGTCCGGGCATCCCCTGTGGGGCCAGTCTCGTTAGAAGCCTTCAGACCCTGGCCCACATCCAGAGCGGGGCCCTGGCACACCGGCCCCAGCCCACACTCCATTCCCCAGAGGGTGGGGGGCCAAGCATGCGCTCCTGCAGGATACGCATGTCAGCCTGCAGAAGAGCCCCAGGCCCCTGATTTCAAGAGCCCAGGAGGGGCCCCTGACCTTCCCCTAATAATTCCTGAGACACTGGAACAAGGACCCAACCCTGAGACGAGGGAATCAGGCTCCTGAACAGGATCCCGGGGATAAGCCAGCCTCCTGTGATGTGTCCACCTGCCAGCCTCTCCTGTCTGCTCTCCCCCCAGCCTCCCTCCTCAGCTCCAGCCCCTCCCACACTTCCTAGGGAGACAGTTTCAAGTAGAATTTGGGGAGCTACACTGCTTAAACTCAAATCCCAGCTCTGCCTCTCACCAGCTGAAAAACAACTTGGGCAAGTGACTTCACCTCCCCTGGCCTCAGTTTCTTCAGCTGCACAATGGGAATAATTACAATAGCTGTCTCCTAAGGCTGTGAGGGTCACACGAGGGAATTCAGGCAAAGCACTCAGAACAGCGCCTGGCAGGCGGTGAGCACTAAGGGTCAGCTCTTAGGGGAGCTGTCATTCCTCCGCTAAACTTCCGCTGGCAGCAATCGCCTTCTCTTGCCTCTCTCTGACTTTACCTCCTAGGACTCTCCCGCTCTTCCGGCCCCCTCCCATCACGCGCTCTCTCCATAGTCTCATTGTTGTCACTGTCATTGTCACAGGAACATCCTGGGAATGCTATCGGGCTCTCCAAGGCTCTCTTACCCCAACCTGGAGTGGAGGGATGGGGGGCAGGAGGTGTCAGGGGCCGCCACAGGCGGGCAGGGAGCCATGTCTGCGTCTAAGCAGGTGACTGTGACAACCTGGCCCATGTGGGGCTCTGACGTCTCTTCAACTCCCACTGTCTCCGCAGCCCAGCCCGAGCAGGAGGGGGACGTGCAATTTATATTCTCCTCAGAGAACACTCCTCTCCTTTCCCAACAGCAGCAGCAGGAGGCGAGGGAGACAGCGGTGCCCGCCCCGGTGCCAGCTGCTCCATCCCTCTGCCTCCTTTGCTTCCCTCACCCAACACATTGAGCACCTACTGTACACTGGGCACTGTTCCAGGTGCTGGGGACGCAGCAGCTTGTGTCACACCCTCAAGGGACAAGAGTCAGAACTCAGATTCCAGCAGCCCCTGACCAAGTACAGGCATCCTGCTCTAGGTCCCTCTGTCTGTCCCTTTCTCCTTCCTCTTTGTCTATCTTCCTCTGTCCCCAGAGCCCATGACCTCATCTCCCACATCCAAATCCCCCTGCTCATCAAGGCCCAACTCAAATGTCACCTCCTCCAGGCAGCCCTCCCTGAGCCCTCACCCTTCAGAGGGGGCCTAGCCTTCCACAGCACTGAATGTGGCCGAGGGCACCAGGCACATCCTCCCGGTGTTACTGTTCTCTGCCTACTCATCAATTCAACAGGCCTTCTAAGCACCCCACCTTGTGCAGGCAAGGCCACGTGGAGAGATGCAGAGGTGAACTAGACTCTTCCCACCCCCAAACACTACTCAATACCCACTGCATCCTGGGAGACACCAGCAGAGATGGCAGAAAGTGTTTGTGCAAAAAGTGCTCCGCTGTCTGGGCCCCCTGATGAGGGGTAGGTTGTACGGCCCCCTGGAGTGACACACAGTGTGCCTGCAGCCGCCACCCAGGAGAGCCTCGGCTGAGATAAGGGGTGAGTGGCTGAGGGCTGGGAGGATGCATGAAGAAACCTCTCTTCCTCTTCCCCTGTCTCTGGCTTCCAGAGTGACAAGGAGGTCCATGCCACATGAGGAAAGACAAAAGCTGCTTCCGGACTTAAGCAACAATGAAGATGGATTTCAAGTACATCTGAGTGTATGTGCGCATACACACATGGACGTGGGCGCATGGGCTATAGCATGTGTCCTGAGCACATGGGTGCCCTGCACATTCATTCATTTATTCCCCCTACAAAGAGGCATGGAGCACCCACGGCCTCCAGGCATAGTTCTGAGGGCTGGGGATGGACTATGGACAACTGCCCTCAGTGGGCTCCAGTCTAGATGGAGGCAGGTCATGCAGAGGTGCATCATAAGCTTCGGAGTCTGTTAGATGGGGATAAGGAGCGAGGAAAAAAAACAAAGGAAAGGAACAGGGGAGTGTTGCAGAGTGGCCAGGAGAGACCTCTCTTACAGGGCGATGTCTTTGTCAGGACCCCAGCAGGGAGGGGTACGGAGGGCCATGCTGCCCATGTGGAAATGAAATATGGACAAGTCTTAGGGGACAGTCTTGAGACCCATGGAAAGATGGACAAGGGGACAAATGGACAAACAGGGGAGGAAGGGACAGTGGAAGATGGATCGATGAGAAAGACGTCCTGTGTGAGCCGCGGTGTGTGTGTGTGTGTGTGATCATGGTGCATGCCTGTGTGTGTGAGCATGTGTGCATGCCTGTGTGTGTGAGCATGTGTGTATGCCTGTGTGTGTGAGCATGTGTGCATGTGTGTATCCAGGCACACATATGTGTTTAGTGCCTGGATCTGCCCTCGGGCTGCCCCAGGCCCAGCCAGCAGCCTCACACAACCAGCCCAGGCATGCTGATACCGGCTAGCACACAGGCGGTGACCCAGAACGCCACAGCTCCAGCTATGGGTAACTGGTGCCCAGAACCGCAGCATCTGAAAATCCACTGAGGGCAGCTGGTCCACATCCCGCGCCATCCAAAGGTGGAACGAGGATGCTGGAGGGCAGGGAACGTATCCAGCGTCTCAGTGCCCACCCGGAGCACAGTACTCAGAGTCTCTGAAGGCTGGAGCTTTGTTCAAGACTGTTCGGCTCAGTTAGGGTTGAAATCCCCACCACAACCCCCACAAGGCCTCGTATGCCCCAAGTCAAGTGACCAGACGTCCAGGGCCATCACCACAGACACCCCAGGGGCTACCTGACAAAACCCACACTCCTCTGCCTGTGACCTTTTCTGTTAAAAGCACCTTGCCTTTCCTCCTCTGCCCTAATGCTTGGCACAGCATGTAAGTGTCCAGCACCCATCAGAGCCACCCTGCCCGGGGCTGTGACCCAGCTTCGCTATCCAACTCTGCAACCTTAGGCAATCCAGTGAACCCTCTGGGCCTCAGTTTCCTCCCCATAAAGTCATCACAATCACAACAGAAAGGACTGCATCAGCAAATACACAAAAAGTGCTTAGAACAGGCCGGGCGCATGGGGGCCCTGGGCAAATGCTAGATATTCTTATTAGAGAGAAAGGCAGGGCTAGGATCATTGTGCCCATTTTGTAGATGAGGAAGCTGAGGCCTGGAGAGATGATAGTGTCCTCTGAGTATCCCCATCAGGAGATGTCAGAAACAAGGTGCTGACTGAGCTGCTTGGGCCCCTGTTCCCACCCTCCTGGGCATGCCCTGCAGGCCTCCAGCTCTGCCCCACCCTCCCTGCTGACTCTGCTCTTTCTGTTCCACCCACAGGCCAGGCCATGCCACCACAGATTGAGTCTGGGATCTTGCAGCCACCTCTGGCCACCAGCCTTGGCCCAGCCAGGACCCAGGCAGACCTTAAGATCCCCACCTGGCCGGCGCAGCCCCTATCGCCCAGGGAGCAGGGGAGCCTGCGCGGGCCGGCACAAGCCCCAGGCTTGGCTGCATGCTCCTTGCCCTTCTGATCCTGGCTGCTTTAGGCCCTCCAGCACCGGGCTCTCAGCATCAGCTGTTTGCTTCACAGATAAAAGCTAGTGATGCTTTTAGGTACATGAAAGCTGTGGTGGACAGGAACGTGTGGTTCAGAGAAAGAGGAGGAGAGTGCCGGCTTCCAAGGGCCTTGCCTGCAACATCCCCCACCCTGACTCCTCAGGGGCCTGAGTGGTGCAGCCTCCCCCACAGGGCCTTAGCTGCAGAGATTGGGGCGGGGCGGCCAGAGGTTCAAGAGGAGGGGTTGCCAACTGCCCTTTCCTTCCTCCCTCCCTCTGTGGGCTGGGAGCGGGTCTCACCTGCACACTCAGTAGGGCTCCCCTTCACAGAGCACCTGAGCACCCCTCTGGCCAGGTGCTGGGGACACAAATTTAAATAACACTCAGAGAGAATCAGCCTAGTTGGGGAGTCAGACTTGTGGCTGGGAGAACAAAGATTCCCCCCAATCTCCCATGGGCAAGGGAAGAGCCACAGGGTGAGGGGAACAATGACAGGGCCTGGGGGCCAGGCTGGCTGTGCACAGAGGACCAGCCACAGGGGCTTCCCAGGCCCTGCTAAGGAGGGCAGGACTTTCCTGGGAGCCAGGGCAGCTGTGGAGGGAGCCTGGGTAGGGGTACAGGTGGTCAGAATGGCCCTCAGCCTGCAGGGGAAGAGTCTGGAGAGGCAGGCCTGGCAGTCCAGGAGGAGGCGGCGAGTGCACTGCAGACAGTAGCTGACGCTGCCTGATCTGGGACAGGGGCTTCGGGGTGGAGGGGAGGTGGGTGGCAGGCACTTAGCGGGAGACTCACAGCATTGGGGATCAATTATATGTGGTCACAGAGAGAGTGGGGACCAGCAGGGGGTGCAGGGAGGCAGCAGAGGGAGTAGGGTGGGGCCAGCACACGGAGAGGACGCCAGCAGTCCCCAGCCTTCAGCCTTGACCGGGCCCATCGCTGATGCACACCACTGGGTTCAGGAGCAGAAGGTTAGAGTAACCCAGACATCTTGGGACAGCCCCACAGAGGCCTCACACACCCATGCCCTCCACGGAGCTGTCCTGACCCCAGTGACCAAAGAACAAGGCCTAGGGGAAATGGCGGGGGGCACCTGGGCAGGGGACTGAGTGGGCACAACTGGGTGGTCTTTGGGAGTAGCAGGATAGACCCCAGATCGGGAGACTGTCTGTCCTTACCCCAGCAACTCCTCCAGGGACACACAATGGGGCCCTTCGCCTTCAATGCCGCCTTCCCTGACACCCATCAGAGCCATCCGGGAACACCAGCCCCTTCCCCACAGACCCTCCAGGAATTCGAATCAGGCCTGCCTGGGCACTCACCTCAGGACTTGACGCCCTCATTAATCAGATTGATTCCTCTGCTCTGTGGACGCAGACCAGCTGCCAACTCCTGCCCTGAGCATCCAGTCACTCTGGGGCCTGACCATGTGCCCCTGTCTGGCCCTGGCCAGCCGACCTGTGCCCCAGTGCACAGGTCACAGATCAGCCTGCGAGGGCCCACCCTGGACCAGCCCGGACTTGGCCTTCTTCCTGTTAGCTGAAGAAGCTGCAGTTGCCACCCCAGGGCCCTTGGCCTCCCTTGCTCTGCTCCTCCCCCCAGCCTGGAGATGGACCTCCCCTCTGCCCAGTTCCAGGGTTGCTCTGGCCCTCCTCTGCCCCTGTAACCTATGCCCCCCACGATACAGCCCCCTTCCTATCACACCACGACCTGCAGTTTCCCCTCTGTGATGGAGAGTGCACGTCAGAGTGTCCTAGGCTGCAGGCACTATCATCAAAGACAGTAGAACTGGCCATGAGGCCCATGCGGTCCCTTTGCCTCAGCTGCTCCTGTAGCCACCAGCCTCCCCCCATACACTCTCCCAGAATCCACCCATGCTCCTCCAAAGCTCTGTCTGCTCATTCATTAATTCACTCACTTGACCAGGTTTACTGAGCACCCACTGAGTACTCTGCATGATCCCTGCCTTCCTGGAGCTGACATCCGAGTGGGAGAGACAATCGATAGTGAATGAATACACACAGAACTAATGCTGGGTGCTGGGCAAGAGCCATCAGCCCAGCATTTCAAGATCTCTGCCTTCTTGGGGCCACTTGAAAAGTTGTGGACAATGAGCTGAGAGCAGAGCATGCCCATCGCTTCTGTCCCACTGCACTGAATTGCAGTCCTGAGACCTACAGGGTACACATTTCCTCTGCTACTGTAAGCAATGGGCCCCTGAGCAATGTTCCAGCCCAGCCTGGGTCCCTGAGCAGAGTGCCTAGCCAACCCCCAGAGACATGTAACACAGCAAGAGTTAAGCTGACGCTATTTTAAGCCACGGAGCTTTGAGGGTTGTTTGTTATGGCACCATCACCTCGCCTATGCTGACAGACCCAAGGAGCAGTAAACATTAGGCTCCAGCTCTGGGAGAACTGGGAATGACTCTTATTTATCTCCACCTCAAGGCCCTGGATGTGTCAAGTTCACACTCATCACAGGCTGGTTTGGGCAGAATTGTATTGAATTAAATTCACACGCATACATGCAATCCTCATCATCATGAGAGCTAACACTTATCAGGTGCTTACTATGTGCCAAGAACTGTCCTAAGTAGCTTCATGCACCCTAACACCTTCAATCTTAGAATAGCACTATGAGGTGGGCCTTCTTATTCTCCCCATTTTTCTGAAACTGAGGTACAGAGATGTTAAGTTACTTGCCCAAGCTCACACAGCTAGTGTGAGCCAGGATTTGAACTCGGACTAGCTGCAGACTCCATGCTGCTGTCAGGTAAAACTTGTCTCCTCTGTACATGGTGGGCCTACACATGCATATGCATTTACACACACACACACGCAACATCTACACACATACACTGAGAATCTGAGGGTGACACTGCAGCCTCTAGTGAGAAGGCCACCCCCATCCTGCGGGGCAGGATCCTCAGGGCAGTAGCCGGGAGACCAGCCCTGCTTCCTTTCCTTGCTGAGCCCCCACCTCCACTCCTGGCTGTCAAACTAAGGGCTGAAGTGGCCCACTCGTCTCCAGCACAAAAGATCGGGCAGGAGCCCTGGAAAGTTGTGTAAAATGGCTCTGCTTTGAGCAATAGCTAGTTTCTATACATAATTATTAATTTCATGCTTATTATATGCAAACCTGTCTCCCAGACGAGATGAAATTGATTTAATTAGAAATTCCATCATCAAGCCTTTTGCATCTGAACTTTTAATTAGGATCACCAACCCCACACGAGGCTGCCAGAGAGTGATCTCGTGGCCCCTGACTTCTCTCCCGGAGGCCAGGGGTATGGCCAGGACGTGTGGACCACCACTGCCACCTGTGCCCTAGTGGCCAGGTCAGGGTCCCTCACTAGGATCCTAACCTGTCCTCCACCCCCACAGCATGGCCCTGAAGTCCCAAGGGTCCTCTTTTTTCTCTTGGCACCATCATGGGGAAACAGCTTGGGAAGAGTTTGCACCATCTTGCAGCCAGCGGGAAGGACTGGGGCATTTAAGGTGTGCAGGGGACAGGAGCAATAACAGGCCTCCCCGCTTCCTGCAAAATTCACACACCAGCCTTCCTTTGGGAGCCCCTGCCAGGTGCTAATAAAATGCCCTTTACGGCTCAGCTCAGAGCAGTCTGTCAGAATTACCCGCAACACTTGGCATTTTAACAAAGCATTTTCATGCTCAACACCTCTGATCTCATCTCCAACCACTCCCAGCTTGGCCTCACTGACTCAGCTCCAGTCACGCCAGCCTCCTTACTGAGCCTCGAACTCTCCAGGCACACTTAGCCTCAGGGCCTTTGCACTGGCTGTTCCGCTGCCTGAATGCTCTTCCCCTAGACATGCATGTGGCTCGCTCCCTCTCATCCCTCACTTCAAGACTTTGCTCAAATGTCTTCTTCTCAGGCAGGCCTTCCCTGACCAATCCCACCTCCCGCCCCTGCACCCCACCTTCACCTCCTCTGCTTTGATTTTCTGCACAATGATCGCCTACTAACACACTATATTTCCTTACTTAATTCATATAGTATCCATCTCCCTCCAAAACAACAGCCTGGGGCTTCATGCTATCCCCCCACTGTGTCTTCAGACACCTGGCACAGGACAGGCGTTCATTGAACAAAGGGGACACCTCATTCCCTCTGCACAGCCAGCCCATGAGACAAGCACCTCAGTGCTGAAGTGCCTTCAGCCAGTGAGGAAGCCGAGGCCCAAAGCCTCAGGGCCTTGTCAAGGTCACAGAGCTGGTCAGCAGCTCCAATTCTCACATGGTCTGACGCTGCACCCGGGCAAGCCAGTGGCATCACTCTGCAGTAAGCGGGCCACCCACGGCAGTGCCCGGCACACAGAAGGTGCTCTGAGGTCTCCTTCCTCCCTCCTGGGTTCAGGCAGGACCCTCCCTCTGGCATCCCTCACCTCCTGGGACCTGTCACACCGTGTCCCCCACTGACATCCCCGGAAGCAAATGCTGGGAAGCTGCCCCATGACACCTCTGTCTCCCCATCCCCGGGTTCTGCCCAGCCTCTTATCAGGAGAACAAGCGGACACTTGGATTAATTTCCAGGCCCGTTCTGAATTATGTTTTCCAGGAGAGAACCAGACAGACGCAGGCAACAGGCCTTTGAACAAATATTTCCCCAGAAAGCGCTTTATTCAGTCCCTTGTCTCACCCTTTTAAACATTACATGTTTTCTTAGGAGCCCAGGAAAAAAGAGGGGCCCGATAAGGCATGGAAGCTGGAGAAGAATAGAGGGCATGGAGTGGAGAGCCTCGGCGGTGCTGACAAAGGAGGCGGCTCGATGCAGGCTCAGAGGCAGGGCTGCAGATAAGAGCACCCAAGAGAGCGGGCAGAGGCGCGGACGAGGGAGAGCAAACGCGATCCTCAAATCAGCACTTGTCCTATTTCATAGGCGAAATGTAGATCAATAAATTACACTCACGTTTGCAGGTTTTACATGCTGACTCAGTAACCTTGTCAACAGTGATCCGTCGGGGGAGGCCAGGAGGAGCCCAGGTGGGCAGGGCAGAGGCCCATCGAGGAGCTCCAAGGGTCACAGCCATGCCCCCTTTTCCAAGGAGGGCTCAAAGTCCAACTTTCAGAGGTAAGAAGCTGCCTCACTGAGTGACCTTGGGTAAGCCACCTCCTTTGTGAGCCTCAGTCTCCTCACCTGTCCGCAGGCACCATGGTGAGAGACTGGCGTGTTTCAGGCACTGCGAGGGTCCCGAGGGAGAATGGGTGTTACAGAAGCCTGGGGAGAGGGGAGGAATTGGCCCAGACGTTCGGAGCCAGCCATGCACCTCTCTCACACACAGGAGGTGCGGCAGAGGCTCATGCACAGCCTCGCTTGGTAACCCTCACCACGGCCCCAAGGTAGGAAGCTGGAGCCCGATCCTCAGATGAGAAGCTGCCCCTCCGAAGCTGAGGAACGTGCCTGGGCTCATACACAGGCCCACCCAATGGCAAGCCGGGCTTCCTCTGTGCCACGGTGCTGTGGGCCAGGACACAGGCAATGCTGACCCTAGGTCACACCCAAATGTCCAAGGGGCAGGGAGAGCTGGGGGCAGCCCAGGGAGGCTGCGGGACCCAAAGGGGTCAGGCTGAGGGTGGGGCAGGGCAGGCTTCCCCAGGGCTGGGGACACGGAGCGGACTGGGCCAGGGCCAGGCATCCTTGCCAGTGGGCGGGAGGCGGCAGCAGCACGAGGCTACTGGAGTGTTCTTGTCATCATAACAGGACTGGTGGCTGTCGGCTAACGAGCACCTACTCTGTGCCAAGCACTTCATGTGGATTATTCACTTCTCCCTCACACAACAATCCCATGAAACGAACATTACTTATTACCTTCATTTTTCAGATGAGGAAACGGAGGCCCAAGAATACATGGAAACAGGATGACACAACAAGTGGCAAAATGAGATTTGAACCCCGGTCTGTCTGGCCCCAGCCCCTGAGCACTCTCACCCCCTGCTCCCTCCCCACCTGGCACACACTGTGTGTCCATTCCCAGCCTCCTGCCCTTTGCCTACACCATCCCTGTACCCAGGAAGCAGCCCAGATGGGGAGTTGAGAGTCCCGGTTCCAGGTCTTTCCCCACCACATTCCTTGGGCGCCACTTCACATCTATGAGCCTCAGTTTCTGCCTCTGTTCAATGGGGGCTTAATTAGGTGAGCACTGCTGCTCTCATGGGTAAGGACAGAGGGGCCTCCACAAGGTAGGAGTAACAACATCCGAAAGCCCCTTCTCCAAAAGCCGACAATCCTCACACAGGCAGGCGCAGGTCTGGGAAAACCTCAGTGTAGTGCCTGGGGTGTCCATAACTGCACCCCATGTCCTGATGACCACATCACCAGGAGCACTGAGTGCTGGCAACGGGGCGTGGCTAGGCCAAGAAAATTAACCATGGTGTCTGCCCAGTGCGCTCTCGAGTCAAGTTAATGTGCAGCGCTGTGTGTAATATATTGCACTATATTAATATAATATGATATAATGGGATGTATTACCATTATTGAACACATGAGCCGATAAAAGTCACATCACCATCTTTCCCCATAATTTATATCACAGCCAGGCCAGGGCCAGGCTGGCAAAGAGAAGGCCCTCTTGGGGCTCTGGGGGCTTCCACTGGGGAAAGGGAGCCTGACCCCTGGGAGGGGGCCAAAAACCAGCTCGGAAGGAAGATGCAGGCAAGGCTAGGTGACCGGCCAGGCTGGGGGTGCTGAGCTGCGGCTGGGGCTGCTCGGTCCCCTCTCCCCAACGCCAGTCCTCATTGCACTTGGCCCCACTGCAGTATTTGACCCAGGTAGTCCCTTCCTCGCTTGGTGGTCCCACTCCTGACACTCCTGGTCCCCTCCTTCCTCTCAGCTTCCTTTGCTCGTCCTGCCTCTTGTCCCTGATCCGACCCTGGTGGCCCCCAGGGCTCAGCATTCCCTTCCCTCTGTCTGCCTCTCCACTCACTCCCTGGGGCCTGGGATTGCCCTCTCAGGAGTTCACCAGATCTCACTACGGCAGGCGAGGAGACAGAGCATGCACCCCTGAGCTCGAGGCTCCCATCCAGCTGCTGCTCCCCTGGGCTATCCAATGGGTATCCCAAACTCAGCAGGTTCAAAGTCCTTCCCCGCCAGGTAACTGCTACTCTGCCCTCCAGCTGTGCAGGCCAGAGTGTTGACAAAGTCCTTGAGTCCTTTTCTCACACATTCCAAACCTAATTTATCAGCAAATATTGTTGGCTCTACTTGAAAAGAGATCCAAAATCCAACCACGACTCACCTCCTCCATCAGGACTGCCCAGGTCCACAGCTCCAGCATCTCTGGCTGGGCTATCACAACAGGGCCCTTAGCCTCCTGCTGGTCTCCTGCCTCCCACACTTGCTGTTCCCACACACATGCACAGTGCACTCCCACCTGGCAGCTAGAGGAACCCAATTAAAACCCGAGTGACACCACAGGGCACCTATCTTTAAGAGGATCCCGGCCGGGCGCGGTGGCTCAGGCCCGTAATCCCAGCACTTTGGGAGGCCGAGACGGGCAAATCACGAGGTCAGGAGATCGAGACCATCCTGGCTAACACGGTGAAACCCCGTCTCTACTAAAAAATACAAAAAACTAGCCGGGCGAGGTGGTGGGTGCCTGTAGTCCCAGCTACTCGGGAGGCTGAGGCAGGAGAATGGCATGAACCCGAGAGGCGGAGCTTGCAGTGAGCTGAGATCCGGCCACTGCACTCCAGCCTGGGGAACAGAGCGAGACTCCGTCTCAAAAAAAAAAAAAAAAAAAGAGGATCCCATCACGGCCAGGCGTGGTGGCTCATGCCTGTAATCCCAGCACTTTGGGAGGCCAAGGCAGGTGGATCATCTGAGGTTAGGAGTTTGAGACCAACCTTGCCAACATGGTGAAACTCCGTCTCCACCAAAAATACAAAAATTAGCCAGGTGTGGTGTCTGGTGCCTGTAATCCCAGCTACTCGGGAGGCTGGAGCAGAAGAATTGCTTGAACCCGGGAGGCGGAGTTTGCAGTGAGCCGAGATCGCGCCACTCCACTCCAACCTGGGAGACAGCAAGGCTCAGTCTCAAAAAAAAAAAAAAAAAAAGGAAAGAAAGAAAAGAGGCTCCCTTCTCATAGAGTAAAAACCACAGTCTTTCAATAGCTCCCAAGGCCTCTACACGACCTGCACCATTAGCCCCCTGGCCTCCCTTCCTACCACCCTCCCCCTCACTCACCCTGCTCCAGCCATTCCAACGTCCATGTTGTTCCTGAACAGGCAGGAGCAGGCAGGAGCCCACCTCAGGGCCTTTGCACTGGCTGTTTCCACACACTACTTCCTGCAACACCACACCTTTCACTCACGCATCTAGTGAGGAATGTCTGCCTCCCGCTGGCACATCAGCCCCCTGAGGACAGGGGATAGATCTGCCTCGCTCACTGCTAGAGCCCCGGGACTTAGGACAGTGCCTGGCACCCACACCATCATCTTGCAGGTTCTGCAAATAAATATTAATGACAACTACAAACAGGCGAGCCTGAGCAATGGTCGGCTTTCACCTGCTTCTCATCATCAGGTTTCTTCAAGATTCTGCTGGGGGATATTTTCTGCTTGCAAAGAGCATTTGGAAACTCCTGGCCTGGTGTGGATAAGGCAGCTGAGGAATGGATGGGCCAAGCAGCCAGCAATTCAGCCAAGACCACAGGCGGCTGGAGGCTGGCCCCTCCCTCCGCCCAGCAAGGCCTCAATGGCCCTGGGGCAGAGCTGGCTGCTGAGCACTCAGCCTGCAGGGGGTATCTCCGAAGCCAGGGGTGAGAAGGACCCCAAGGGATCTTTGGCCGATTCCTGGCTGCCTCCCACGGCTGTCCTTGGACACTGGCAGCCCCTGGCTCTGACCTGATCTCTGGTGGTGCCCGCAGGAAGGGGCCCACATACAGGTACTCATGGTAACCTTCCACTCCCTCTAGCACCTGGCAAGTGGGGGAGGCAATATGGCTCCACTCCATGATGGACACATACAGAATATACCTCCTGAGCACCTCTATGCGCCTGGCACCACGGCAAGCACCAGGAGGCCACAGTAAGCAAAAGCAGACAAAGCTGTGAGCTCGTGAAACCGAGTCCAGCAGGAGAGCTGGCCTCTCACCAGACCCACACGCCAACACACACAAAATTGTGATGTCCGAGAGGCAGTGGGGATGAGAGCCTGGAACAAGGTCCTGGATCTGGTCAGTGTAGCAATGGAGGGCTCCCCTGAGGAGGCGGCATTTGGCTGACATCTGGAAAACAGGTAGGCAAAACCCAGGTGAAGAGGGGAGGGAAGCACATCCCAGACAGAAGGGGCAGCAGGTACAAAGGCCCTGTGGCCAAGGGCCCATGGCAGGTTCAAGAAACTGAGAGGCCAAAACAGAGGATGGGAGACATAGCATGATGGGCAGGATGGGCCCTGGGTACCAGCGGGAGGCCATTGCAGTGGCCCAAGTGAGAGGAGACAGCAGCCTGGACCGGGATGTCTACGGAGATGGAGAGAAATATGACCCTCCCTCAAACCCTCTGGCTCCTGGGTGTCTCCTCCTTTGACAAACAGTTGACAAGCCCTTGCCTAGACACTGAGCACACCAAAAACACAAGGGTCTGGAGCCAGGAGACAAGGCTAACAAGTTCTCCAAGGCCAGCTGCATGGTTCCCCTCTGGGCCAAGCCCATTCTTTCAAGAAAACAGGGGTGCTGTGGGTTCTCTAGCTAGCTCTGCGGCACAGGCAGGGCGAGGAAGGGCAGGGACCCAGCCCAGAGCAGGAGAAGAAGGCCACCCTACCCAACCTCTGCCATTGCCACACTCCGCAGCTCCGTGAGCTTGCCACAATGGGAAGACCTGAATTCTAACTCACCGCATGACCTCAAAGCAGACGGTCCTCCTTCCTGTGCCCCAGGTTTCTCATCGAATAATCCTAACAGCCACTATAATAAGAGTTAACAGCTCTCAAGCACTTATGATGTGTCAGGCTCTGCTCTTAGCACTGCTTATGCATTAATTTATTTAGGCCTCACCAGAAACCTGTTGCAGACAGAGCTGCTAGTGCCTAGCCCAGTGCACTGCTGAGGGGACTTGCCCAGAGATACTCAGCTGATAAGTGGCTGAGCCGGGGCTTGAACCCTCGCAGCCGGCCTCTGCCTGCCATCACACTATGCTGCCTCCACAGAGAAATAAGGATTGGATGGAATCACCTAAGACCCTCTGGCTCTGTCGTGGCAGCCTCCTATGATCCTCAGCCCAGAAATCCAACCTCCCAGCTTCTCTGGAAGGATGGCAGACCTGATTTGGGGGGGGCCTCCCCCGCATCCCTTCTACTTCCCTCCACGCCTGCAGAGACCTTCCAATGTCCAGTTCAGTGCCCACAGTGTGCCAGGTGCTGGGATGTGGCAGAGAACAGGTCAGCTCCTGCCCTGTATTGAGGATCTGCTTCTGCCATCTCCTGGCTGCCCACCAAGGTCTCCCGCTCACGAAGGCACTGGCACCAGCCCCCCATCCCTCCCTCTCACCTCCCCTCCTATACCAGTGCACCTCGAGGTCCCCTCTCAGGTAGAGTGCCTGCAACCGTCACTCAGGTCTGCTCCAGGGACCCACCTGTGATAGTGCTTTCCACCGTCATCTCCCTTCATGCCACCCCTATAGCAGCCCTTCCCAGTAGGAATTATTACCCGCCACTCGGGGTGAGGACCTGGGGACTAGAGAGAAGTTGCTGTCCTCAGCTGCCAGCAGCTGATTGCAGCCCAGGCCCACTAATGTCAACCCCTCGTTGATCTTAGCCCTTCCCACCCTGTCCCATCCACTCAGGCCCCTGCCCCAGAATCTTCATAAAAGGCAGAAGGTTGACAAAGCTCTGCCACCACCAACCCAGGCCTCACTGGGTCCCTGCAGGGGCTGCCTCTGGAGCAGAGCCTGCAGAGAGGCCTGCCACCCCAGTCAGCAGGCACAGCCAGGCCTCCCGGGCACCAGCAGACAGTGGGCATCTGCAGAGTACATTCAAAGAGGGGCCCAAAGCCCTGCCCAGTCCTCCAAGACCTCCACAATGCCTGCTGTTCAGTCTCAAAAGCGGATTTCTGTTCAAACCCACCCATGTCTCCTGGAAGGGGGCCTTCAACCATAGACTCTTAGCTGTGGAGGGCAGGATTACCCCCTACGGTATCCTTGACTGGGGCCTCTGGCTTCTGCTGGCCTGCCTCCTGCAACAGGCAGCTCACCACTCTACACAGTAGTCAATTCCAGCACCTGCGGCTGCCAGGCTTTCAGGATACTGAGCTGAAGTCTGCCTCCCTGTCACTTTCATGTGGTTCCAAGTTCTCTGGAGCCATGGAGACCCCGCCTGTGCCCTCAGCTGGAAGGACCTCCAAGGCTCTTTGACTCTCTGTTCCATGTACACCTCCCCAGCAGCCTACTCCCCTTCCCTGGGTGGTCTAGGTCCACACATGTGCACACGGACACATGTGGGACATAGTGGGTCACATGTTCAGGCACAACCGTCACTTAAACCATGGTGTCCCTTGGGAGGCTGAAGCGGGCAGATTGCTTGAGCCCAGGAGTTCAAGACCAACCTGGGCAATACAGCAAGACTATCTCCACAAAAAATTTAAAATTAGCCAGGCATGGTGGAGAACAACTATAGCTCCAGCTACTCGGGAAGCTGAGGTAGGAGGATCGCTTGAGCTCAGGAGGTCGAGGCCACAGTGAGCCACGACTGCGCCCCTGCACTCCAGCCTGGGTGAAAGAGCAAGACCCTGTCTCAAAAACAACCACCAAAGAAAAAAAAAAAACCCACTTGTTGTCCCAAGCCCTCCCACACTGAAGGAAAGCCTTGGCCCTGCGTCGGCTCCACTGCCTCACTTACCTCTGCTCTTACTAGCCCCACTCCCCCACCGACCTGGCCACATTGGCCTCCTGCGACAGTCCCCAAGCACCCTAAGCATGGCCAGCCTCACAGCATATGCGTGTGCAGTGCCCTCTGCCGACTGGGCTTTTCCACAGAATGTCCTCCTTCGCACCATTCACATCTCTAATCGAACGTCACATTATGAGAGAGGTTGTTGCTGAGCAGCCCCGCTCCTTGCCCCCTTACCATACCCCTTCTCAGCCCCACCTTACATGACACGTCTCTCCTGGAGCATGTGTCTGCCTCAGCCTCCCCGCCATGCCTGGGTGCTGGGCTGGTAGCACCTGCAGCCCGTGAGTCCCCAAGGCATCAGAGATCAAAGTGGTGCCCCTCCCTGGCCCAGGCTGCAGGCCATCTGTCTTGCCTGGCAGCTCTCCTCTGCCCAGCCTTCCTCCAGCTCAGGCCTGGAGGTGAGGAGATAGCAGGAAGTTCCTCCCAAGGCAGGCTGGGAGTGACAGTCAGAGCCCACAAGGGACAGCCTCTCTCCAGGGGAACCCTGTGCCCCACAGACTGCAAGGAGCCAAGCAGAGACAGGGCTCTCCATGGGCATCCTCAGTCTGCCAAGGCTGGGGGCAGCTCTAGACAATCCGTCTCGTGCATCTGGGTATCAGCTGACAGCAGCAGGGGCCAGGGAGGAGGAGACACACACAGACCACACATATACACACACACACACGCGCGCACACACACACACACACGCCAGGATCCAGCCCTTCCAGGAGCCAGTGGAGGCATGCTCTGAGACAGGCAAGGTCACTCAGGCACACAGCTGCACTGAGCATCCCTAGACACCCCCACCCCACACACATTCAGGAGCAGCGGCTCAGGCAGGTGTGCCCACACGTGGATGAGGAGCCACTCCTGGACTCATACTCACAGGGCTCTTGGTGGTAAGTACAACCAACCGTGCAAACACACACACAAACACACACATAGAGTCAGCACTGGTGAAGGCAGCATTAAGGAAATGCTGTGCATTTTGGGGAGCACAAGAGTGTTCATAACCCACCCCAGATCTTGACATCCTGCCCAGCTGCCCATCAAGCAGCTGGAACGCTTAACTGCCCACGGTAGGCAGGAAAGTGCTGTCCCCCACCAACACCCCAGCAGGGGACAGCTTTCTGCAGGGCTGGGTCCTGCCCGTGGGAGAACCAGCCGGGCAGGGGCAGAGCTCCAGGTGGGCGAGAGCTGATGCGCTGGGTGGGGGTCAACATGGGCAGCGGCCAGGTGGCAGTGGGGATGGAGGAGGATTAAGGTGGCTAGGCACTGGCACCGGCTTGGGGATGCCCAGAGGCTGCCCCCCGGGGCACCATGGGCTGGAGTTGGCAGCACTGCCTCTCTCCTCAGTCACCAGCCTGCCCAGGAATTGGCACTGCTTGGGGGAGGGTGCCCAGACCCGGCACACCCCCACCTGTTCCATTTCCAGATTGTCCAGATCTTATTGAGGTTTCTCAATAAGAAAAGGAGACTTGCCCGGAGATTCTGAAATGGGGAGGCCTCCTCACTCACCCCAAGTTGCACCTAAATAAACGTAGTGGAAAAGGGTACATGATCACTCCCCGAGAGCCCTGCTTCAGCCCAGGGAGGAGAGAGCAGTGCCTGTAATTTGTTTTAATAATCCTGCTGAACTGGGAGAAAATTAACAAATGAGAAACCAGCTTGAAATTAATCAAACTTCTCCCTGTCCATCCCCCCACCTTCCATCTTAATGAAGGTTATTTATCCAACGAGCGATAAAACACAGAATTAAATTAAACAGGCCCTTTCTTTTCCTCCTCTCCCCCGCCCCAGGGAGGCAGCATCTCCCTGCTTACAGCTCTATAAGCCATGCCGGGCTGGCGGCCATGGCAGACCCATGATTCCTGGACGCCAATCAGAGGGGTTTCCCAGAAGGAGACCCTCAATTAGTGCATTCCCTGTTTGGGTCTCACTGACAGCTCTCTGCCAAGAATATGAAAGGCAGTTAATTCAACCACCCTCCTGAGGTGGGAGAGAGGGAGGTCCCTGTTGTTGGGTCTTATCTGATGCAGCTGGGGGGACTCACCAGTTTCTCTGTAGGGGACAGAAGGGCCTGAGTGTGGAAGGTGGGGAGTGTGAGCTTCCCCCAAAATGAGGACACTTTAGTGCCCATGGCAGGTTCCAGCTGGAAACTATCCTGGCCCCAGCTTCTTGGTGGGAAGGGGTTGGAGGCAGCAGGAGAGGCTCAGGAAACACCTCTAGTGAAAACAGGACTCAGCCCCCCACCCCATCCCCTGCCTGGCTCCCTCCTTTGCCTGGGGCCCAGGGCATGAAACACCAAGAATAGGAGTGACACAGATGCCCTCACCGCACCTCTCAGCCAGGGATGCTCCCATACCCCTAACTTCCTCTGTCAGTTTGCTAGGCATCTGCTTCCCCAAACTTCTCTTCCCTGCAGCTTTGAATCCATTTATGTTTTCACCAGGACCGTGTTTGGGAGTCACAGGTTGCTAAACAACTGCTCTCAGGGTCTGTCCTTAACCATTCCCTTTGGTCATTCCCTCTGGCTTTGAAAATTGCAATAATAATGGCCTTCCATTTACAGCTTTTACCTACATTCTCTGTTTTCCTTCCTTCCTCCCTCCCTTCCCTTTCTTCCTTCCCTTCCTTCCTTCTTCCTTTCCTTCCCTTCCCTCCCTCCCTTCCTTCCTTTCTTTTCATTTATTTCTATTTTAGAGACGTTGCCCAGGCTGGAGTGCAACAGTGCAATGACAGCGCACTACAGCCTCAAATGCCTGAGTTCAAGCGATCCTTCCACTTCAGCCTCCTGATAAGCTGGGACCACAGGTGCTCACCACCACGCCTGGCTAATTTTTAAATTTGTTTTTGCAGAGATGGGGTCTCACTACGTTGCCCAGTCTGGTCTCGAACTCCTGGGCTCAAGTGATTCTCCCACCTCGGGATTACAGGCCTGAGCCACCGCACCTGGCCATGTTCCCCCATTTAAACCTAACGTCGACCCAGGTAGGGAGATATTTGTCGAAATGCCCACTTTTTAAGGAAAACAGACGCAGGTTCTTGGGCAGGGTTTATCTAGCAGTAGCTGGAGGTCCCAGCTTGGGCTGAGGTTTGAGGACTGGGGTGGGACTTGGAGGGAGGATGGGGCTCTGCAGAACGGCCCAGCCCTCTGAAAGCCTCCTCGGGGACTTTCTGTGGAGCAGGGCTGAGGCTGATGACCCTCGGGGAGGAGTGACGGGAGAAGGGAGGAAGGAGAAGCGAGGCAGCAGGGTGCAGCTGAAGGCTCTAACAGTGCTACAAATCTGGTCCTCACATGGCAGCCAGGGAGCACTTTTTAAAACATAAGTCTAATTGTGTCATTCTGCTTAAAACCCTCCAAGACTATCTACTGCACCTGGAGTAAAAGTCCTCCTCTGTCTCAGAGCCCACAGGCCCTGCTGACCCAGCCCTGCCACAGCTTCCCCTCCCCTCTGAGCACCCCCCTTGCTCCTCAGATGGGCCAAAAACATTCCTGCTTCAGGGCCTTTGCATTGGCTGTGCCTGCCACCCAAAACACCACCCAGCCACCAGGCTGCCTTCCTCACTCACCTGGGTCTGTGTTCCAAAGTCCCCTACCCAGGTCTTCCTTGACTGCCTTGTGTACAAGAACCCTTCCCCTCCTTCACCACTCTCTAGCCCCTGGCCTTGGGCAGGTCCCCTCCACAGCACCTGTCCCCACTCATGTAAATGATTACACCATGTCTCCTGTCTTTCTCCCGTGTCCAGAAGGTCAGCTCTGTGTGGGCAAGGATGGTGTGCGTTTGGCTCACTCTGCTGCATTCTCAGCCCAACCCAACATCTGCTCCTAAAAGATGCTCACCAACTGTTTGGTGGATATATGAACCAATGGTTGTCACCATGCATAAGGCCATCATCCGGGCCACCATCATCTCCAGGCTGAACTGTTCCATCCGTCTCCTCATCACTCTCTCAGCTTCAGGCCTTGCCCTGTAACCAACCCTCCAGTCCACACCCAAAGGAATACTTCTAACTCTCAAATCCAGGCAGGCACCATCCTGCAGGATCAAGTCCACCTTCTTGACCTAAGCCCCCTGATGTCCCCCAGCCCCTCTCCACTTACCCCCTGCCCAACCCTCCCACATGCCACATCTCTGTCACAGACAAGCCCAAGGTCCCACCTGTGCCCACCCTCTGCCCTGAGGACACTGCCCGGCTCCACCTCTGACAAGAGCTGCCCCACGCACACCTCATCAGAACTGCTCTCACCCTCCTCTCAGCCCCTAGACCCTCACCTGTACCCCTCACAGCCCTCCCACACCCCAATTCAAGCTGTGGCAAATCACATGCCTGTCACACCTCCCCATCCAGGAAGGACCCAGATTTATTCACTTGGCAATCCTGCCCATCCCCACCACCTGCTCTAGTATCTTGCACAAACTTGGAGCTCCATATATGTTTGCTGAATCAAATGGAATCCATTCAAAACACAGCCCAGGGAGCGTGTCCATTAAGAGGGGCCTTTTCTCCAGGTCACCAGCATCTCAGGCTGGTTTGAGGTCAAATGGACCTTTAAGTACCACTAATCACTGCACCCAAGAGCAGTTGTCCCCAGATTCTGCTAATCTCTCCTCAGCGGTTGCCTGGGTGCAAAGAGATTCACCATTCACCAGGGTTGAGAGACGGTCAGGGCCCTGCCTAAATGGCAACGTGCTGCCTCTGGGCCAGCCACCAGCCAGAACAGCAGCTCCTGGCCCACTCCACAGCTTGCATGTGTGTGTGTGTGCGTGTGTGTGTGTGTGTGTGCATGCGTGTGGCCACCCCCGTGGGTGAGGACAGCAGGCACAACACAGCCACTGCTGAATTATTTATTCCCTACATTGTTAGCGCAGTAGAGAGAGCAACCGTGTCTCCAGGCTTCAATTAAAATATCACGGCACCCGCACCGTCTGCCCGGCCACATGCCCAGCTCCCACCAAAACTGGCAGGAGCGCATCCTCTGGGAAGCATAAGCACCCCAAGCCCAAATTGCTGCCCCTTCCCCCGCTCCCAGCCACGAGGCCCTGGTTCAGGACCTTGGACAGCAGCCTCCAGGGGTCTGCCCCAAGACACTCGGCAAACCTTTCAGGCCTCTAAAAGACCATTTAGTAAATCGATGCTCTGAGAGAGCCTTTCTAGCTTCCCAAAGGGGCCCTGGGACACGCCTTGCTGGGTTTTGGGCCTAACTCCAATCCTTTGCCTGCTCCCAGCCCTCCCTAAATAACTGTACAGCGCGAGGCTGGAGGAGGAGTTCCAGGTTCTCACCCTAGTTCTTCAGGCTCCAGGAGGAACTGCGGACACATCACACCTCCCTGGGCTCCATTTGTTATCACTCAGAGAACGCAAATGACAGTGGCCAGACTGTGACCTCCATGGACGGTCAATCAGTGGAAAGGGACTTTGAAAAGGTAAAAATGAGGTACCAATGTTGGCCGCACCAGAAGAGGGCTTTAATCATATACAAGTGGGTTTTCTGCGGCCTCACCACCTTTGTCCAACCTGGAAATCCCTCATTCTGGGGCACAGACTCAGAATGAAGAAAGAGCTGACGGATCCTTCAGGAGCTGGCTGGGTCACAAACTAACTGGGTCACCCATGAGATTTAATTCAACAACCCCCGGACTAGAATATGAGGCTGAGTGAAATCAAAGTGGGCGAGCTGAAAAAGAGCAAGAAATTCTAAACACATGCCGCCTAGAACTGCAGAATGAGCACCGGCTTCAGGGACAGGCAGCGCCGCAGGCCTCCACTGCTTTCTGAGCAAGCCTCAGTCTCCTCTCCTGTAAAATGGGGCCACTGATACTGACTTCCTAGCCGGTGACTCGCACAAGATAACCTGTGAAAACACCTAGCACACGCCAGACACATAAATCCAACCATTCGTTTTATTAAACATCTACTATGTTCCAGGCACTGGAGACCACAGCAGGGAAGAAGAGAGACACGACCTTGCCTCATAGAGCTGACACCCCAGTGACCAGGGTTATTCTCTTCAGGATAGCAGAAGAGGGGGCATTGGAGAAGGGCCTCAGAACAAATGTGGGATTACCAAAGCAAAGAAAGGTGGCAAGAAGGTACAGTCTCTTTGGGAAAATGACTGGCAGTACCTCCTAAAACTAATCATTCATGCAACCTATGAGCCAACAATTCCACTTAAAATATGTATATGAGAAACGAGCGTTTACATCCACTAAAGGACATAAATGTTCAGAGTGGCTCTATTCATAATAGCCAAACACTGGATTCAGCCCAAATGTCCAGTGGCAGCAGAAAGGGTAAATAAATTATGAATTACCCAAACAATGATACAATGAAAGAGTACAGAGCAATAGAAGTGAGCAAACCACCAACAGACCCAACTCCAGGGGGTTCTCACAGACAATGTGAGCAAAAGAAGCCAGACATAAAAACCTCGCTGCACGATTCTGTTTACGTGAGGCTCAAAACCAGGCGACACCAGTACACAGTTAGAAATCAGGCTATTGATTATCCTTGGGGAGGAGAGGATATGAACTAGGAGGGGCTCATGAGAATGTTCTCTGTCTGATACGGGCACATGCATTTATAAAAGTTCAACGAGTCATGCACCTGAAATTTGTGTATCTTACAGTGTATACATTGTACCTCCATTTTAAAGAAAAATGTAAAGGAATGAAAAGGCAGACAGAGCATTCTTCGGGGCAGGTGGACCATCAGAAGCAGAGGCCCAGCAGATGGGAAGCTGGGGGGATTCAGAGACTGGCCTCGGGGGAAACAGAACTGAAAATGGCAGGGCCAGAGGGAGGGAATGAAGATGAGGTGGGCGAGACAGGCTGGGCTAGTCCAAAAAGGCTTCCAAGGCCGTGCTAACCTGGGAGCCTCAGGGGTATCTGCGTCCTTCTACCAGGCCCCCCTGCCACGAACCCCACCTGTCCATGGTGAAGGATACTTGTGAGGTCATCCCTCCCTGCCAGCCTGGCTCCCTGCCCACCCACTCCCTCAGCTGCCACATTGGATTTAAATCCCTGAGTTGAATTTCTGGGGTTTAGGGGGCTTTCATCCTGAGCATGCATGAAGTGAAGCCACGGTCCCTGGCTCCCATGCCTGCAGTTCATTCAGCACCCCAAGTATCACCTGGGACACCTGGCTACCTCCTACACTCCACCTGCCACATCCACCTCCTCACCCGCCCCCACGGGGAGCTCACCTGAGCACCTGTCTTTCCCAGGATAACTGCTCCAATTAGGTAGGGCTTCCCACCTCCTGCTCCTCACCACCCAGCACCCAAGGCTGCACCACCGCATCTCCTCATGGAGAGAGAGGCCACTGGAAACGCACAGATGCAGCCAGGGAAGCAGCCCCAAGACCTCACATCCAGCCACCAGCGAGACGTGGTACATGAAAGATGCGAGGGCCCCCCATGGGTGATGACCTAGCCATTGAATGAATGCCAGTCTTCAAAGACTAATCAAGGATATTGGAACATGCTCACCACTGTAGTCTAGTGGACAAAAGCTGGCTACAGAACCATATAGATGTTGTGATCTCAATTTTGTAAATTACACAGAAGAAAGGCTGGAAGGAAATACACACACGCATCAAGGCTGTCACCCTGGATAGCAGAATGAGTGAGCAATTTCAATTTGCTTCTTCACGCTTTTCTGTTTTCTTCCAAACCTGCGACAAACATGCTGGCTTTTATAACCAGCACAACAGAAAGGGCCTAAGGGACATCAAGTCCCACTCACAGAGGGACCCATGGCTGCCTGTTCCGTGCTTAATGGGATAGAGCAAGGGCTGACCTGATTCCAGCCTGCAAAGCACCCATAGGCTCCTGCACTAAGAGCTGCTGGACTAGGAGGACACACTCATGACTTTCAGGTGTGTGCAGGGGCAGGGCACTGTGCTGGGGGCCTGGGACCCTGATTCGAAGTCCGGCTCTGATTCTAACTGGCTGAGGTGGCCCCCCACACATTAACTTCTCTGGGCCTCAGTTTCCTCACCTGTAAAAAAGCTGTCCTGATCGCATTGTAGGACTCTTGTGTGGAATGATCAAGAAGTGACTGTGAAAGCTGTAAATTGTGAACTATTGGGATTTATCCCTGAGTTCCCTATTACTGTTCTCCACCAGGCCCTCTGTCCCATTGCAGTCTCTAAGAAATGCCCAGAAGCCACCTACAGCAGGCATCTGAAAGTCCTGAAAACCGTGGGCCATCCTCACATGCTAATTCCCAAGGTTCACATAAAATATGCATTTTTTAATTGAACTGGAAAGCAAATAAAAGCAAAGGAAAAACCCACCTCCTTGTTCAACAGCAAAATTGAGGGCCTGTCGCAGATCTTCAGTAAACATTTACCTAATGAATACAACTGTACAAACTGGAACCAAACCCACTAACTTAATCTCTCATGAAGATTAAAATGGTCATGGTTGAATCAGGTACTTGCTGCTAACTTCCAGTAGATTCTCTGCCTCGCTTCTTTTAGGAACTGAGATTTGTTTTCCTATATTGACATCTCTGTTTAAACAAATAGAAACATGTGATTCATCCCTCTAGATTCTGTGGAGATCCACAAAAGAAACAGGTGATGAGGCCAGGCACAGTGGCTCACGCTTGTAATCCCAGCACTTTAGGAGGCCAAGGCTGGTGGATCACCTGGGGGTCAAGGTTCAACCTGGGCAACATAAGCGAAACAGGTCACCAAAATAAAGTGGCGTGGTGGCGAGCGCTGCAATCAACTGCAGGAGGCTGAGGCGGGAGGATGCGCAGGAAACAGAAGGTGGGGTTACGGTAAACTGAGGATCGCTTTCAGCCTGGGTGACAAGGGTGGGGACTCGTCAAAAGAAAAGATAAAGAAGAAGTTCTTTAGAGAAAGAAGACAGAAGAAGGGAGGGAGGGAGGGAGGGAGGGAGGGAGGGAGGGAGGGAAGAAGGTGGTCCGGGGTCAGACCATGAGGAATAGGTCGGGATCGGCCACAGGGCCTCCTTCTGGGCATGTCCTGCAGAGGTGGAGGCCCAGCCACAGGGCACCACTGGACCAGTCCTGCCCCTCTCTGGCAGGAGGGCAAGGTGGCCACATCAAGGGAAATTGCCAACACATCTGCCCTTTGATCCAGCCCTCTGTGGGGAGGAGTCTGTCCTGCAGAGACGTGCAAAGTCGCCCATGCAAAGACTTCCACAGCAGCTCTGTCAGAGCCTAGATTGGAAACCACCTAATGTCCATTATGTGGAGACCAGAAACAGACGCACTACGCAGCCACACAAAGAAAAAGGTCCTTACACACTGACGAATCGTGTCCCTGGGAATGCTGCAAGGTCACCCAGCAGGCACTGCAGCTTTGGGGGGCACAGAGGTGGCAGAACACGGGGCCATATATATGCATTTAATCCCCTTCCTATGCTAGGTCGGTGGTGAGGATCTCCAAAGAACCCAGCCTCTGCAAGCGTGCAACACGCAGCCCAGCCCGTGTGCAGGCCTGAGGTTCTTTGGAAGTGTGCACAGGGAATAATGGCTGCCTCCAGGGCCAGGCTGGGGTGGGGGCGTGTCTCTTGGTACCTTGAAGACTGAACCATGGGAATGTATGATACATTCAAACAGTAATACCGTAACTTAAAAGAATGCCCAAAGATTTTGCATCTGTGGGTTGAGGAAGCCAGGCCTGGGGAACCCAGTCTCCTCCAAGGCCACTGAATAAAGGCTCATTCAGGAGAGAAACCCATCTTTTAAGGAGACACTCAGGCACCCCTCCCCAGCACGCACACTCTTTCCCTCCACGAGACCTCAGCACAGGGCCTGGGGCGTGAGGGAGGGAGTCCTGGCCAGGTCCTGTGGGGGTGAGGGAGGGAGGGAAGGCAGGTAAGAGGGCTCCTGGCTTCCCCTTCTTTTCCCCTGTTGGGTTTGTTGTACTTTCCTAATTGATTTTGTGTCTGTGTCCCTGGGATACTTAGGACCATCTTAGAAAACCACTTAAGGAATTTAAAATAATCAAAGTACTTATAAGGCACTTAACATCTCCTCGCACTTCAGGCTTCTCATAAACCTCCTTCCAGCTGCAACCAGAGACCTGGCTGTCAGGAGCTACCACTTCGGGCAAGAAGACACCTTTGTCATGTCCCCAGCTCCTGCCACATCACCCCCTCAGCCCCAGCAGCCTCCCAGGAGCAGAACAGCCAACCTCCAAACACGAGCACATCATGCCCTCTCTCCGGGCCTCCAGGCCTTTGTCCTGGCTGTTCCCTCCTCCTGGAATGACCTCTCTGCCAGCCAGCACCCCTCAACCTAGCTCACTGTGTCCTGACCACTGAGTCTCAGCATTCATTCTCCTCTTACAGGAAGCCTTCCCTGACTTCCCCACCCCCCATTTTATATTAATAGACCCTGGCACCTTGTGAAAACCTGTGTTTAACAGGCCCTGGGGGATTCCAACAGGGAGGCAGGACTGGAAACCATTCCCTGCGCAGAATGTAGAGAGCAACGGGGCAGCACTGAGAAAGACTGCAGGCTTATTCCCCCCGGGCCTGCAATGCCACACCTGGGCATGCGCCGCCAGGAGCTCCCCCAGAGCGTACGGACACGTTGGCAAGGATGTTGTAGAAACAGAAAGATCACTGTGGAATCACTTGGGTGCCCACAACCAGAGGATGGACAAGTAACTGGACAGGGGCATGGTCATACCGTGGAACATTACACAGCAAAGAAAATGAGCACAGCAACCACAGAGCCACGTGGCACTGAGCCAAAAAAGCAAGTGGAACATGTGCAACATGCTCCTGTTTTTATCATGCATGAAACACAAAAGATAAGCCAGGTACAGTGGCTCATGACTGTAATCCCAGCATTTTGGGAGGCTGAGGAGGGAGGATCACTAGAAGCCGAGAGTTAGAGACCCTGTCCCTTCAAAAAAGTTTAAAACTTAGCCAGATGTGGTAGTTCGTGCCCATAGTCCTAGCTACTCCAGAGGCGAGCAGGAGGAGGGTCACTTGAACCCAGGAGGTCGAGGCTGCAGCGAGCCATGCACTCCAGTCCGGGTGACAGAGGGAGGAGACCTTGTCTCTTAAAAAAAAGAAAACACGCGGCCGGGCGCGGTGGCTCAAGCCTGTAATCCCAGCACTTTGGGAGGCCGAGATGGGCGGATCACGAGGTCAGGAGATCGAGACCATCCTGGCTAACACGTTGAAACCCCGTCTCTACTAAAAAAAATACAAAAAACTAGCTGGGCGACATGGCGGGCACCTGTAGTCCCAGCTACTCGGGAGGCTGAGGCAGGAGAATGGCGTAAAAAACCCGGGAGGCGGAGCTTGCAGTGAGCTGAGATCCAGCCACTGCACTCCAGCCTAGGCGACAGAGCCAGACTCCGTCTCAAAAAAAAAAAAAAAAAAAAACACGCAAAATAAAACTAAATATTATGTGTGGGGATATGTATATATATATTTGTTTTGTTTGGTTTTGTTTTGAGACAGATTCTTGCTCTGTCACTCAGGCTGTAGTGCAAATGGTGTGATCTCAGCTCACTGCAACCTCCACCTCCTGGGCTCAAGTGATTCTCCTGCCTCAGTCTCCCAAGTAGCTGGGATTATAGGCGTGCACCATCATACCTGCCTAATTTTCGTAGTTTTAGTAGAGACAGGGTTTCACCATGTTGGTCAGGCTGGTCTCCAACTCTTGACCTCAAGTCATCCATCCACCTCGGTCTCCCAAAGTGCTGGGATTACAGGTGTGAACCACCGTGCCCCGCCTGCATTTTTTAAGTGCACAGGAATTAAGAGATTTAAAGATATCTCCAGGATGGGGCAGTGGTTGCTTGCCTCCAAGGAGGAAGAGAAGGGAGAGGGCAAGGAGGTGTATGCAGGGGCCTTCAATCATATTTGCAAAGTTTTTTTCTTATTTATTTATTTATTTATTTATTTATTTATTTATTTATTTATGTATAGATGGAGTCCCACTCTGTTGCCCAGGCTGGACCGCATTGGTGCAATCTCAGCTCACTGCAACCTCCACCTCCTGGGTCCAAGTGATTCTCCTGCCTCAGCCTCCTGAGTAGCTGGGACTACAGGCACGTGCCACCACATCTGGCCAGATTTTTTTGTATTTTCAGTAAAGACAGGGTTTCACTGTGTTAGCCAGGATGGTCTCCATCTCCTGACCTCGTGATCCACCCACCTTGGCCTCTCAAAGTGCTAGGATTACAGGCATGAGCCACCGCACCCAGCCTGCAAAGTTTTCTTTCTTAAACAGTTTTGAAACTGTTACTGGAAGATATCAGTATGTGGCCAGGTCTTGGGTACAGGGTAATCCATTATATTATCCCCTATAATTTTCCATATGTTTTAAATCATTTATTAAGATATATGTACACCTTGGTAAAAGAGAGAAAGCCCTTCATGACAGACCCACATTGAACATGCCACTCATTTTCAATAAAGTGAAAGGCGGCATGGTGAGAGCTGCGCACACTCCACTTCCTGCTGAAGTCTCCTCTCAGAACAGACCTGACCCCGGAAACCACTCACCCTCACACATCGCCCCCCAGTCCTAAGCCTCAGACTCCTTCTCTGGCTACGGTCTCCCAGCTAGAATTCATTCCCTGGGATTAAGGGTTGTTCTCTTCCAGCTGCTCTGCTGTGGGGACCTCACTGGACTCCCTGCCAGCTTCCAGAACCTGAGCTGGGTCGGAGGGAGGAAACTGCACTGAACATAAACACCACCCTCTGCAGGGCCCTGACAGAGGTTGATGCTGCCCATCCTCCCCTCAGCCACAGCCCCAGGGACAGAGAATGAGGCAAGTGCTACCTCTGTCCGCTCCCATTAGGGCCCCGCTCTGCCCAGCCAGAGCTCCCTCTCCAGGAAATTTCAACTCTGATGACTTTTCAATCCCTCTTCCGCCCTGTAGCTGGCTGGAGACCAGGACCAGGCAGCGCCTTCGAGGCGGATCCCCGCTCAGGGCACCTGTGCTGGGCCAGGGCCAGGGCTGAGCAGAGCATCCCTCCTCCTGGGGCACCAACTCTCAGCAGACCCCAGGGAGAAACTGAGGCCTGGAGACAACTGAGGTCCAGGAATAAAGGAATGAGAGGAGGGACAGGAAGGAGAATCCAGCCTCCTCCTCACACGCAGGCCCACTTTACAACAGCTCCTGTTTCCTCAGTGCCTACAATGTGCTAGGCATTGAGCTAGTCACTTTTTGCTGTTCCAGCTAATGCAGCCACTCTACCCATTTTACAGATCTGGACTTTGGGTTCCGCGAGGGTGAGTGGTCTGCCAAGGCCATAGAGCCAGGTGGCAGTGCCGAGGCCTGAACCCAGGTTGTAGTTTCCCTTTTGAAGCTCTGCCAAGGCCATAGAGCCAGGTGGCAGTGCCGAGGCTTGAACCCAGGTTGTAGTTTCCCTTTTGAAGCTCTGCCAAGGCCAGGTCTCCCGACATCCCTGGGAAGTCTGCAGAGCCAGCCCTCCTCACCCCCACAGGCAAGGAGAACAGGGACCTGAGCAGTGCCAAGACTTGTCGTGGGATTGAGGGGCACCCTGAGTCAGAAGGAGGGGTCTGGGTGGGATGGGTGCCCACCAGGAAGTGCTCAGTACTGAGATGCCCGAGGCCGTAATCAAGGTATGAGGCAGGCGGGCAAGCAGGTGGGCAGCCAAGTAGACGAGAGGTTGGGATGTGTCCCACAAGGAACAGGTGGGCTTGACAGCCGTTCTGCCTCCAGCCCTTAACCACAGGCCACCAAGGCTGAGGCTGTCCCACACCACCCAAACAGAGAGGGAGCCCAACACTGTCTCTGTGTGTGGGTGGTGTGGTACAACAAGGGAGTCCAACAGGCGCCAGGGGGAAGAAAGAGATGGGGTGGAACACGTGAGAGGGGAACAGAAAGCCACAGTCAGACAGAAGGAGGCAGGGAGCTGAGGACAGACAGACAGGGAAAGAGGGGGCAAAACTGTGTTCCGGCTCCCCTACCCGCAATAGCGCTGTGGGCCACCACTCTCCACATGGAACCAAGCATCGAGGCCGGCCCTGCCTCTCCTCACTGCCCCCAGCCCAGGCCTCGAGCGACTGGCAAGCATAAAGGTCAATTGGAATATAAAGCGGAATTTGCCTTCCTTTCATTTCCAACATGTCTGGGTCATAAAAATGCTAGTTTAGTAGGTTGGGAGAAAAATGAAGGCACACAGTTCCTTGTGGCGGGGAGGAGGGCGGGGCTAACCCTGCAGACTAATGGGGGTCCACCCCTGCTCTGGGCACCATCCTGTCCCTCAGTTCCACACCCAGGCCCCGGGCTGGCAGCTTCCCCGGTTTGTCTGTCTGTCTGTCTCTGGGCCAGGCACTGGAAATTGAGGGGATGACCAAGAGCGGTTCAGCCCAATCCTGCCCTCAAGGTGCTCAGGAACTGTGGGGAGAGACACGATTCCCGCAAGAGCCCCCACATGCCCTGGGAAGGTCAGTTAAGTCCTGCTGGATTCGAGTCAGTCTAACTGCCCACAAGGCAGCAAGAAGGGCATTCCAGGAGGACATGGCCCGAGCAGGGCAGGAGGCAGGCCGTGGAAAGCACAGAGCATGACCGGGTGAGGAGCGGGGTCACCTCAGAGCCTGCCTAATCCTGTGCTCTCATTTACAGAGAGGGCAGCCACGTTACCCAAGGTCACACAGCGAGTCAGCAGCAGAGGCAGGCCCCGAAAGCAGGACCTGGGCCACAGGTGGCTTCACTGGCAAGGGAAGACCTTCAGCCCTGCCTTGCATAGAGAGGCAGAGATCACCCCAGCGCCTGCAGCAGGGCCACCCAACAGTATGAAGGGCCTGAGAACCCCAGGTCAATAAGTCCCCATGCAAGGAGGCTCTGGCACACCTACCAGAGTCATCAGTGGCTCAATGCGGTGATGTGCCCCTTCCCATCACCATGCCCCCCACCCTTCCCGACTCAGGCCACACCCCTCAAAGCCCCCTTGGATGCTCCTTTGGCAGAAGATGAGGACAAACATGACTGGGCCCTGTGTAAGCCCGCTACACTACCAGCTCCCACTGTGATTTTCACCCACACCCAGAAAGGTGCACGTGATTCTGTCCATTTCCCAGCTGAGATGAGCGAGATTCAGGAGGGTCAGACTTTTGGGGCCGGGATCTGCACCACCTACCACGTGCGGCCTCCAGAGCCGGTGCTCTGTTCCACACTCCATGGTCTACGCACCAGGCATTGCCCTGGGCCTTGCTATGCACGCATTTCATCCTCACAGCGCCTGTTAAGTGGGTGCTGCAGGCATCCCCGTTTTACACACAAGGAAACAGGGGGCACAGAGAGGCTCTCCCAGGCAACAAATGGCAGAGCAAGGGTATGAACTCAGGCCAGCTGGCCCCAGGGTCCATGTGGCAGCCACCACATTACTGCCCCTCGGGGATCCCCATCTGGCTGGCCCTTCCTCTCTCCGGTCTCCAGCACCCAACTCTGCCCATCCTCAGGCTGGAGGCTAGGGGGAGTAATGGGTTAGGGTCTGACGAGGCCCAGGAAGGCCGAAGTGGGCAAAAGCCATCAGGGTGGGAGCCCAGGGGAAGAATGAGCCTCTCACAGGGGGCTCTCACCTCTGTGGCTTCACAAGGGCTGCTCAGGGACCATCTGCCCACTTTATAGGTGAGGAAACAGGGGTCCCAAGAGACCTGGTGACTTGTCCTCCCACGACACCCTCTGCAGCAAGAAGGATGAGGAAGGGTTTGGAGGCCTTCTCCCTGATCCCTGGACTGTCTCAGACCTGCATCTCAAGCTCCCCGCTCAGATCAACAGCCAAGCAGAGGCCTGCCCCCAGGGTCTCTGCACATGTTACTGCTCTGCCTAGAACACTCTTCCTCACAGCCACAGGACGGCCCCTCCACTCCATTCAGGTTCTGTACAAAAGTATGCTCTGCAACAAGGCCTCCCCACCAACCCTATCTAGACTGACATCCCCTCCCGTGCGGCTCTCCAGCCACTCCTTGCTTTGTGATTCTGCAGGGCACTGCTCCCCTGACGATGCGCACTACATGCTTTGTCTTCTCACTGCCTGCCTTCTCCCTCCAGTGTAGAAGCCCACCAGGGCAGGGCTCACCCGTGTGCTTCCTGCATGATCAAGTTCACTTCGAATGCACCTGGAATGCACCTGTCATCACTCGGGCAACCCAGGCCCAATCTCAGTTAAATCTGAATTCCTGAGATGGGCCAGAGTATGAGGCTTTTCTAAACTCCCCCAAGTGATTCCAATGTGCAGCTGAGATGGACCACTGCTTTAGAAGAGCCGGGCATGGAGGAGATGGCCAGTAGGTTCAGTAAATGAACAAATACATGCATGACCCTTTACAGATGGACAAACTGAGTTCCAGATGGGAGAGAGGAAGCCAGAAGCCAGCAGTCATGAACTTGAGGACCCCCTGCCAGACTCAGCCCCCACCTCAGCCCTTCCATAACGCCACACATCACATCCAGAGGCCCCATCAGCTCCTACCTGGGCTCCAGGAGCCTATGGGGCCTGCCTCCAAAGCCTCTCTAGGAAGTCTTCCCAGAGGCCCCCAAAGGCCTCCACACTTGCCTTTTAACTCTGCAGGAATGAGCCTGTTTGCCCATCCAGTCACCGCATGCTAAAGTTGACATCCTACCTGCCTCCACTCCAAACCCTCCCAGACCTCAGGGTGCCCCTTGGAGGAAGCAGGCTTGAGAGGACTGCAGGGTGGGTGGGGCACTCCCTGGAGAAGAAAACCAAGGACTTGAGGTATCTGGGTCAGTGGCCAACTGAGGCTACTAAGTGTCCAAACAAAGACCCTGGGCTCCCAGTCTCATCAGCCTACTGGGGATCCAGGAATCTAATGCTCCCTGAACTCCCCCGTGATTGTGACAAGCCGCTAGAGCAAAGCAACTTCTACCCCGCTGGCCCCACTCCACAGCAAAGGGCCTGCCCAAGGGCACACAGATGATTGACTGCCAGTAGCCAGGGGGGCTCTGAGCCTCCCCTTAGGGCTGCTGGGGCTGCCCAATGCCAGGGTTCCCCTCCTTCCACGTCCCTTTGCCTCTCTATTCAGGCTTGGGTCTGGCTCTGGTCTGGAGGTTCCCCTTCCCAGGCTCTCACCACAGTGGGGGTTTGGGGGAAAGAGAGACTATCTCAGCAGGGGGCTTCTCTGCCCTCCCCTCAGGAGAACTGCCCCTGACAGTCACCCTCAGCAAGACCTACTTCAGACCACCCTTTCTCTCCTTCCCCAGCACCTCATGAGCACTCCAGCGTCTATCAAATTCTACTCTGTATCCCCAGCCTCCCCTGAGCACCTCCTGAGGGCTTTGGGCACATTATCGCTTCTACCAACTGGGTATCATCACATCCATTTCACAGGCGAGTAAACTGAGGCTTGTAGAGGCCATGCAGTAAGTAAGCAGCAGGCCAGGTCTCAAACCCACCCCTAGCTGGTGGTCAAGAAGGAGGAGAGCAGAGTGGTGAAAAAAGGTAGATTCAGGTTCAGATGGCCTGGGCTGAAATCCGGGCTCTACCACTTACTAGCTGTGTGACCTTCGGCAAGTTGCTTAGAGGAGAGCAGAGTGGTGAAAAAAGGTAGATTCAGGTTCAGATGGCCTGGGCTGAAATCCGGGCTCTACCACTTACTAGCTGTGTGACCTTCAGCAAGTTGCTTAGCTTCTCTGTGCCTTAGTTCTCAGTTCTGCAAAACAGGGATAACAACTGTGTACCTGCCCCTGGGGTTGCTGTGAGGGTTAGGACCAGCCTGGCACAGGGTAAGTGCTATGTAAATGTTCTAATTATTTCACCCTCTTAGAGAGGGTCCCTCTTTCACCCCCCACCACCCCAACATTTACTCTTTCACCCCCCACCACCCCAACATTTACAGTTCTGTTGGGACAAATCTCTAATGACCGCCTAAAATGGTACATGGTGATCTCCTTTAACAAGCAGCAAAGCTTCAGGTGAAAAATTCCCTGAGTCAGTGGGGACCTGGAGAAGGTGTTTTGGGGGGAAAGAAACACATCCAGCTGACCCTGGATGCCACCAGTAGTGGGCACTAGAGGGCACTGGCTTGACCCACTGGTAAGGTAGGTCCAGCCACACCCATCCCCACAGCCAGGAGCTCGCAGGGAGCTCCCAAGACTTCAGCTCCCAAGACTTCAGCCCAGCTGTTGCTGCAGACATGAGGGCTGCTGAGGTCTCCTTGCCGTTCCTCATCCCTCCATGAGTCCATTTGGTGAGGGTTTCCTGAGGGCCACCATGGGCCCGCATCAGCTGGGAGTTCTATAGGTGGGGCGTAGAGCCTAGCAGGGGCCAGCTCCGTCTCTGTCTCCTCTACTCAGTTCTGTGCTTGTAGCTTGACAGCAGCCACAGACAAGACATAAGTGAATCGGCATGACTGTGTTCCCATTAAAGCTTTATTTATGGACACAGAAATTTGAGTTTCACATAATTTTCCTGTATCATGACATTATTTTTCTTTTTATTTTGTTTTTCAACCCTTTAAAACATAAAGGCCTTTTTTAGCTCATGAACTGTACAAAATCGGGCCAGATTTGGCTCCTGGTCTATCGTTTGCTAACCCCTGGGCTAGAGGGGACGCCAATAGCAAAAAGGAAAACAAATGTGTTCATGACCACGACTGTGATGAGTGCCATCAAGGAAAAGAACAGGGAAAGAGACAGAATAGCCAGGGGCCAGGGAGCTTCTCTGAAGATAAGCCATTTAAGCTCAAGGCCGAATGAGAAAGATCCGGCTTCAAAGAATGGGAGGAGAAGACTCCAGACAGCAAGGCAAGCAGGTGTAAAGGCCCTGCAGTTGGAAAATAACATGGTGTCTTCAAGGAGCATAAAGAAAACAGTATGACTGGTGTGGGCAGTGCCCGGAGAGACAAAGGGACATCAGGGGCATCAGGTAGCACAGGGCCTCTCAGACAGGAAAGGAGTTCACATTTTAATCGAAGAGCAACAGGAAGCCAATAAAAGGTTTAAGCAGAGGGTTGAGTGGATTCCATCTGGGTTTTAGAAAGATCTCTCTGGCTGCTGAGTGAAGGTTTGGCTGTGGAGAGGCCATTTGGAGGCAGGGAGAGGAAAGACCGGGCTTCTGTAATGGGCTGGGTAAGAGAGACTATGGGGGTGGAGGCCATGAGGAGTTGTCATGTCCAGGACAAGTTCTGAAAGTGCAGCCTGCAGGGTGAGCTGACAAACAGAAACACAGTGGTCAAAACTGCCTCCAGGTTCCTTGGCCTGGTCAAGATGGGCAGGCTGCAGTAGGGTGGGTGGGCTCTCTCTAGAGTTCCTCCTGGTTGTGTAGTGAAAACACCCAAAGACACGAAGCCACGTCCTTGACAGAACATCCTGTGGGATCTAAGCCAGTGTTCCCCCGGGGCCACACCCATAGCCCCGGCTCAAGAGCAGCCAAGAGCCTAGAGGGCACGTGCAGCCCGACATGGGACTAGGGAACTCACACCGCCAGGCTGGGGGTGGCACGCAGAGGCCACCTCTGCTCCCCCTCCCCACGCCCCATTTCGTGATAGCAAGAAATTCTCATGACCCGAAGTTGTCTGCTCAGTCTCAACACGGAGTGCTGCGCTCGTGGCAGGAAGACACAGAGGCCCAGCAGATGGTGGGAAACTCTCCGGGATCAGCCTTAAAGGTCACCGTCTGGCGCTGCCTGCCCACTCCATCCTCTTCCGCATCAGCGGAGTCCCTCATGCTGACTTCAGGCCCAGCTACAAGCTGTGCTGTGACATTTCCTGTGGGCTGACTGTGTGCCAGGCACCATGCTAGGCCTTCTTGGACCTTAACTCTTTTTTTTTTTTTTTGAAACTGAGTTTCGCTCTTGTCACCTAGGCTGGAATACAATGGTGCAGTCTCACTGACTGCAACCTCTGCCTCCCGTGTTCAAGCGATTCATCTGCCTCAGCCTCCCAAGTAGCTGGGACTACAGGTAACTGCCATCACGCCCAGCTAATTATTGTATTTTTAGTAGACACAGGATTTCACCATGTTGGCCAGGCTGGTCACGAACTCCTGACCTCAGGTGATCTGCCCACCTTAGCCTCCCAAAGTGCTGGAATTACAGGCATGAGCCACCACACCTAGCTGGACCTTAATTCTTCATCCCCATGCTGTCCTATGAGGCTGGCACCATTATCATCCCTATTTTACAAATGAGGAAACCGAGGCAGAGAAGGGTTAAGCAGTTTGCCAGGACAGTCAGGCCTCAGGCTGCCTGGCTCCAGAGTCCAAATGCTTACCCCCATGCTGTGCAGCGCCCCCTTCTCCAAGCCTTAGCTTTTCCACTGCAAAATGAATAAAAGACTCAAAGAAATTATTTCTGGATCCCTCTGAGCTCTTACAGGTACAGAACTTGGAAACTGCTTCCCTCCGGGGGTGTCTCCAGTCTGCTCCTCCTCTCCCCAACAATGACTTCACAGGAAAAGGATTTTTTTTTTTTTTTTTTTTTTTTTTTTTTTGTGACGGAGTCTTACTCTGTGACCCAGGCTGGAGTGCAGTGGCACGATCTCGGCTCACTGCAACCTCCACCTCCCAGGCTCAAGTGATTCCCCTGCCTCAGTCTCCCAAGTAGCTGGGATTACAGGCGCATGCCACCACACCTGGCTAATTTTTGTATTTTGAGTAGAGACGGGGTTTCACCATGTTTTCAGGCTGGTCTCAAACTCCTGACCTCAGATGATTCACCCTCCTCAGCCTCCCAATGTACTAGGATTACACGTGTGAGCCACCACGCCAGCCATGAAAAGGTCTTATGGGCTCATTCACACTATGGTGTAAATAACTGACATGGTAAGTGGAGGTGAGGTAACTAGTGGATCAGGGATTCAAACCCAGGCCTGAACCTGGGCTGGGCCCCCAACAGTGCATTGTACAAGCTACAACTACTGGGCTTGGGGGCCCACCCAAAGGTATTCTTCACACCCATCAGCACCCCTGTCCTGAAAGAATGGGACAAACTGCGAATGAAGGAAGGGGTGGGAGCAGGGAAGTTAGGGATAGAAGCTGTCAGACCTATGAATTCCCAGAGTCAGGCCTTCTGGTCCCCAACAGAGACCTGTTCAAGTCCCACTTCTGACTCAGCTAATTTGAGCAGGCAGTCTCCCAGGAGTCAGGCCTGGGAGGGGGGACCTGGCTTTGAGCCCTGCCCTGTCATTTTATCAGGGTTCAGCCTCCATATCTGTAGAGCAAGAGGTTGGCCCCTTCCAGCTCTGAGGCTTGTGAGTTTTGCTCACATCCTGACCCTGACTGCACCCCACTTGCATTCTCCATGCAGGAAATCACCCCCTCTGAACCAAGCACCGGAAGTCCACCTCTTGCAGGAAGGAAAGCTGTCATCACAGCCTCTGGTGCCAAGTTCCCAGCAGGCCACATTAACCCATCATCAGGGGAGCAGGACAGGGGCTGCAGTGGTGCCCTTTGACATGGACACCTGGTGGTGGGCGCAGGTCCCCTCCCCCAAGGCATCCCTCCCTCACCCTCTCTTTCCTGAGGCTCCTGCTCCCAACCTCCCTCCCCAAAGTTCAATCTTTTTGCTTCTGTAAATGGCTTTTAAGTTTCTCACCCAGCCTCTTGTTTCTATCAGTTTAATTATTGAGGAGGCTTCTTGTCGCCAGCCTGGAACATTAAGGCTGTTAAAAGGGACCGAGGGAATGCAGGCCACAGCCGGCTGGCTTCCCCCCCGCCGCCCCTCCCTTTCCTTGTCCAGCTCTGCCCCCATGTCCTGCTTTCTTCTCCACTCCCCAGGTCTCTACCTCCCGGTCCTGCCTTGCTCTCTGTGCAGCCTGGGGGGCTCCTGACCCCTGCCCCAACCACTCCATCCTGTGTTCTGAGGAGGCACAAACCAAACTGAGACTGCACCATGCTCCTCTGTGGCCAGACAGGGGACACTATGAACCCCCAGGATGGTAAGGCTCTTCACCCCAGGCCCCTCACCCCACCCTGGCCCTTCCCCATCCTGGGAGAGGTTAGCATAGCAGCTGCAGCCCAATCCCCTGTCTGGGGCACTGAGCGTCTCATCTCAAAATATCTATGTTCCCAAGAACACACCTTAAGACCCAACTCTGAGTGACCATTCCTTGAGCCTTCACCATGTACCAAGTGACGGGGCACTCTCAGCTCCTTTGGCCTCTCTGCCTCCCTGTAAAGTAGGCACTCACTCCGCTCTGAAAAACAGGGGAAGGGATCCTCACCAATGTCACAGGTTCAAGGGCTGGACCAGGCTGTTTTACCATCTTTCTAAAAGACCCAGAGTCACTAAAGGAGTTTAATTACAAGCTCAGATAAAGAGAATACAGCAGCCTCACTTGTGGGGTGACCTTCCTGGAGGCTGGGGATCTGTGCCCCACCCTGCCAGGCTGACAAGGGGGAGTCCAAGGGCTTATCCCCTCTGCTGGATGGCCCAGACTGCCTCAGCTCCTAGGCCAGGGCCAGGCGGGCTGAAGTGATGACTCATGTGGCCTGAGCCATCACTAGGCCCTGGCCTGGGACAGCCTAGCCAGCTCCTCCTCTCCTCTTGTGTCCAGTCCCCACTGCAAAACTGGGTGTGGTGGGAGGACTGAACCAGGCTACCATTCCCGAACCATCCTGCCAAAGAACTCTGAAAGATTATCAGAGCAACACAGCCCCCAGGGATTGTTCCAGCTGCCTATCGCGAGGGCAGAAATGCTTTCAAGTTTCCTGCTTCATCTTCAAACTACGTACATCCATGTTCAACCACTGATCATAAAAAGAAAATAAAACCATGTACAAATTTTGCCGTCTTCATAATGCATCCATTTGTTTTAAAATTAAAATTGTGTTTTCATCCAACTCATCAAGTAAAACCAATACTCCAGGAAAAGCCTTATATTTGAGGCCCACAGAGCATACCAGAGACATGGCTGCATACACAGGTAGGGGCACACGTGTTCTTCAGCCCCAGAGCAGCCAACGGCAAAAGTCCTGCCCCACCCAGACATGTGGCAGCACAACTCTGGCCTCCTCCTTTGCCACCCACAAGCTTCCTCACCCCCACCCCAACACTGGGACCGTCCTCTCCCTTCATCTCCACTTCTACCCGGGCCCCCAGACATGCCCCCAAATCCTGATGCATCATGGGAAGTGGGCCAATGGCTTCCAGAAAGAGTTCTGGTGAGAGTGGTCCAGCTTCAGCTCTCCCCACCGTGCCTGGTGCAAAACAGCCTCTCTCAGTCTACTTCCTAGCCCTGGAGACTTTAGGGAGACAAAGGTCAACTCCAGAGGCCAACAATCTGACACCAGGGTGAGGGAGGGACCAAGCAGCTTCCACTGTGTCCCTTCCTCTTCCCTCTCCCCATTCTCTCCTCCACTCCCCACACACACAAACATGCACAAACACACACACGCACACACACACACAGAGCAAACAAGGCAGGCTCCAAGAGAGAAACGGGCACATAATTATTGGTAAAATGCTTGTAATGTTTTTCTCTCTACCCGGTAGCTTTCAGTTGTTTTAGCAGCTTAGCGAAGCACTTGGCTCCAATTGAATTGCAAATCAGCAGCTCTTGCCCCAGGAAGAGAGGAAAGGAGGCGGCAAGGAGGGGGCTGGGAGGGATTCCAGAAGGAAAGGGAGAAAGGTGTGCAGGGAAGAAGGGCAGAAGGAAGGAAATCACAGAGGGAAGCTTGGTTCAGGGCCCAGGGCACCAGAAACAGAGACCGCCTACTCTCTCAGGCCTCAGTTTTCCCGTCCTCATCTGCATTCTCTGCAGGCTCAGCAGCCCCACACCCCATCCAAAAAATGAGGACACATTCTCCAACCATAATATCGGGTGGGACAGGAGGGCCACAGGGGGCTTCCTCAACTACCCAGAAGAAAAACATATCTTTCTTGGGAATTGCAATTATATGAAAACAATGTCAAAACAAAAATCTTGCTTTTTCTCCCTGGCAATCTCCAGCATTCATATTTCCATTCTTCTTATCTGTCTGCCTTTCTGTCTATCCACCTGCCTATCTTTTTATCTGTCTGTCCACCTATCTCCTCCTCCCTTCTGTCATTCTCCAGAACATCCTTTTCCCTCCTGGTGCAGAATTCCCTGGAGAGGAGTGGAGTTGCTCACCAAGCCTCCAGCAGCAGGTGCTGTTTCAGCACCTCGGTCAGCACCACAAGGCTGGGTCCCGATGCCTTTCACTCTGCTGTGCCTATGCTAAGACCACAAGACAACATACTGAAACCAGGAAGAGCTGCCCCAAATTCTCAGATACTGCTCTGAGGAAAAAACTGTCCCTTGGAGTGAGGAAAAGAGGAGGAAAAAGGGGCTGGTCGGCCAGGCCTGGCACCCTGGCGTGTGGCAGGCAGAGACCGCTGGGGGAGGAGCACCTCAGGGGACTAACCAAGGCACTGACCTTGAAGAGGCGAAGGATGTTGGCCACCATGATGGAGACCGAGCTCCCTGAAGCACCGATGACACCCACCACGCGTTCAGGCTTGGTGATGATGGGTGGGCCACCACTGCCACAGCGGACCTCCGTGCCATCCTTCTCGATGAGCGCCTGCACAAAGGTCAGTGACTGCTCGAGGGCATGGGTGTCCCTGGAGCAGGTGTCCAGAATGCGGGCGCCCAGCGTGATGTTGGGCAGCAGGTCCGGGTCGTTGTTAATGCGATCCAGGGCGAAGAGCATGGCCTCCAGTCGGTGGATGCCCTTTTCCTTCTTAAGTTCTCCACAGGCCTTGCCCTCTGAGCCCCGGCCATGCACCGGGAACAGGCCTCCCAGTGTGATGTCCCCATCTATGCGGATGGAATTCATGTGAGGGTGGCCTTTGGGCTTCCCCAGGGAGGAAGGCATCCAGGGACCGTAAAGGCTGAGGAGCAGGCAAAGGGGCAGCCGGGCCCACCACCAGCCCAAGCCTCTCTTCCCAGGCATCTCGGAAATCCCTAGAGACCCATGAATGGCAGGCCCACTCCTAGCCCTGGCAGGCCCCTGGCCCCACGGCCTGGGTGGGCATGGGCAGGGCAGCTTCAGCAGCAGGAGGACTGAGGGCAGCCAACTGCATAGCCCATGCTGCTACCCTCTCCCACCTCCTTGTCACTCGGGCCAAGCGCAGTTGCCCACACAGTCCAGGCCCACAGACAGCAGACAGTGGCCGGGGTTGCAGGAAGGCTCTGATCCTTGTCCCGTCCTGCAGGCCTATTCTCGGTGGATGACTGTGGAAAGGGCAGAGTGCTCCTAGCTTGGCGTATCTTGGCATCAAGGAGAAAACAGCTCCAATCCTCTCCTCCTACCAACCTTAGAAGGGGAAAAGAGAGACAGAGTATCAAACAGAAGCCCAAAGAAGACATTAGCTAGTCTCATCTCTCATTAGGAGCCTGAGAGAAGGAGATGCTAGAGGTTATCGCCAAAGACTCCATAAATCTCCTGTACTTGGTTTCCTCTCCGCCGTTGCTCAACTCTGGCTTAAATGGGAGAGTGTAGGGCAGAAATTAGGTCATGTTTGAAGCTTCCTAAGGCCTGTACCCACTGCCATCAGTAGCCCGGGCATCAGAGAGCACAGTCCCCAGGAACAGCCTCGAACTGGCTTGGGAGGAAGAGGGGCCTTCCTCAACACACCCACATGAAGGAGAGCAAGAAACAGGTCCTATGGGCCCAATCTCATTACAAAGATGAGGAAACTGAGGTCCAGAGCAGGAAAGCATTTTGCCTGAGTCACACAGGGAGTGTGCAGTTTAATTACAAGCTCAGATAAAGCTTGGACAATGCCTACTGCAGCCCAGCTTCCCTGCTCTCAGCTCTGGAACCCAAGACACTTTGGCTCTTCAGGGACTCAGAGACCCAGGAACGCAAATAAGGCCCCCTCAAGAAATCATCCTGGAATGTAGTGGTGTAGGCTGGGCCAAGGGAAGACCAGGGAGGAGCTGAGGCTGTGGGGGTTCTGGATTTTCATCTTGAATCAGGGAGCTCAAGGTGAACCCTGCACTCTCCTGCCTCCACCCCAGCTACACAGCTACCCCAGGCAGGGCAGGGGAAAGCCAGCAGCCCCTGCATGAGGAGCAGGCCTCCACTCAGCTTGCATGTCCTCCCTCTCTCCCTCTCTCCCTCCCTCTCCTGACTTTCTTCATCTCTCCATTTCTCCACTGCTCTTTCTCCCCACCCTACTTCCTCCCTCTGAGAGTGGGGCTCGGGTTACGGCCTGAGCTACTGCACATTATTAAGATCATCATCATTATTATTGTTGTTGTGATTAAATATTTATCTGCAAGGGTAGAGGAGAGAACACCAGCCCTTCCTCATTCTCACTGCTAATTTGGGCTAATTTCCCCTGGGGGATCCTTCCCTCACCCCAGCCTCCCCATTCAAAGCCAGCAACCTCCCTCCCCACCACTTCGGAGGCCACAGGGAGAAGAGATGGAAGCTGAGTCAGGGCTTGGCTGGGGGCCAAATCCAAGGCCCCCTTCCCCAGGGGTTTGGCAAATGAAAACCAGCAAGTCACTTGTCCATTCTGTGCCTCAGTTTCCCCAAGCAGTTGGAAGAGGAGCTTGTGTTGGGATTGAGAGGCTTCCCCAGAGATGTGGTCCCTCCATCAAGACCAAGCAGTGGTCTCAGGGTCATCCCTGCCCCACCTGTCATTCCCCCTACAGAGGCCCTGACTGCTCCAGTTCTGGGCCAAGGGGAGGGAAGGAAGCTGCAGTGCCCCCAGAGTCCAGCCTCAGCTCTTGAGCTTCTCCAGCCTTCTAGACCCTCATTTCACATTTCACTCCTTCCTCAAAATGCTCCCTTCACATTACCTCCTCAGAAACCAAGAATATGGCTACTAATTCTCCCTGGCCCCATGCTGCAGGTGAACCAGTAGCCCAGAGGTATCACATAATTTTCCCAGAGTCACACAGTGAACCAAGATGCATCCAGGACTGGAAGCCGCATCAGCCACACTGGGAAGCCCCAGCAAAGCTGAAGAAAGTTTCACAATACCACCCTCTCCCCTGGAGCCAGGAGCTGGGGACCTAGGACTGGGGGCCAAGGCCAGTGCTTTGGGGAAGGCTTAGGAGCCATTAAAATACAAAGTGGGGAGCTGCACCTGTATGGAGCTTTCATCATCACTCATGCCTTCCTGTGAATGAGTTTACAAGATGTCTGTCCTAGATGGCTATGGAGAGTGAAAGGAGGCGGGGTATGAGTTGCTAATGCCAGTACCAGGTAATTCAGAAGAGAGAAACCAGAAGAGCTACAGATGAATCTTATGGTCCTGCTGCAGTAGCTAGAGATAAGGCGCATCCCTGCTAGCTCTCGGGAAAATCTGTAAAATGGGTGCGTTGGAGTAGAATCCAATCTGGGGGCCATACTGTCCCTGCTGACATATTTTCAGTTGCTGCAATGATGGGGGGGAGTCAGCTACTAGCCTGTGTGCAGGCAAGGGGCACAGATGCTAACTGGCCAGCTGTGGGTGGGAAAGCCTGCACAGTTAAACACCATCCTGTCCAAATGCCGACGGTGTCCTGTGGAGAAATCACAGCAAATGATAACCACTGCCATGTGCCAAGCACTGTTCTAAGTGCTTTACCTACATTTTCTCATGTAATCCCCACATCCCTATGAGCTACATGGTATTTTTATCCCTATCTCACAGATGAGGAAGGCAAGGCACCAAGTGCTTAAGCGACATCTAGCCAGGGGCACAGAGCTTGTGCAGGCTGCCTGTGCCCCTGGCTGCTCCTCTGTGCTGGCCCAGAGGATCTCTCAGGCCTTGCCAGTTCTAACGTCCTGTGAGTTTATGATCGGTTTCCATGAATTTCAAACGGAGGGATTTTTGGCATCATGACAGGCTGTGTGCCGGGGCTACAGCAGGGCAGATTCAGGCTGGGAGACCAGTACACAGCAGCTTTTGACAGTCAGGCCCTGCTCAGGCTTCCAGATCCTTTGTGAGGGCTCACACAGGCTTCTCCTTGAGGCCAGAGCACGTCTGGGCTGAGCAGTACGTGCGCGCACACACACACACACACACACATATATATACACACACGGGGAAGGGCAGACACCATGGGGGAAGGAGGCCTCCAAGAGGAGAAAGGCAAACACCCGCAGACTAGAATCAAGAGCCTGGAGCCCCAGGCTGGTCAGATCCCCTGCGAGGCCTCCCTCCCACAGGACTGGGTCCCAGCCCCTGCCCACAGGTCCCTGTCCACCCCTCAGTCCCACCAGGCCTGCCTTTTCTGAGCTTCTCCAGAGAACTGGGCAAGCCACTGCCTCTTTTAGCTTCCCCTCCCTCCTTTGATCATGTAACAGGAACAAGGGAAAAGTAAAAATACCCCATGAGTGAAAGAAGCCACTGAGAGCAGAGGCTGGATGTGGTGGGGTGGGTTGGGGTGGGGGCCAGGTGGATGCTCCCTTCCCCGGCAGGGCCTGCTTCCTTCTGCAGAGGCGGGAGCTGGGGGCACATAGAAGGGGTCCTTCTTTAAAGTCCTTTGCCCAGTTTTCAGACACTCCCCCGCCAATTCCAAAATAGCCAGGAGAGCTCAAGCCTGGGTCAATTAGGGGCATCCTTCCCCAGGTAAAATTGCAGGGATGACTGTGAGTCCAAGCCAGTGTGGGCCCCACCCCTAGACAGGCCTCTTTCCCCTTTCCTTTCCCTCTCCCTTCCCCACCACCCTCTCCCAGTCTCTCTCCTCTTCTCTGGCTCCGCTAGGTTCCTTGGCTCCAGGAGACGACAGAGCCAGGCATGGAGGAATGAGAGCCCTGAGAGGCAGGGATGAGAGCAACTGGGTCACCTCCACACAGCAATAACTCTCAGGCCAACAGTGTTTTCCAGAACATTCTTTCCAGTGAATGGGGATGTGAGGGGAGCTGGTTGGGGACAGCTGCAGGCTATCCCTTTCCCCCCACTAACAGTCAGAGTAAGGGGGATGGGGGGAGTCCCCACACATCCCAGCTGGGACCTCTCTGATATCTAGGGCTTTTGTGCAGGGACTCCAGGAACCTGCCTTGTGGTCACTTCTAAGTCCCCGCCCCCAATTTTTTTTGAGACAGGGTCTCACTCTGTTGCCTAGGCTGGAGTGTAGTGGTGCAAACATGGCTCACTGCAGCCTCGACCTCTCAGGTTCAAGCGATCCTCCCACCTCAGCCTCCTGAGTAGCTGGGACTACAGGAATGCACCACCATGCCCTGGTAATTTTTTCTTTTTTTTTTTTGTAGAGATGACATCTCACTATGTTGCTTGCCCAGGCTGGTCTCGAACTCCTGAGCTCAAGCAATCCTCCAGCCTCAGCCTCCCAAAGTGCTGGGAATACAGGTGTCAGTCACTTTGCCCAGCCCACTTCTTAGTATAATATTAACAAGCAGGACCTTCATGCTTTTCCAACTTCAATCCTTCCCCCTGCATCCAGGGCCCAAGCCAGAAAGAACCACAAACCACAAAACAACAACCAGATCCGAAGAGAACTGCTGTGATTTACCAAACCCCCAATTATTTTTCACTGAGTTTCCTTTTATTCTTCCAAAATTAAGAAAATAGAATAAAACCCAAACACCAGAATAAAGGGCAAATAGAGGGAACAACCTTGTCCTTTGCTCCCCAGGGTCAGGGTCATTGCCAGAGCCCCCGGCTCCTGCTCTTGGCCCTCTGAGGGTCAGCTCCCATAGGAAAGGGGCTTGGGGACTCAGGCCCAAGCCCCTTGGGGTTCAGCAAAAAGAGCCAGGCCAAGAGCTCCCTCCCACGTTCCTCTCAGCTCCCAACCTTCTCTGTGTTCCCACCCGCACTTCCTTCATCTCCATTCACCTTTGCCTCTGCAGGGCCCACCCAGCCCAGGTGCTCAGGAGTGCTGAGAATTGTGAATGGCTGTGTGGAGTCTGGTTTCAATTCCCGAGCTGTTTAGATGCCTCATCGCCCACATACCGCATCTCCCAGAAGGGGGATGGCAGTGCCACTGTCCCAAAGGGGAAATGAGGGAGAACTGGAGGTCTCTTCCCTCCCTTCACCTCTGTGACCCCTCTGCCATTCCTCTGGGCCCCCACTGGCTGGGCAGAGGTGTGGTTTGTAGGACAGGACAGGAATCGGTCGTCAGAACTGTCAGAACGGTGCCACCCCTGCCAGCCACACTGTGACTCCCAGGCCATAGGGTAGGGGGATAACCAGTTAGCGCTTGAAATTCTAGCAGCACAGCCCTCTTTGTGCTGACCTCTGCAGCCCAGCCCTGCACAGAGCCTGGCATCCCCAGCAGGCTTCGTGGAAGTGAATGAATGATGTGATGTGAACCAAATGATTCCTGGGCCTCTCGTTCAAGTAATCTATTTCTGGGTTTAAGGCCCCTTCCATAAGCAATTCTTTAACCCACAGGAATGATTCTAATAGTGGAATGTGAGGCATAGTTTCAGGCAGGTAAACTAAGGACTGATTGAGCTATGAGAAGGCAACTTGGAACCTTCAACCCACCCAAGGCCAGCTGAGGCTTTATTCTGCCTAAAGAGAAGCCCTGCTCCCAGGCAGTCAGCCAGAATGGCCACAGCCACGTGCTAAGAGCTAAGAGCAAGAAGGGCACAGTGGGGGTCTAGCCCCAATCCTCTTCCCTTTCCCTCCCCGCTGAGCTCCTCCAGCTCACCAGCCTGATGCCAGAAACCCCAGACCCCACTCCACAAGCTGTCCCCTCCCTGTTCTGCCAAAACAACATGGCCCTGATTCAGAGGCGACTGTCTCTGTGATGGGCATGGGGTGGAATGCCCCAGAGGAGAGCAGGGAGGGAGGAAGGAGGGAGTAATTCTTTTGCCTAATGCCAGTGGAAACTTGGCGCAGAAAACTTTCAATCCATTGCCCCTGCATTCTCCCTATGATTCCCTCCAGCCTCCTCTCTGTGAAGCTCTCCCTTCAAGAAGCAGCTGAGATCCTTCCTCCTCCAGGAAGCCTGACCTGATTATTACAATTCTTGTTATCTCCTTCCTCCGCAGTTAATGACACAACACAGAACCTCTCTTGTGTTAACAATGACGAGGCTGGGAGCACATTAAAGGCCTGCATGGACAGCACTGCCCTCATCTCTATGTCCCCCATGCCCAGTCCAAGATTCAGAACACAGGAAAGGCTCAGTAAGTGACCAGGCAAAGCCAGGTCCCTGCCCAGAGCAGAGCCCAGGACAGGGGATCTGCAGCAGTGTGCCCAGTCCAGAGTGGCACTCGGACCTAGCACTGAATTCTCACAACTCTGTTGTGTGCTCAAGCACAGAAGACAGTCCCCTCTGCCACAGCCATTCAGTCCCTCAGGGTGACATTCAAAGGTGCTCTGAGCACCCACTATGCGCCAGGCCCTGCTCTGGTTGGGCACCGGGGAAACATTGGGAGTGAAACAGACACAAATGCCTGCCCCGTGGAGCACACGTCCCAAAGTGGGTGGGCACAGGCCGTGGAGCGCACGTCCCAAAGTGGGTGGGCACAGGACAGACAACAAATACATGAACACATAGACAGCTGGAACTTCAGGAGATCAGGGGATATGACAAAAAATAAGGCAGGTAAGGGGACAGGGAATGAATGAACCAGAAGATTTTTTTTAGAAAAGAAAAATCAGGGAAGGCTTCTCTGAGGATATGGCATTTGATCCTAGAGTAAAAGCAGTAAAGGCATGAGCCATGTGAACATCTGGGAGAAGAGGATTCCAAAGAGAAAGAACAGCAAGTGCAAAGGCCCTGAGGTGGGCATAGGCCGGGCACCTGATGTTCGAGGATGAGCAAGGAGGCCATCATGACCAGGGAGCAGTGGGGAGAGGGTTGATGCAATGTCAGAGAGGGTCCGGAACACAAGATCAACAGGTGCCTTATGGACCACAGTGTGGACAGGGAAATGAAGGGCCACGGAAGGGTTTGAGCACAGCACAGGCAGGGACTCATCACCAGAGAAACCTGAGACCTAGAAGGACAGCCACCTGGAAAGGCCACAGCAGCTCACAGCAGCAAGTCCCACCGACAAGGCAAGCACATCTCATCAGCTTTTGGGTCCCCCTGCTCAGCCTAGACAATGCCCCACCCTGACCTTCCTCCTCTCCCAGAGCCAGGGGACCAGCCACCAGGCTCATGCTTGCCTGGATCTCCTCCACCCAGTAGGTCCCAACCATACAGACCCCCAGGCCCCTCCTCCCCATCCCTACATGCCACCGTCTCCAGTTTTCCAGCATAAGACCCAAGTGGGCAAGTGTCTTTGTTTGCAGCTGTTACTACTGTGAGCTTTGCCACTAATACTGCTTCTTCCTCTCTCCTCCCTCTTCCTGTCCCCTCAACAACCCAGCACTGCCCTGGAAAGCTGGGGTCACTGGCTTAGCCCAATCAACATCCAAACTGCACTGCAAGAACATAACTGTGGTTGGTGGGGAGACTTCCATCCCTCAGCTGCACCGAGGTCAGGCACTGAAAAGGGGCAGTGAGTGGCACCTGAGAAGCAATCACCCTCCACAAGCTCAGGAATCAGGTCAAGTCTCCAATATTTATTTCTATATTTAAACCTAAAAATAACCCTGTGGCAATGACAGAGTTTTTACTAGAAGTCATGCCCCCAACCAGGAAACAGATTCAAGGGCTAGCCTGTGTCACCCTAAGGAACAGAGGGGTGGCTGGGAGGGCCGAGTGTGAAGGACTGGGTGGAACCCAGACCTCCTGATTCCCATGCTGGTGGCCCAGCCCAGGGAGAGCAGCTGCCTGAGCTCTCCTGGGACTCACTGTCATCACAGCCAATGCGCGGCCAGTGCCTTCTTGGGAGAACTGAGAGCCTTAACTAGACACCACGGCCTGCCTGTCAGCGTGGCTCGGCCCCAAATGGCATGGGCTGGCATTTCCCAATTACCACAGATAATATCTACCTTAATTGAATGGGGTCCAGATAATGTCATTATGCATTACGTTCCCCAATTTATTTAATATACGTGTGTACACATATATTTATGCCTCACTGCTGCCACGAGATTGCTAAATGGTGAGGTTAATAATAAAACATTTCAACGGGAGTCATCAGCTTTAATTTAAGGGGTGATTTTTACTATCCTTGTGGTGCTCGTTTTTCCAGGGAGCCAAGAGAAACATGGACAGACTGGAACAGTCTCTCAGGCCTGCAGGTGAGGAGGTGGGGTGGGCTGGCTGCTGGCTGGCAGACTACATCTCTTCTAAGCAAGTTCCATTGACATGCCTCCCTTCCAGGAGCAGGCTCAGGCAAGGCAAGCCAGGTGGAGGGGAGAAGTGGAAACAGAGGCAGAAGCCCCCAGGGCAGGCAGGGAGAAGGAATTGGTTGTGAAGGAGGAGCTACCAGCGTCAGGTTCATCTGGGAGGCAGTAGGGAGAGGGAGGCCAGAGACAGTACACAGAGAGAGGACAGACATAGACGGTTCACAGGACCCAGAAAAAGCAGCCTGCACTCTACAAGGACCAAAGGCAGCAAACCCTCTAACTTAATTTTTATAATCCCCTGCTAATTAGGGCAGAGGTGACACTTAAGGAAATGAGCCCTCTCCGTTCTTTCCAGGAGCCATCAGGCTGAGTGGGAGTGACAGAGAGCTGGTGTCCACTGCTCCAGGCCCATTGCCCACCAGTGCAAGCCCTGTTAGGCTGCCAAGACAGCCAGCAGCCCTTCTGCAGCCCCAGTGAGGGGCCAGAGCTCCGATGCCGGCTCCCCGCATGCCTTCTTCAGGAGGCAAAGGCAGCCGCCACTCAGCAGAAGTGAGATAACCTTCCAGCCAGCAGCCAGCAGGCCCAGCTGCCCAGGCTGCCAGTGCGGCCTGCCCACTGGAAAGCTGGGTTCTAGGCCGAGCAGACGAGGACAGTGGGGTGGGCAGATATCTTGGGGTGGGTGGTAATTAGAGGCTGCCGGCTCCACACTTGTCTAGGAGAGAGGACACATCTATTGGCTGTAATTATTCAGTTCAGAAGTCTGTGGGTTCTGCTCCCATCTTTTGCTGCCAGCTGTCCCCCTGCGGCAGGGCGGGTATGGGTGTGGCCGCACATCCTGGCGCTGGACTGTGGACCCCTCAGGAAGTGGGTGGGGGCTGCAGAGCCCTTCTGGGCCTGAGCCCGGCCCTCTGACCCTTCTGGATAGCACACTGCTCAGTCCCGGGCTCACTCATTTGCTCGCTCGCTCTCTCACCTACCTCGGGCTGCCTGCCGCTGTGCAAGGCACTCCCTCCCAGAGACGTCACGCCTCCAACGGAATGAAGCCGCCCAGACGCAGGTCGGGGGAGGAGGCAGGGGGGGGGGGGGTAGGAGGAGCGGCCTACGCAAGGCCCCTGAGGCCCAGAAAGCAGCTCAACTCCTGACATGCTCCCACCTCCCCTCCGCCTGCTCAGGACCTGTGCTTAGTGAGGAGCTACATGCCGCCCCGCCCCCCCCCCCCCCCATCCCGCAATGTATCTGGCTCCTGAAAATGCCTGAGAATCCATGAGTAGAGTAGAGCCCTCCTTTGGGTTAAGCACTGCCATCTTCCTCTCCCGTCTCTCTTAAATGCAGATGCCCCTGGAAAGGGTAGTCCCTGAAGTGGCTAAGGTGTGGGGTGCGAGGGGATAACTTTTAGGGTATTTTTGTCCCTGACAGCTGTGAAGGTATTGGCAGGTAGGTAAAAGCTTATGTGTAAAAGGACGGAAGTTGGAGGAACACGAGACAGTGGCCACCCAATTCACAAGCAGACATCACGTCCGGCCCAGGGCTGAGCAGAGGCTTGGAGGCACCATCCTCAAAGTCTCCTGCCCACCCCACCACAAAGACAGGATCTGACTAAGGGCTGGTGAGGCCTTCCAGGAAGTGGGAGAGGGGACAAGGCTCCAACCGCAGCCAGGCCCATTTCGAGGACTGGTTCAACAGTCCTCAGGGCCTACCAAGAAGAAGTGATGAGGCCCCTGCGCTGTGGGTGATCACACCCCGGAGTGCCCAGATGCCTCTGCGGAGTGCCTAGACGCCTCTCTAGTCCTCCCCTCTTCATGGAAGCTTCCCCCTACCTTAGGTCGGAAGGCCCTGAGGCCCTTCTGGACTCCGAGGAGCTGAGCATGCAGACCCACAGTCTGAGGCCCAGCATCCCATTGGGATCCAGGGGAAAGTGGGGCGAGCCCAGGACACATCCCGGGAGTGTGGGGAGATGGGAATGAGGGCATTCTTCACGTCCACCATTGGCTGGCCCCGGGGCGGGAGGCTGAGCGCTGCAGAATGGTAGGGTGTGGGATGGGGTGCTCCCTATGGAGACCCTGGACGCACTGCCCTCCCCGCCTGCCCTAGGCCCCCACTCACCCCATAACGGACAAGGTGAGGGACTATGATGGAAACACACACGCCCCTCCCTGCTTGTCTCCTCGGGCTTTCTGCCAGGGGCAGCCACCGCTCTGACAGACACGTGGCTTCGGGCACCCAGCTAGGCAAGCGCAGCTCAGTTGGTGTCCGGAAAGGCCGTGTTCTCCCGCGCCAGGGGCCGGGAGGGGAGAAAGAAGCAAGGTGCCTCCTCCAAAAGGGACTGAAAGTCTGAGGGCGGGATGTCACTCGGGCCTAGGGGCAGGGGGCGCTCTTACGTTCGGGCCTCAGGACTCCCTGCCGCCGCCGATGCTGCTGCCCCATCTCAGCACAACAGCCTCAGACCGCCCTGGTGCGGGGGCGCCTCTCGCAGTCGGGGCCTCCACCTCCCGGCCCCACCCCCGCGCGGGGAGGAAACGGCTCCCACCTGCGAGCGCCGGGAAAGACCGACCCCGGAGCGGGGACCCCCAGCACACACGCGCGTACACACATGCACACACAGAGACCACGGCCGGTCCGGACCGCTCGCCCGGCGGCCGCGTACACGCGCGGGTTCATCAGGGTCCCGGGGAGGGACGGTCCCGAGTGTCCGGAAAGAGCCTGACCCTGAAGTCCTGGGGCTGCGGGGAGACCCCAGACCCTGGAGAGCCCCACAACCCGCCGAGGCCACGGGCAAGCGGTTGCCGGGCTCCGGCCGGTGGCGAAGGCGGCGCTGGGGCGGGCACGGGAGCCGGACGTGGTGCCTGAGAAAGGAGCCCAGGCGCGCGAGGCTGGGTGCCCTCTCACCGGGAGACTGCCGGGAAGAGGTGCAAATAATGCCCCGCGCCCCCGCCTGTCCTGCCTCTCCGCAGACTGGGATGCGCTAATGCCGCCGCCCCTACCTGAAAGCTGGTAGGACCCTCTATCCTGTGGAAGCCCCTGTATGCAGAGACAGTACTTTCCACCGGGCCCGCAAAAAAAAAGCCTCTGCCCCATTTCCTCCCTCAGGGGCATCCGGAAAGCCTGCCTTAGCCCCAAGGGGAGACCCTCTAGTTCAGGTCCCGGGCTCTCCGGCCCCTAGGGCTCCAGGGGCGCCGGCTCTCTTCGGGGCACTCCGAGCGCGGGAGCTCGCCGGAGGCCACCTCCCTGAGCCCCGATGTCCCCGCTGCAGCCCTCGCCCCAGGAGGCCGGAGGGCACGGTCCCCTCTGTCCGTCCCCCTCGGGCCACAACTCACCGCGCGCCAGCAAGGTTTAAGCCGCGGCGAGGGGTCGGCTGCGTGCCGCCTGCCCCGGGGGCGCAGGCAGGCGACAGCCGGAGGCACGGTTCTCGCGGTGCCCAGAGCCCGGGCCGCGGCGGGCGGCGCTGACGCTGCGGACCGAGCGCGCCGCGGAGCCGCCCGGAGTCCGGGACGCAGCAGGGATGAGCTGGCGGCCGCCCGGCCGGAGCCGCCGCCAAGCGCGCGGCGTTCGGCTGCTGCTCCGGCAAGCAAGCAAGCGAGAGCAGTCCGAGCCGGAAGGAGAGGGAGAGGCGGCAAGGGGAGTGAGTCTGGCCGAGAGCTCCGGGCTGGGAAGGGAGCGGAGCGGGAGCGACCAGCGAGCGCAGCCGGCCGAGGTGCGGGCGCCTCGCGGCGCCGCGGCAGCGGCAACAGCAGCAGGAAAAAAAAATGAGAGCGAGCTAGAGAGCGCGCTGGAGAGCGAGCGAGAGAGAGAGCGAGAGACGAGAGAGCGAGGAAGGCGCTGAGAGGGGAGGCTGCGGGAGAGGGCGGGAGCGCCGGGAAGCGCAAGGGGGCGAGGGAGCCGCAGCCGCTGGCCCCGGCGCCCACAGCCGCTGCTGCACCCGAGGAGGCGCGAGCCCAGCCCCGCAAGTTTGCGCTGAAAGTGCCGGCCAGGCTCACGGCGCTTCCGCCGGCCTTTTAAAGAGAGAGCACCTGGAGCCCATCCCCTACCCCACACCTCCACCTCCGGAAGGCCAGGGCTCTCGCGGCGCTCCGCCACCCCTCCACACCCGCCCTGCTGGCAGCTCCCCTTCCACCACACCCCACCGGCGCCCTCTTCCGGAAGCCCCCCTCTTCCTCCTCCCAGTGCGCCTGCCAGCTCGCCTACCCCGAGGACATGGCGGGGACCCCTTCTCACCACAGAGGGGGAGGGTCAGGAACATAGCCTCCCCAACACACACCCAGAAAAGTACAGCAAAGCACAGGGACGCAGAGGGGCGCGCTACTCCCACCCTGGTGCGTCACTGGAACCTCACACATCCGCGCGCACGTGTCGTATGCCCCCATGTGGCATGTTCATTTGCACACCCCACTGCTCCTGGTGCAAGTGTATAACAAGGGGAGAAACTAAGGCCCAGTTAGGTGATTCCATTTGCCCCAGATCTCACAGCCTGTCCGAGGGACACTTTCCACAGAGCCCCCTTACCACCTAAGAACCCCACCAGGCTAGGGAAACACCCCACCCACTGGTCTCCCTCCAGCACTGGTTGGCAAAAGTGTAACAGGTGGCCTCCTGGTCAGTAGGCTGCAGTGAGAGTAGGGAAGAATCCCTTAACCAACCACAGAGCCAGCTGGCCTCCTTCCTGGAGGGGGCTTGAAAACTTTCAGTTGGTTAGAGGCAGGCAGCAGGGGAAGTGAGGGAGCCACTGCAGCCCTCTTAGGATTGCAAAAGCATCTCGCCCCAGACTGCAGAAGTGGCTTCAATTAGAGCCATGATGTGTGACTGTCCTTGTCCTGGGGAGGGCGCACAACACTGTGCCAGGGAGCTGGGGGAAGAAGGCGGCAGAACTGGAGAGGCTGGCCAGAGGCCTTCCTCCCCATCAGTACTTCGACTCCCAGCTGATCTGCCAAGTGCTACCTTGTGCTTGACGATGCTCAGGCCTGGCAGGACTCTGCCACCCTCACAGCTCAACCCTAATTTCTACAGGGGAAATTAGGTGAGGGGAATGTCTGGGAGGGTCTGGGAATAACAGGGACAGACCCCCACCGCCTGCAACGGGACTGCCCTTTCTCCCTCCTTGCCCCTTTTCAATGCTCCTGCCCCTTCCTGAAGACCTGCTCGGGCTCCACCTCCTCTAGAGCTCCAGACTATGCTAGGCCAAAACCACATCTCGTTCAGCATCGTTTGGCCATGGAGCCTGGCACCATGCCTGAACGGTAGCATAAGCTCAAGGATTGTTTGGTGGGTGAATAAATGTTGGCAAAGCTTGCACTCTCTATGATGTCACATGTAATGGCCCAAATACATGTCTCATTTACCCAATCAGTCTGAAGTCTCTGAGGGAAGCACCCAGATTGTTCATTCATTCATGCTTTTTTTTTTTTTTTTTTTTTTAATGAAAACAACACTGACTGAGGTCCTGCTCCATTCCCAGCTCTAGGTGTACACACATGACTGAACGCAATTCTGCCCTTGAGGAGTGCACCCCATGGTCATTCGGACCCCAGCACCACACTTTTTGTAGAGATATAAGCAAAGGCCGTGAAAGTTCCTGCTGCCCAGCAGCTCTGCCCAGCCAAGTGTGCACTGCTCTGGGCTTGCAGGGAACTCAAGTTATTCCTGGAGAGGCCGTGTCCTTGGGAACAGCCTGCCTGGGTTCAAATCTGTGTCACGTGTGTGTGTGGGTCACATTACCCAAGGCCCTCAGTTTCCTATCTGTAGAACAAGGATTACGACACTAATCTCAAAGCAGAACTGCAGGTATGGGGTGTGCATCGTTCACTGCCAAGAGGCCACCCAGTTGAGAGGGCTCAGGGCAGCTCAAATTCAGCCTGCCTTGGTCTTGACAAGTGACACATCCTGTCTTGTGGCTGTATCTGCCCAAAAGATGGGGTTCCCTTTTCTGATCCTCTCAGAGGTACCATATGGACTAGTGCCTGGGGCCCTGCTTACAAGGTGTTCATGAAAACAGAATGAAATAATGTACGCGCAGCACCTAGTCCTGTATTTAGGCACCCGTAAGTGGGAGCCACTGAAATTTTTAACAGAATCCTCAATATACTTTTGTTGAATGAATGAATGAATGAATGAATGGACTAATTACAGTGACAATAACATGAGCCATGGTTTATTGAGAGATAAAACAAACCCAGCCACTCTCCCCACCCCCTGCCCCTCAGTGTTGCTTTCACTCTGGCCATAATTGCCCCACCCCCCGCCCGCCACCAGCTGTGTCGCAGAAGGCTGGGCAGGCTATATTTTTCAGGGGTTAAAAAAAGAAACACTGTTGGCTGGCAGATGGCTGAGTTTGTGGACTCGTCCAGTTCGCAGGTTCCCAGCCTGAGGCCTAGCTCTTCCGGGCAACATCCTGACCACCCCAGGCCTCCAGACCATCACAGTGGCCAAGCGCTCCGTCAGTGGCCCTCACCTGTGGGCCCCCACTTGTCCAGCTGGGGCACCCTCTTCTCACTCTTGTTCTCTCTGCTGGGTCGTGGCTGACTTGACTTGCCATGGAGACAGACTCAGAGACCCAAACACAGACTCACACACACAGAGACACACACACAGAGACACATAGACTAACACACACACAGAGACAAACACACACACCTCAAAGAACTTCCGGTGGCATCCCCTGCCCTGGGGGAGCTGGGGGACCCCAGCTGTGGGAGAAAAGCAATCAGAAGTGACCTCAAGGAGTCACGCTTCAAGGGACCTGGCCTGAACCAGCTGCTCCAACGCCTGATTCCTAAACACTGTCTCCAGCAAGCCTGCCTCCCCTATGAGTCGTGCTCTGACTGTGAAGAGTTGGGGTGAGGGGAAGAGGACACAAGGCAGGAAAGCAGGAAGCCCAGACTTCTGCACTAAGAACCATGTGATGTGGGGGAGCCCCCCAGCCTCTCTGAGCGTTGGTTTTCCCATCAGTGAGACCAGGGGCTGGGCCAAGGTCTCCCTAAGGATGGTGGGATTCAGAACTGGGTCTCACTCTTGAACCTTTAAAGGAAGCTAGCCTGCTACTGGTGGAGTAAGCAGGGGGTGATGCTGACCCACCCGTTCCTGCACCAGTCCTCATACCTGGAAATGGCAACATCGTCTCTGCAGGGGAGGGGGAAGGCTGAAGGGAGGAGAGAGAGGCAGGGAGTCCTACAGAAAATAATAATACAGAGTCCTGAGCCTGTGTTTCATACCTGTGTGACCTGGAAGTTCTTCCTGAGGTCTGACCTAACTCATTCCTGCTGCATCTGATTCTTTCTTCCTGCTCTTTTTCTGTCCTCCCTGGTGAGGGAAAACAACTCACCCCAACCTTCTGAAAGACTCCTAATAGAGGAGGGCAATTGTCATTGAAAATCCTGACCTTGAGGATTTGTTGAAATAAATTAAAGCGAGCCTGGAGGTGCAGGTTCCCTGAGAGAACCAAGCAGACCCAGGACACCTGATAAACGCTTCTGTGTTGGGCTGGCCCAGCCATCACCTCAGCCTCCATGTCTGATGGGTTTCAATTTTGGTTTCCCCTAAACCAGGCCATTAGATGAAAATGTCTGTGATGGGGGGGTTTGTTTAAACAATAACTGTCCCCTGGCAGGACATTTTCAGGATGAAGAGCTGACTGCACAGGGAGTGCAATGGCCCCAGGCTCTCCAGGGAGTCGTAAGTCACCCTGCAGGCACTGAGGAGGAGCCATGGGCTGAGGTCAAGGGCCTGGGGCCCTGGGTTAAGAATCCTGGGTAAGTTGTCCCTGTTCTGCCTCTAGAGGTCACCTCAGTCCCGCTCCTTCACCTCAAGGGCACTTAGAAATTCCCGCAGCCTGGCGAGGTGCGGTGGCTCACGCCTGCAAATCCCAGCACTTTGGGAGGCCAAGGCGGGAGGATCACCTGAGGTTGGGAGTTCGCGACCAGCCTGACCAACATGGAGAAACCCCATCTCTACTAAAAATACAAAATGAGCCGGATTTGGTGGCACGTGCCTGTAATCCCAGCTACTCGTGAGGCTGAGGCAGGAGAATCACTTGAATCCGGGAGGCGGAGGTTGTGGAGAGTCAAGATATTACCATCGCACTCTAGCCTGGACAAGAGTGAAACTCCATCTCAAAAAAAAAAAAGAAAGAAAGAAAGAAAGAAAAGAAAAAAGAAATTCCCGCAGCCTGCTCAGGACAGGCTGGGACAGATATGAGTGACACTTTTGATGGCTAGGGGACAGAGCCCTGGGAATCTGCTCTTCCCTCAGGCCAGTATGAGTCCAGCCTCCAGGAATCTTCCCACCTCTCTGGGACTTTCTCCAGCTTTTGGCTTGGAGTAATAACTTGACAAAGGCTAAAGTCCCCTTTCCACAATTCCAAAATCTGAAATGCTCTGAAAGCCACAAGTTTGTTCATAAGTTTTTGGCAACTCAACTGGCAACAAAACTTGACATCAAAGCTATTCCCTGCTGCTGCCTCGAGCCTTGGTGGAGGAATACTGTCTGTTGCACTGCAGGAAGGCCAGCCTGAATTTGCTCTGAGGATACTGCCCCAGGCCTCCTGGGGGTATTGCATACTGTATGGCATTTGCACCATAATATATTTCTAAATTCCAAAAAGACCTGGCCCCAAGGGTCTCTGATAAGGGCCTTGCACCTGTAATCATCCCATTTGGACTAAGGGCTTTCCAGGGTACACAGCACATTTGTACCTGTACCTCCACCTGCCCAGGCAGGCTGAAGGAGGAGAGAGACTGGCTGGGGCCAAGCAGGCTGAGAGCAGAGAGAGCTGGATCTGAACACAGCTCTGCTAAATGCATTCACCCAGGACTAAGTGGGAACAGGTAGGTGAGGATTTATGATAGAGTACATTCGGCACCAGCGTGCTAGAGAGGCCTTCACACATGCTGCAGGAGCACCCCGCAAGAGTGTGGGTGCAGGACAGAGTTAGAGGCTAGGCTGGGGTCTCTGTCTCTTCCCACTTGCATGGAGGTCAAGGCAGCTGGGAAGGAGGGGATGCCCACCAAGTGGCTAGGGGGCGGGCAGGAGAAGGGCTGTGAGTGGAGTAGGTGAAGGAGACGAGTGGTCCAAGGTCAGCTTGAGCCTTGCCAATTGTCTGCTCCGGAGTTCCCTGACCTGAGAGATGATGCTTCCTCTTTCCTTCCCCAGCCTCAGTTTCCCCACCTATAGGGCCCCCTCACCTGAGAGATTATGCTTCCACTTCCCTTCCCCACCCTCAGTTTCCCCACCTGTAGGGCTGAAGAGGGAGGGGATATGAGAAAGGAACAGCAGAAGAAGCAGGAAAACTGCCTCTTCCTTTCCAGCAGCCACAGGGCAGAAGTTGAGAGAAGCCAGAGTGAAATTCCTCCTGCCACCGGCAGAGAGGAGGAAGTACTTTATTTAAAAAGAAGGGAGGGATGGTGGGATTTAGGACTGGGTCTTATTCCCAGAGCGGGGTGGCAAGTGGCAGCCCGGGTGCTCAATGGGTCACCTCTAAACCACAGGTCCTGGTGGTCTGAGGCAGAGGACCTAGGCACAGGTCCTGACTGTGCCCCTCCCGCGCCCTGCCATGGGCTAAGCACCTGGTGCAGCCTCAAGCATAAGAGTGGCCAGGAAGATAGGGATGGCTGAGGCTGGGAGGCCAAAGGAGGCCTCCCCTTGAATTAGACCCTAAAAGACAAGTAGGATTCAGAAGAGCCGAGAGACCTAGATAAGGGGGAGTGGGGTGCACGGCCAGACTGAGCACCTGGCCTTCCACTGGGCAGACACACACTGTGCCGAGTTTACAGTAAGAATTTATTGTCCAACAAATTGTTAAATGAATGAATGAATGACCCACCTAGAAAGACTTTCTCCTCCTCCTCTCTCTCCGTCCTCTTCCTGTCTCTTTTTTCTTAAGACTCACGATTTTCCAGCCTCTTTGCCTGGCTGCAATTTAAAACAACTTATCATCTCTCTCTCCACATGTCCGGGGGCTGTCAGCCGCGAGCCAAATGTCATTAGGATGGATGTCACAAGCCGGGATGTCAAAATACAATTAACATTTAAAAGCCCCTCCCGCCCAAGACCTCACGGCCGCCTGCTCCTTCGGCTGAATGGCAGGACTCCGGGCGGGCGCCGGGGGAGCAGCCAGGTGACAGGCGCGGGAGGGGCACAGTCCAGCTGGCCCTGGGAGGAGACCTGCAGGAGGCGGTGCCCTGGGAGGAGAGTGTCCTTGCTTCACTGCCCCTCAATCTGGAGTGCTGCCCGCCCACCCCCACCCTGCCCATCTTCCTCAGACCCTCCAATCCTTTTACCGAGCTCTCCACCGCACTCTTCCAGGATCTTGTTGCACACACTCCATGGACAGACCAGTGTGGACACTGCCCACAGCACTCAGGGTCTTCACAAGTGAGCGTTCCGTGCCACTCTGCTACTTTGAGCCTTAGCATCATCCACTGCCAAATGTGAGTCCCATTGTGGCAGGCCACTCTGGGGGCAGTTGGAGGATGAAAGAATGGAGTGAGAAATGCTTTTCAAGGGCCAGGGACCCCACGATTGGGGACTCAGGTTGTGTCTGATGCTCCTGTCTTCCAAGCAAGCTCCAGGCCCTTGACATGGGGCCAAGACCACACAGGCTTGTTAATTGATTGGCAGTTGGGAATCCCAGGTGGGCCCCTCTGTCAATGTCCCCCCCACCACACTCCAGCCTTGGTTCTACTTAGGAAACTCCATGGACAATGTTTGCTCCTCCCCCAGCAGGACCCAGACAGCTGACAAGACAGGGAGCTGCACACAGGCCCCGGGACCTCCCACCGGCAGAGCCTGGAGGAGCCTGCATCCTGCTCAGGCCGCCTCCAAGGCCGGCTGCTGAGGTATCTCCAGCACGGACGCCAGGCAGGCTGCACTGCCCTGGAAAAAGTCTCATCAAGGCAGAGGAGAAGGGGTATTGTGGTCTGGCCCTGGGGCTGAGGTCACAGCTGCACTGCCCCCAACTCCCTCCTCCTGATTCCTGGGGAAACATGAGCTACAGGGGTGGAGGGGATTCTGCTCCCCTTGAAGGAGGCAGCAGCATTTATGCAAACACCCCTTGTCCTCCTCCTCTTCAGCTTTTTCTCTCTCTTCCTGTACCCACCTCCCAAAGACCGACCCATCACCCAGACCCCCCAAAGAGGACAAAGCAGTGCTGGGGAAGAAAAGCCCACACGCCAGCTCCTACCCTCGTGGGCTGCATTTTAATGGCATTTGATTGGATCCGATGCGCTTTTAATTCCCTCCTGGGACATCAGAATGAGGGTAGAAAAGAATCTTTAATTCATCAAACTGAAATATTAATAGAATTCTAACCAGCTGGAGTGGGGTACGAGGCCCCCACAATGGAAGACAAGGGGGACAGGCAGGAGCAAGGTGGGAAGGTGGCTGGGGATGGGAAGGTGGGGCATCTCAGGAGGGCTGGGGCCTGCAGAGCCCCACGCTGGGGGTGGAGTAGGTGGCACACTGGAGCCCTTTGCTGCATGCCAGGTGCTCATCAGAGTCTCCACAACAGCCCTGTGATGGACTGGCCAGTGCAATGATTCCACTCCACAAATGGGGAAGCTGAGAGGCACAGAGGAGGGAGGGTCCAGGGGTTAGCCCCTGTGGTGCGACCCTGGAGACCTCCTCACCCACTGAGACATACGGACTCTACCCTGGACAAGAAGGGACCTCGGCAGAAAACCCAGGGCTCCCCAACGCACACACCCAGCTCAATCCTATATCCCCACCCCTGGGCCTCTCCTCAGCCCTCCCTATATCTGGGATCTGCATCACCCCTTCAGGGTACAGACACGAACGCGGGGCCCAGAGAGGCCAGGGCTGCACAGAGATTTCATGCCCGGCTCAGTCTCTGCCCTCAGTCCCTGCCCCAGATTCTGGCCAGCCCAGCTTCATGTCTCCATCCCCCACACTCCGGGCATCTCCATCCTCAGCTCTGTCTCAGGACTGCTGGGGACCTCAAGACTGCCTTGGCTTGCCCCCACCAAGTGCTCCCCACCTGCTGACAAAACTGAATCGCCTTCCCAGGGGCAAAGGCTTTTCCCAAACACTGCAGAGGTCATGGCTGATGGTAGATGCTCTCCTGTGAGCAGGTATGAGCAGGGAGAACAGAACTGCAGGAAACTTGGGGGCACAAAAGCAGAAGCCAGGACTGGGTGCGGTGGCTCAAACCTGTAATGCCAGCATTTTGGGAGGCTGAGGTGGGAGGATCACCTGAGGTCAGGAGTTCAAGACCAGCCTGGCCAACATGGTGAAACCCCGTTTCTACTGAAAATACAAAAATTAGCCAGGCGTGGTGGCACATGCCTGTAATCCCAGCTACTGGGGAGGCTGAGGCATGAGAATCACTTGAACCTAGGAGACAGAGGTTGCAGTGAGCCGAGATCACTCTACTGCATTCCAGCCTGACAACAGAGTAAGACTATGTCACCAAAAAAAAAAAAAAAAAAAAAAAAAAAAAAGTAGAAGCCAGGAAAGACCCCCTGTATTCCTGGGAGGCCAGTGCCAGGTCCAAGACCACATGGGGTGTTTGGGACTGTCAGTGGGTGCGGGCTGACCCTGACACAACACTCCCCCAGGTGTCACGCTCTATGTTAAAAGCTAGGCTCTTTCCATAGCCACATTCAGCCACATTCAGCCTGGGCTGTGACGTTCACCACTGCATGGGCACTTGACCTCTCCAGCCCAGGTTTCCTCATTGATAAGGAGAGGAAGATAAAGCCCACAGCTCAGGCTGCTGCGATGGCCCTGTGAGATGGTGAGCACGGCTCCCCGCACACACCTCCCCTCAGCGCGGTCCTGCTTCCCCACCCCAGCCCAGCCCAGCCCCTGGGCCCTCAACTCTCCTTCTCACCTCTGTGGCCAAATTAACTTCTCTTCTGCACCCAAAAACCCCCTCCCCAACCTTCAAGGCCCAGGTTAAGCAGCACCCCTAGTCCAGAATTCCGAGGCATCCCGCTCGCTGGTCTGCCTTCCCAGACCGGGAAGAATGTGTCCCTTCCCACCCCATTTCTTTGATCCAGCTGGTTTACAGTCCTTGGGCAACAAATGTGAAATGGGTGGGTGGTTGCATGGACAGACAGATGGGAGGTTAGATGGACGGATGGTCCTGACCACACACACTCTTAGACCTCAGGAAGCTCGTGGGAAATGCGGGATAAAAAGCAGCAGCAGGGCAGGGAGGACACACGTGGGGGGGAGTTGGCACCCCGGCCCGGCTCTCTGTCTGTGCCTGCAGAAGGGGGTGCCACTGCCCCGAGCAGGCACCCTGCGCCGGCCTCCTTAGAATGGAGGGCCAGTTCAGCCACCCAGAAACGCGGCGAGATCGCTGTGAAGAACGTGAGGAGCCTCGATTCCAGCGCACCCGAGCGCGGGCCCCGCGCCCCACGAGCCGGGCTCCCCATCGCGGGCCAGCACCGCCGCCCGGTGGCCGAACGCCCTCACTGCACCCAGCGGCCGGGCCTGGGGCGGGTCCGAGAGGGACCCAGGCCCCGTCTACGCCTCCCGCAATGCTGGGCGCCTCCCCGTCCCACGCCGGGGGACACGCCCGGATTGAGAGGCTTGTTTTTCACCTGAGCAGATTCCGGAAGGAGGCAGCGGGGGCGGCGGGGGTCTATTTCAGCTCTGTTTCCCAGCTGGGCGGCCACCCCCTCGGATTCGTGCGCGGCCAAGCTCACCTGCTCTCCTGGCAGGGAGGGGCCTCTTATGCGCACCCACACACACCGGCAAAATCCAAAGGACCTGGGTGGGAGGCGGCAGGTGAGGTTTCCTTGGTGGGAGGAAGGTGGGGTACAGGGGTGGGGTGCGATGCAGAGGCATGGAGGGGAGCAAGGAGGGGCGCGCCAGCCGCAGGAAGCTGCAACTCCAGGTTCCCAAGCCGGCATCCTCCCACTCTCAGCATCCCCTGAGCTCCCTCTGTGTGCCAGGCCGGCGGTTCGCAACCTCGATGCACACTGGAGTTACCTGGAGAGCTTTAAAATTTCCCTGTGTCCAGGCCGCATTCCAAACCAATTAAAATCTGTTTTTTGTTTGTTTGTTTGTTTGTTTTGGGACAGACAGGGTCTCGCCATGTTGCCCAGGCTGGTCTTGAATTCCTGGGCTCAAGCGATCCTCCAGCAAAGCGCTGGGATTACGGGAAGGAGCTGCCGCGCCGGCCTAAACCAGACTGTGTGCGGGAGGACCTAGGCTCCAGCTATCCCAGATGATGCCAGGTGCAGCTACGCCTGAGACCTCCATGCCAGGCATTACAGGAGCTGCCAGGCATTACAGGCGCTGCCAGGCATTATAGGCACAGCGTCGGCAGGCTCTGGCATGGGGTAGCCCCTTTCATCCTCACCACAACCCCAGAGGTACATAGCGAGGTCTCTATCTTCAGAAGCTCAGAGAGCTTAGCCGGGAATTGGGCTTCAACCCCCTATGCCCAACCCTGTGCCATGTCTGTCCAGGCAAACTAAAGCTCCATATGCTGAGAGAGATTGTCACTAACATGCATCATTACTTGTGCAATATTTTAATATTTTTACTAATTATACAGCCATGTCCTCCCAGGGGCCCAAGCGCTGAGGACAGAGGGACAGAGTGGAGAGCCAGGGCAGGCAGGCACTCCATGAAAAGAGATATTTTAGGCCGTGTGAGGTGGCTCATGCCTGTAATCCCAACACTTTGGGAGGCTGAGGTGGGTAGATCATCTGAGGTCAGGAGTTTGAGACCAGCCTGGCCAACTTGGCGAAACCCCCGTCTGTACTAAAAATACAAAAATTAACCAGGCGAGTAGTCCCAGCTTCTCAGGAGGCTGAGGCAGGAGAATCACTTAAAATCCAGGAGACGGAGGTTGCAGAGCCGAGACAGCGCCATTGCACTCCAGCCTGGGCGACAGAGCGAGACTCCATCTGAAAGAAAGAAAGAAAAAGAAAGAAAGAAGGAAAGAAGGAAGGAAGGAAGGAAGGAGGGAAGGAAGGAAGGAGGGAAGGAAGGAAGGAAGGAAGGAAGACAAAAGAGCTATTTTAAAATTTAAAAGTGCAAATGTCAAGGAGTGTGTGGGTAGGGAGAGGTGTGTGTAAGTTTCACACACTGGAGCCAACTCCAGCTCAAGTGCTCCCAGACCCCACCCTCTCAGGCAAAGGGAGGGAGAGGGCCCTGGGACCTCTGCCCTATTCCAGGCCCGTTAACAGAGCAGGATGTGAAAACTGCAGCACTAACAGCTGTGTATTGTCACCATCTGCCCCATTTGACAGACAAAGGGATTGAGTGGGAGATGTGAAGTGGTTTGTCCAAGGGCACTGGATGAATCTCCGAGTCCGGTCACTTCCAACTCCAAAACATATCCTGCATCTACACAACCACATGCGTGGAACTCAGAGGTAATATTGAGCAAAAGAAGCCAGACTCAAGCATACATACACAAACTCCATGTGATTCCATTTCTACAAAGTATAAAAACTGGCCTATAGTGAGAGAAGTCAGAATATTGGTTACCTTTGAAGTGGGCAGAGACCAAAAGGGACATGCAGGGGCCCCTGGGGGCTTCTTATGATCTGTCCTTCACCTGGGTGCTGATGACATGGGTGTGTTCATGCTGAAAGTGTGTTTTGTTTCAATAAATACATGGAGTGGGGTGCAGTGGCTCATGCCTGTAATCCCAACACTTTAGGAGGCCAAGGCAGGAGGATCGCTTGAGCCCAGAAGTTTGAGACCACCCTGGGAAACATAAGAAGACCCTGTCTCTACAAAAAAAATAAACAATAAAAAAAAAATTAGTCAGGTATGGTGGCATGTGTTTGTGGTCACAGCTACTCAGGAGGCTGAGGTGGGAGGATCACTGGAACACAGGATGTAGGCTGCAGTGAGCTGAGATTGCATCACTGCCCTCCACCCTGGGTGACAGAGTGAGACCATGTCTGTAAATAAATAAATAAAGGAATTCCAAAGCTGTCCAGTTCCCAAAAATGCCCCTGCATTCGAGATGGCTTGAAACAGGAGCTCCAAGCATCTCCACCTCTCCGTCTAGCTCACCTCTGCCTCACCCTGCAATCCAGCCTCACCCAGGTGGCAGGAAACACGCTGCTACAGCTAGGTTTCTTCAGCTGCACACAACAGGATGCCTCTGGTCAATTTAGGCAATAAACGTAAAAACTGTAAAAGAGAATAACAGGAATGGACTTGACCACACATGTGTAACTTGCTGATGGTCACTGCCTGTTCACTGAGAGGACGTGAGCTACCTTCCAGGCTGCCTTAGGATAATGGCAGCCCCTGTAACCCAGCCTCTCCGCATATCCCCCCAAAGCCATGCAGAACAACAGGGAGATCAAAGAAAGTCATTCCTACCCCCTGCCCTCAGCATCATCTGTGGATGGAGCACTGCAAACTCCATCCACAACCAAATAGAGAAATAAACATCTGAAAATGACAGAACAAGGTCTGGAGCCCACAGAGTACACAGTCAGGTGGAGACAAAAGAGGAGAGGGCAGCCAAGGCCTGAGTGTAGACACAAACAATGACCCCAGAGAGAGCAAGGCCTGCCCTGACCGGGGCAATGCTGAGAAAGGGCTGATGCCCGGTGAATCAGAACACCGACTTCTGGGGGAACTGAGAATGTGCGGGACCAGAGTGGCAGTCTTGAAAGGGCTGAGGAAGTGGAGGGGAGAGGGGGCGACCCGAAAGGGGAAGGCGTCCCTTGAAAGCTTGGTGGTGAACGCAGAGAAGGGAGTAAGCTGTGGAAGTTAAAAGTTTTATAAAAGCAATAACAATCACAAAATCAAAAGACATATCACCCCCTCCCCACAACAAAAGTATCATTGATTTTTTGAAAAACTTCTTTAGAAGCTGGGCTCACACCTGTAATCCCAGTACTTTGTGGGGCTGAGGCAGGTGGATCACTTGAGTTCAGGAGTTCGAGACCAGCCTAGACAACATGGTAAAACCTCATCACTACAAAAAATAAAAAATTAGCTGGGTGTGGGGGTATGCATCTGTAGTCCTAGCTGCTGGGGGAAGATGGGGGAGGCCTGAGGCAGGAGGATCGCTTGAGCCCAGGGGGTTGAGGCTGCAATGAGCTGAGATGGTGCCACTGCACACCAGCCTGGGCAACAGAGCCTAGGGGGGAAAACTTCTTTAGAAGAGGGTGCCCTTGAACTAAGAAACCTAGTAAGTCACCCAAATCCCCTGCTTCTGTCTGCAAGTGCCTGTATTGCTGGTCAAGGGAAATAGCAGATACTTCAACATGAACTGAAAAAAGCAAACATTCATACAAATCTACTATAAGAAAAAAATAGAAAGTGAGAATCAAAACGTTTTAGCTGATCAAAATTCTCCTCCAGAAAAATACCAACTAGAAAACTGTAACACAATACTCCAACCCAAACTAAGTATTCTTACATAAGCCTTGCAGTATGAAAACCCTTTAAATAAAAAATTTTAAAACACCAAACAGAAATAGACCAAAAAAGGAGAAAAGCAGGAAATGAAAGTTAACAAAAATTAGGAAAGAAATTCAAGAAAAAGTGACAGATCTAGGCAACACAGTGAGAAATACAAAATTAGCTAGGTGTGGTGGCACACGCCCATAGTCCCAGCTACATGGGAGACTGAGATGGAAGGATCTCTTGGGCCTGGGAGACAGAGGTCACAGTGAGCTGAGACTGTGCCACTGAACTCCAGTCAGGGCAATGTAGTGAGACCCTGTCTCAAAAAAAAGAAAGAAAAGTTAAAATCATTTCATAAATGAAGATTAAATTGCAAGGTACTCACCCATAAAAATAAAACTTAAAAATATGGCCAGGCGCAGTGGCTCACACCTGTAATTCCAGCACTTTGGGAGGCCAAGGTGGGCAGATCACCTGATATCAGGAGTTCAAGACCAGCCTGGCCAACATGGTGAAACAGTAGAGACAGGTATCTGTCTCTACTAAAAATACAAAAATTAGCCAGATGTGGTGGTGCCCGCTTGTAATCCCAGCTACTTGTGAAGCTGAGGCAGGAGAATCACTTGAGCCCAGGAGGTGGAGTTTGCAGTGAGCCGAGATCACACCACTGCACTCCAGCCTGGGTGACTCCATCTCAAAAAAATAAAAATAAAAAATAAAATAAAATAAAAATTTAAATGAATAAATTGAAAGATACTCTAATGGGAAATTAAATTTAATGGAAAATATAATAAGAGGTTCATGAAAGAAATGAAAAGAACCAAGAGAACAGAGACAAAATCAATAAAAAGAGTCTTTTAGGCCAGGCACAGTGGTGCATACCTGTAATGTCAGCACTTTGGGAGGCTGAGACAGAAGAGTTGCTTGCATCCAGGAGTTCGAGACCAGCCTAGGCAACAAAGTGAAACCTCATCTCTACAAAAAAATTAAAAATTAGCCAGGCATGGTGGTGCACGTCTGTAGTCCCAGCTCCTCAGGAGGCTAAGGTGGGAGGATCACTTTAGCCCAGGAGGTTGAGGCTGTGCTGAGCTAAGATTGAGCCACTGCACTCTAGCCTGGACGACAGAGGGAGACATATCTCAAAGGAAAAAAAAAAGATATTTTTTAAGTGTCAGAGAGAAAGAGAAAGACATGGCTAAAGAAGATACGCAAAGATAATCCAACATACACATAATTGGAGTGCCTGAAGAAAAACTAACAGAAAACAGAAAAACAACAGAAAAAATATCAAACAAAAGCATAACCCCTCCCCCAACAAAGAGGGGAAACTTTCTAGAAAAAACAACTTGAGTCTACATATTGAAAGGGCCCATGAAGTACTCAGAGAAGTTGACCTGGAATCGTGGACTCTGAATTCTATCTTAGTAAAAACCTGGAAAAGGAGAAAGTCACCTTTACCATGGATAATCTGGTGGGCTCCACCTTAAGCAGGTGATCCAGCTCAGCGTCACCACTGACATTGTCTGTCCCAAGATGTGCTACAGAAAGTACATGATACCACCTAGGCAGCATTCTTGCTGGAAATGTTTTAACCTGAATCTAATTATCAGGAAACCATCAAATATACATATTTATATACATATATATACACACACATACACATATATATACACACCACACACACACACACACATACACACACATATACAGATTTAGAAGTGGGGATCTTGCTATGTTGCCCAAGCTGGACTTGAATTCTCAGTCTCAAGGAATCCTGCCTCAGCCTCTCGAGTAGTTGGGATTACATACACACCACACTACCTGGCATCAGACAAAAATAGTAGGGGCCAGGCGCGGTAGCTCACACCTGTACTCCCAGCACTTTGGGAGGCCAAGGCGGGTGGATCACCTGAGGTCAGGAGTTCAAGACCAGCCTGGCCAACATGGTGATACCTCATCTCACTAAAACTACAAAAATTAGCCAGGTGTGGTGGTGGGCACCTGTAATCCCAGCTACTTGGGTTCTCAGACAGGAGAATGGCTTGAACCCGGGAGCAGAGGTTGCAGTGAGCCAAGATAAAGCCACTGCACTCCAGCCTGGGCCACAGAGCGAGACTCTGTCTCAAAAAAAAAAAAAAAAAAAAAAAAAGGCTGAGCATGGTGATGTGCGCCTGTAATCTCAGCTACTCGGGAGGCTGAGGCAGGAGAATTGCTTGAGCCCAGAAGGCGGAAGTTGCGGTGGGCTGAGATTTCGCCACTGCACTCCAGCCTGGGCAACAGAGTGAAAGTCCGTCTTAAAAAAAAGAAAAGGAAGTGGCTGCTTTACGTGTTATGGGGGAAGTGGGGGATTCTAGGAGAAGGGGGATTCTGAACAGACATTGTGACTATGCAGAGTGAACCCAGGATAACCTTAGAGCCCAGAGGAGAAGCAGCAGGCTCAGACCTGGGTGAGAGCAGGGAGGCTGCTGGGCAGACACCAGGGTTGGGCCTTGGAGTGATGGGCACTTCAGGTTTTCTCACCTGCCCCTGCCCCGCACAGCAGTGGGCTCATACCAACCTGATGTTTTCTCCCAGGAATCTGGATGAGAGAGAGAGACAGATTGACTCTAATTGTGTGCTGCACCTGTCATTCATGAATTGGGACACTCACCGCCCTGCAGCCTGAGAGGGAAGGAAAATCTGCCCACATATGGAGAAGGAAGAGGGAAAATGAGTTTGCCTCCTGAGACCTGGCGGTGTCCCTCCCCACCTCTGACCATGGCTCCCCTTCATGCAGCTTGAGTCTACATATTGAAAGGGGCCTCTGTTCCTCCCAGCTCCAGTCCTCACACAAGTACAAAGTGAAGAGGTCAGAAACCCAAACCAAGCAGCTAGGGGGAATCGCTCAACAAGGCCGAGGTCCAGGGTGGGTGTGGGCACAGGGGGAAGAAGTTGGGACTTACTGCAAGGCAATGGGCGCTGGTGATGAAACTTTTTAGGAAAATCCTTTTTTTTTGAGACGGAGTCTGGCACTGCTGCCCAGGCTGGAGTGCAACGGTGTGATCTTGGCTCACTGCAACCTCTGCCTCCTGGGTTCATGCCATTCTCCTGCCTCAGCCTCCCGAGTAGCTGGGACTATAGGCGCCTGCCACCACGCCCGGCTAATTTTTTGTATTTTTGGTAGAGCCAGGGTTTCACCGTGTTAGCCAGGATGGTCTCCATCTCCTGACCTCATGATCCTCCCTCCTCGGCCTCCCAAAGTTCTGGGATTACAGGCGTGAGCCACTGCACCAGGCCTAGGAAAATCCTCTTGATGTAGAGTGAAGAATGGCCCTGAGGGGTAAAGCTGGAGGCAGGGAGGCCCATTAGGAGGCTGTTGGGGTAATCCTGAGGGTCACACAGAGCTCAGGTAGGTGGCAGGGGGTGGAGAAGGAAAAGACTACAGAGACGATAGGGGAGAGTCAGCCTGGCTCGGGTCATGGGGGCGGGCTCAGAAGGGACCCATCTAGGAGGTGTAGAGTGGAGCCAATGATGCCAATGTTGGTTGATGGGAACACAGGTGAAGCAGAATTGGGGTCTGCCAGGGAAAGACTCAGGGATCCCCAATAATATCTTCAAATATCTCCAGGCAGCAGGTTGAATATTCTCATTCCATGGTCCAAGGAGGAGAACTTGTCCAGAGAGAGAAACCACAAACAGGAAGAAGTGTCTTCCGCATGGCGAATCCAAGTCAGGAGGCTGAAGCAGTCAGCCGCCACGAGAACGGCTGCCCCAGGGAAAGGGAGGTCCCTGCCCCCCAAGGTGTGCACTGGAGGACCAGCATCACTGCATGGCCACGTGTCACAGATACTGCAGGTGACTCAAGCATCAGACAGCAAGGAGATCAAATTTATTTTCTTTTTTTAAGACAGAGTCTTGCTCTGTTGCCCAGCCTGGAGTGCAGTGGTGCAATCTCAGCTCACTGCAACCTCCTCCTCCCAGGTTCAAGTGATTCTGCTGTTTCAGCCTCCCTAGTAGCTGGGATTACAGGCGCACGCTACCACACCCAGCTGATTTGTATATTTTCAGTACAGACAGGGTTTCACCATGCTGGCCAGGCTGGTCTCGAACTCCTGACCTCAGGTGATCCACCCACCTCGGACTCCCAAAGTGATGGGATTACAGGCATGAGCCACCATGCCTGGCCAGGAGATTAAATTTCTATGATTCTCTGAGAGGCAACATGAAGAACATGAAGAACGCAGGACTTGGAGCCTTGGGTCTGAGACAACCACAAAGCTCCGCCTTGGCCAAGTCCCTGAACCTCTCTGAAAAGCAGCTGTTGAGAGGAATGAAAATCTCTCATGGACTGTGTGAGGAATCAGTGAGAGGCTGAAGGTGATCCACTTTGTAACCATGAAAAACAGCATGGTTACAGCTACTTGACGTGGGGACAATGGGGGCGATCACAAGCTTGAGAGCAGATGACTTGGTACCACATTCCAGGCCTGCACCGAGTCTCCCTGGGCCTCCCGTGCCTCCTCCCTCCAACCACATCTGCAGCAAGTGTTGCCAGCCAGGAGACCCTCACAGTGCAAGAGTATCAGATCTGGGGAGCCTGTGTCCCTGCTGTAGCAGATGTGCCTGGGCAGCTACTGATACCCCTCCCCGCAGGGACAGAAGCTTCTCCCTCCTCTCGAGAAGACAGGGATCTCAGGAAGGAGGACAGGGCAGCTCCGTTTTCAGCCGGCCTGGTTCTTTGACAGGTTCTGACTCAGCCCTGAGTCAACACTGGCCAGCAGAGGGCACTCCAACACCCCTTTTGGTCCTTTCAACCTCGTTTCTCTTCTTGACCTTTTCTTCTCTTTTTTTTTTTTTTTTTTTTTTTTTTGAGATGGAGTCTTGCTCAGTTGCTCAGGTTGGAGTGCGGTGGCATGATCTTGGCTCACCGCAACCTCCACTTCCGGGTTCAAGCTATTCTCCTGCCTCAGCCTCCCAAGTAACTGGGATTACAGGCACCTGCCACCATGCCGGGCTGATTGTATTTTTAGTAGACACACAATTTCACCATGTTGACCAGGCTGGTCTCGAACTCCTGACCTTGTAATCAGCCCGCCTCGGCCTCCCAAACCACTGGGATTACAGGCGTGAGCCACCACGCCAGGACTATTTTTTTTCTTTTTTTTTTTCTTTTGAGACAGAGTCTCGCTCTGTCACCCAGGCTGGAGTGCAGTAGCCAGATCTTAGCTCACTGCAAGCTCCGCCTCCCGGGTCCATGCCATTCTCCTGCCTCAGCCTCCCGAGTAGCTGGGACTACAGGCGCCTGCCACCTCGCCCAGCTAGTTTTTTGTATTTTTTAGTAGAGACGGGGTTTCACCATGTTAGCCAGGATGGTCTCGATCTCCTGACATCGTGATCCGCCCGTCTCAGCCTCCCAAAGTGCTGGGATTACAGGCTTGAGCCACCATTCTTTTTTTAAATTAATTTTTAATTTTTGTGGATACATAGTAGGTGTATATATTTTACGGGTTACATAAAACATTCTGATGCATGCGTGCAATGTGTAATAATCACATCAGGGTAAATGTATCCAGCACCTGAGGCATTTATCTTTTGTGTTATACACAATCCAATTATATTATTTTAGTTCTTTTAATATACAATTAAAGTATTTTTTACTATAGCCCTGGCACAGTGGCTCATGCCTGTAATCCCAGCACTTTGGGAGGCCAAGGCAGGCTGATCACTTGAGGTCAGGAGTTTGAGACCAGCCTGGCCAACATGGTAAAACCCTGTCTCTACTAAAAATACAAGATGAGCCGGACGTGGTGGTACATGCCTGTAGTCCCAGCTACTCAGGAGGCTAAGGCACAAGAATCGCTTGAACCCAGGAGGTGGAGGTTGCAGTGAGTCAAGATCACGCCACTGCACTCCAGCCTGGGCAACAGAGCAAGACTCTGTCTCAAAAAAATAAAAAATAGAGACCATCCTGGCTAACACGGTGAAACCCCGTCTTTACTAAAAATACAAAAATCTTAGCCGGGGGTAGTGGCGGGCGCCTGTAGTCCGAGTTACTCGGGAGGCTGAGGCAGGAGAATGGCGTGAACCTGGGAGACGGAGCTTGCAGTGAGCCGAGATCGCACCACCGCACTCCAGCCTGGGTGACTGAGCAAGACTCCGTTTCAAAAAAATAATAATAAATAAAAATAAAAATAAATATTTTTTACTCTAGTCACCCTGTTGTGCTGGCAAATACTAGGTCTATTCATTCTTCCTAACTATTTTTTGTATCCATTAACCATCTCCACTTTCCCACCACCCCCAACTACCCTTCCCAGTCCTCTGGTAACCATCCTTCTACAATCTATCTCTATGAGTTCAATTGTTTTTATTTTTAGTTCCCACAAATAAATGAGAACATGCAAAGTTTGTCTTTCTGTGTCTGGCTTATTTCACTTAACATAATGACCTCCAGTTCTGTCTATGTTGTTGTAAATGACAGCATCTTTTTTTTTTTTTTTTTAATCACTGAATAGTGCTCCATTGTGTATAAGTACTACATTTTCTTTATCCATTCATCTGCTGATGGACACTTAGGTTGCTTCCAAATCTTGGCTATTGTGAATAGTGCTGCAATAAACATGAGAGTGCAGATATCTCTTTGACACATTGATTTCCTTTATTTGGGTGTATACCTAGCAGTGGGATTGCTGGATCATATGGTACTTCTATTTTTAGTTTTTTGAGGAACCTCCAAACTGTTCTCCATAGTGGCTGTACTAATTTACATTCTCACCAACAGTGTATGGGGGTTTTCTTTTCTCCACATCCCCACCAGCATTCATTATTGCCTGTCTTGGGATAAAAGCCATTTTAACTGGGGTGAGATGACATCTCGTTGTAGTTTTGATTTGCATTTATCTGATGATCAATTATGTTGAGCACCTTTTCATATGCCTGTTTGCCATTTGTGTGTCTTCTTTTGAGAAATGTCTATTCAGACCTTTTGCCCACTTTTTATTATATTTGTATTAGATTATTTCCTATAGAGTTATTTGAACTTCTTATATATTCTGGTTATTAATCCACTGTCAGATGGGTAGGTTTTATATATTTTCTACTATTTTGTGGGTTGTTTCTTCACTTTGTTGATGGTTTCCTCTGCTGTGCCAAAGCTTTTTAACATGGTATGATCCCATTTGACCATTTTTGTTTTGGTTGCCTGTGCTTGTGGGGTATTAGTCAATAAACTTTTGCCCACTCCAATGCCTTGAAGAGTTTCCCTAGTGTTTTCTTTTAGTAGTTTCATAGTTTGAAGTCTTAGATTTAAGTCTTTAATCCATTTTGATTTAATGTTTGTATATGGTGAGAGATGGGGACTAGCTTCATTCTTCTGCATATGGATATCCGGTTTCCCCAGCATTATTTGTTGAAGAGATTGTCCTTTCCCCAGTGTATGTTCTTGGCACCTTTGGCAAAAATGAGTTCACTCTAAAGGTAAGGATTTATTTCTGGCTTCTCTATTCTGTTCCACTGGTCTAGGTCTCTGTTTTTATGCCAGTACCATGCCATTTTGTTTCCTATAGCTCTGTAGTATAATTTGAAGTCAGGTAATGTGTGATCTCTCCAGTTTTGTTCATTCTGCTTAGGATAGCTTTGGCTATTCTGGGTCTTTTGTGATTACCTATAAATCTTAGGATTTTTTTTCTATTTCTGTGAAGAATGTCATTGGTATTTTGATAGAGATTGCATTAAATCTGTAGACTGCTTTGGGTAGTATGGACATTTTAACAATATTGATTCTTCCAATCCATGAACATGGAATATCTTTCCATTTTTTGTGTGCCCTCTTCAATGTCTTCCATCTGTGTTTTATAATTTTGATTGTAGAGATCTTTCATTTCTTTGATTCAGTTAATTCCTAGATATTCTATTTTATTTATAGCTATCACAAATGATATTACTTCCTTGATTTCTTTTTCAGATTGTTCACTGTTGGCATGTATAAATGCTACCGATCATTATGTGTTGATTTTGTATGTTGCAACTCTACTGAATTTGTTTATCAGTTCTAATAGTTTTTGGTGGAGTCTTAATAGGTTTTTCTAAATGTAAGATCATATCATCTGCAAACAAGGATAATTCGACTTCTTTCTTTCCAAGTTGGATGCCCTATATTTCTTTCTCTTGTTTGATTGTTCTAGCTATGCCTTCCAGTGCTATGTTGAACAACAGTGGTAAAAGTGGGCATCCTTGTCATGTTCCAGATCTCAGAGGAAAGATTTTCAGTTTATCCTCATTCACTATGATACTAGCCATGGATCTGTCACATATGGCTTTTATTATGTCGAGGTATGTTCCTTCTACCCAGTTTTATCACAAAAGGATGTTGCATTTTATCAAATGCTTTTTCAGCATCAGTTGGTTTTTGTCCTTCATTCTGTTGATATGATGTATCACATTGATTGATTTGCATATGTTGAATCATTCTTGGGATAAATCTCACTTGGTGATGATGAATGATCTTTTTAATGTGTTGCTGAATTCAGTTTGCTAGTATTTTGTTGAGAATTTTTGCATCGATATTCATCAGCAATATTAGCCTGTAGTTTTTTTACATGCCTTTGTCTGGTTTTGGTATCAGGGTAATACTGGCCTTATGGAATGAGTTGGACATATTCTCTCCTCCTCTATTTTTTGGCCTAGTTTGAGTAGGATTTTTATTTGTTCTTCTTTAAGTCTTTGGTAGAATTCAACAGTGAAGCCATCAGGTCTCCAGCTTTTCTTTGCTGGAGACTTTTTATTATGGCTTCTGATATGGTTTGGATCTCTGTCTCCACCAAATTTCATGTGGAATTGTAATCCCGTGTTGGACCTGGGGCCTGGTGGGAGGTGACTGGATCATGGAGGTGTTTCTCATGAATGGTTTGGCATCATCCCCTTGGTCCTGTTCTTATGAGGGTGAATGAGTCTAAGCTGGATGCAGTGGCTCACGGCTGTAATCCCAGAACTTTGGGAGGCCCAGGCGGGTGGATTACCTGAGGTCGGGAGTTCAAGACCAGTCTGACCAACATAGAGAAACCCCATCTCTACTAAAACTACAAAATTAACCGGACATGGTGGCGCATGCCTCTAATCCCAGCTACTCAGGAGGCTGAGGCAGGAGAATCACTTGAACCCGGGAGGTGGAGGTTGCGGTGAGCCGAGATTGCACCATTGCACTCCAGCCTGGGCAATAAGAGCAAAACTTAAAAAAAAAAAATGTGAATAAGTTCTCATGAGATCTGATTGTTTAAAAGTGTGTACCACCTCCCTCCTCATCCTCTCTCTTGCTCCTGCTCTGGCCATGTGATGTGCAAGCTCCTACTTAAGCTTCTGCCACGACTGCAAGCTTCCAAAGGCCTCCCCAGAAGCCAAGCAGATGCCAGCATTATGCTTCCTGTACAGCTTGCAGAACCGTCAGCCAATTAACTTCTTTTCTTTAGAGATTACCCAGTCTCAGGTATTTTTTTATAGTAATGTGAGCACAGACTAATACAGCTTTGATATCATTACTTGTTATTGGTTTATTCAGGTTTTGGATTCCTTCATGGTTCAATCTTGGTAGGCTGTATGTTCTAGGAATTTATCCATTTCTTCTAGATTTTCCAATTTATTGGCATATAGTTGCCCATAGTAGCCATAATGATCCTTGGAATTTCTGCGATATTGGTCGTAATATCTCCTTTTGCATCTCTGATTTTATTTATTTGGGCCTTCTCTCTTTTTTCTAGTTAGTCTGGCTAAAGGTTTGTCAATTTTATTTATCTTTTCAATAAAACAACTTTTTGTTTCACTGATATTTTGTATTATTTCCTTCATTTCAATTTCACTTATCTCTGCTCTTTATTATTTATTTTCTTCTATTAATTTTGGTTTTGGTTTGCTCCTGATCGTCCAGTTCTTTAAGATGCATCATCAGGTTGTTTATTTGAAGTTTTTCTTATTTTTTAATGTAGGCACTTGTAACTATAAATTGCCCTCTTAGTACTGCTTTTTCTGTATCCCATAGGTTTTGGTATGTTGTTTTCAATTATCATCTGTTTCAAGAACTTTTTCAACTTTCTTCTTAATTTCTTCATTGACCCACTGGTCATTCAGGAGCGTACTGTTTAATTTCTATTTATCTGTATAGTTGCCAAAATTCCTCTTGTTATTAATTTCTAGTTTTATTCCATTGTGGTCAAAGAAGATGCTTGATATTATTTCAAATTTTTAAAAATGTTTTAAGTTGTATTTTGCCACCTAACATTTGGTCTACTCTTTTTTTTTTTTTTTTTTTTTTTTTTTTGAGACAGAGTCTCACTCTGTCACCCAGGCTGGAGTGCAATGGCACAATCTCGCCTCGCTGCCACCTCCACCTCCCGGGTTGAAGCAATTCTCCCGCCTCAGCCTCCTGAGTAACTGGGACTACAGGCATGCGCCACCATGCCTGGCTAATTTTTGTTTTTTTAGTAGAGAAGGGGTTTCACCATGTTGGCCAGACGGCTCTCGAACTTCTGACCTCAAGTGATCTGCCGTCTCAGCCTCCCAAAGTGCTGGGATTACAGGCATAAGCCACTGCTCCTGGCCTTTTTTTCTTTTTTTCACACAGAGTCTCATTCTGTCGCCCAGGATGGAGTGCAGTGGCGTGATCTAGGCTCACTGCAACCTCTACCTCCCAGGTTCAACCAATTCTCATGCCTCAGCCTCCTGAGTACCTGGGACTACAAGTGCACATCACCATGCCCAGATAAAAAAAAATTTTTTTTTGAGACAGAATCTCTTTCTGTTCCCCAGGCTGGAGTGCAGTAGTGTAATCTTAGCCCCCTGCAACCTACACATCGTAGGTTCAAGTGATTCTCCTGCCTTAGCCTCCCGAGTAGCTGGTACTACAGGTGCATGCCACCACACCTGGCTAATTTTTGTATTTTTAGTTGAGATACGATTTTACCATGTTGACCAGGCTGGTCTCAAACTCCCAACCTCGGGCAATCTGCCTGTCTCAGCCTCCCAAAGTGTTGGGATTACAGACGTAAGCCACCATGCCCAGCCAAAATTTTGTATTTTTAATAGAGATGGAGTTTCACCATGATGGCCAGGTTGGTTTCAAATTCCTGGCCTCAAGTGACCCACCTGCCTCAGCCTCCCAAAGTGCTGCAATTACAGGTATGAGCCACCACATCTGGCTTTGGTCTACTCTTGAGAATGATCCATGTGCTGAGGAGAATAATGTGTATTATGCAGCCATTTGGATGAAATGTTTTGTGAATATCTATTATGTTCACTTGGTCTATAATGCAGATTAAGTCCTATATTTCTTGGTTGATTTCTGGAAGATCTGTCCAATGCTGAAATTGGGATGTTGATGTCTACAGCTATTATTGTCTATCTCTCTTTGGCTCTAATAGTATTTGCCTTATATATCTTGGTGCTTCAGTGTTGGGTGCACATATATTTACAATTGTTATATTCTCTTGCTGAATTGACCTGTTTATCATTATGTAATAACTTTCTTTGTCTCTTCTTACAGTTTTTGTCTTGAAATCTACTTTGTCTGATACCAGTATAGTTGCTCCTGCTTTTTTTTGGTTTCCATTGGCATGGAATATCTTTTCCCATCCCTTTATTTTCAGCCTATGTGTGTTTTCATAGATGAGGTGTGTTTCTTGCATGCAACAGATTATTGGGTCTTGTTTTTTTTTGTCCATTCAACCATTCTATGTCTTTTTATTGGAGAGTTTAGTCCATTTACATGCAATGTTATTCTTGATAAGTAAGGACTTACTTCTGCCATTTTGTTATTTGTTTTCTGGTTGTTTTGTGATCTTGTCATCCTCTTTCCTTTCTTCCTGTCTTTTTAATTTTTTTTTAGTGAAGGTGATTTTCTCTGGTGATATGATTTAATTTCTTGCTTTTTTTATTTTTTGTCTATCTGTTGTGTTCCTTGATTTGAGGTTATCACGAGGCTTGCAAATACTGTCTTATAACCCATTATTTTAAGCTGATAACAACTTAATTCTGCTTGCATAAACTAATAAGCAAAAAGAAAACAAATAAAATCTCTACACTTTAACTTTATTGCCCCACTTTTTAATAGAAACAATAAAGCCTCATGGAGCCACCACGTCTGGCCCCAATTGTCAGAGTTGTTGTTTTTTTTTTTTTTTGAGACCGAGTCTCACTCTGTCACCCAAGCTGGAATGCAGTGGCGTGATCGCAGCTCACTGAAACCTCCGCTTCCTGGGTTCAAGCAATTCTCCTGTCTCGCCATCCTGAGTAGCTGGGACTACAGGCGCGTGCCACCACACTCAGCTGATTTTTTTATTTTTAGTAGAGACAGGGTTTCACCATGTTAGCCAGCATGGTCTTGATCTACTGACCTTGTGATCCACTCGCCTCGGCCTCCCAAAGTGCTGGGATTACAGATGTGAGCCACCGCGCCTGGCCCCAGAGTTTTTAAATGACCAGTCTCAGTGCTGGCTGTGTTTCAGCCCACTGAGTCCTCTCACGTGTTGCTGATGAGAATGGGAAACATGCTTGACCTTTCTGGCAAGCAGCTCAATCGTGTGTAGGACTTGAGAAGGGTTCAGCTCTTTGGCCTGCTAATCCCATTTCTAGGAATCTCTCCTCTGACATAATTTAAAAAGGGGTCAGAGGTTTATGTCCCAGCATCTGAAATTCATTCCATCATTATAGTAATAATAATAATAACAAAAATAATAAAAGAAAAAATATAAATGTCCAGCAAGAGACAATTGGTAAAACATATTAAGAGTGAAGGATAGGTCAGGCATGGTGGCTGACACTTGTAATCCCAGCACTTTGGGAGGCTGAGGTGGGTGGATCACATGAGGCCAGGAGTTAGAGAGCAGCATGGGGCCAACATGACAAAACCCCATCTCTACTAAAAATACAAAAACTAACTGGGTGCCCTGGCGTGTGCCTGTAATCCCAGCTACTCAGGGGGCTGAGGCAGGAGGATTACTTGAACCCAGGAGGCGGAGGTTGCAATGAGCTGAGATTGCGCCACTGCACTCCAGCCTGGGCAACAGAGAGAAACTCTGTCAAGAAAGAAAGAGAGAGAGAGAGAGAGAGAGAAGGAAGGGAGGGAGGGAGGGAGGAAAGGAAGGAAGGAAGGAATGTTTACTGCCTATGTCTTGAAACGTTGTAGTTATTATTTTTGATTGGTTCATCTTTTAGTCTTTCTACTTAAAGAGTAGTTTACACATCACAGTTATAGTGTTATAATATTCTGTGTTTTTCAGTGTACTTACTATTGCCTGTGAGTTTTGTACCTTCAGATGACATCTTATTGCTCATTAACGTTATTTTCTTTCAGATTGAAGAACTCTCTTTTGCATTTCTTTTGGACTTTGATGAAATCCCTTAGCTTTTGTTTGTCTGGGAAAGTATTTCTCCCTCATGTTTGAAGGGTATTTTCACCAGATATACTATTCTACCGTAACAGTTTCTTTCCTTCAGCACTTTAAATATGTCATGCCACTCTCTCCCGGCCTGTAAATTTCCCACTGAAAAGTCTGCTGCCAGGTGTGCTGGAGCTCCATTGTATTTTGTTGGTTTCTTTTCCCTGGCTGCTTTTAGCATCGTTTCTTTGTCCTTGACCTTTTGGAGTTTGATTATTAAATGTTTTGAGGTAGTCTTCTTTGGGTTAAATCTGCTTGCTGTTCTAGAACCTTCTTGTACTCAGGTATTGATATCCTTCTTTAGGTTTGGGAAGTTCTCTGTTATTATCCCTTTGAATCAACTTTCTACCCCTGTGTCTTTCTCCACCTCTTCTTTAAGGCCAATAACTCTTAGATTTGTCCTTTTGAGTCTATTTTCTAGATCCTGTAGGTGTGCTTTATTATTTTTTATTCTTTTTCCTTTTGTCTCCTCTGACTGTGTATTTTCAAATAGCCTGTCTTCAAGCTCACTAATTCTTTCTTCTGCTTGATCAATTTTTTGTTTTGTTTTGTTTTGTTTTTGAGGCAGAGTCTTGCTCTGTTGCCTGGGCTGGAATACAGTGGCATGATCTTGGCTCACTGCAACCTCTGCCTCTTGGGTTCAAGAGATTCTCCTGCCTCAGCCTCCCAAGTAGCTGGGATTACAGGCACGTGCCACCACACCTGGCTGAGTTTTGTATTTTTAGTGGAGACAGGTTTTCACCATGTTGGCCGGGCTGATCTTGAATTCCTGACCTCAGATGATCCACCCACCTCGGCCTGCCAAAGTGCTGGGATTACAGGCATGAGCCATCGTGCCCAGCCATGCTTGATGAATTCTGCTATTAAGAGACTCTTGGGCCGGGCGCGGTGGCTCAAGCCTGTAATCCCAGCACTTTGGGAGGCCGAGGCGGGCGGATCACAAGGTCAGGAGATCGAGACCATCCTGGCTAACGTGGTGAAACCCCGTCTCTACTAAAAATACAAAAAACTAGCCGGGCGAGGTGGCGGGCGCCTGTAGTCCCAGCTACTCGGGAGGCTGAGGCAGGAGAATGGCGTAAACCCAGGAGGCGGAGCTTGCAGTGAGCCGAGATCGCGCCACTGCACTCCAGCCTGGGGGACAAAGCAAGACTCTGTCTCAAAAAAAAAAAAAAAAAAGAGACTCTTGGCCGGGCACGGTGTCTCAGCCTGTAATCCCAGGACTTTGGGAGGCTGAGGCGGGTGGATCACCTGAGGTTGGGAGTTCGAGACTAGCCTGGGCAGCATGGAGAAACCCCGTGTCTACTAACAATACAAAATTATCTGGGCGTGTTGGTGCATGCCTGTAATCCCAGCTACCTGGGAGGCTGAGGCAGAAGAATCACTTGAACCCTGGAGGCGGAGGTTGTGGTGAGCCAAGATCATGCCATTGCACTCCAGCCTGGGCAACAAGAGCAAAATTCCATCTCAAAATTTAAAAAAAAAAAAAGAGAGAGAGGGAGAGAGACTCATGCATTCTTCAGTACATGAGTTGCATTTTTTACCTTCAGAATTTCTGCTTGATTTTTTAAAATTATTTTGATCCCTTTGTTAAATGTATCTGATAGAATTCCAAATGCCTTCTCTGTGTTCTCATGAATTTCTCTGAGTTTCCTCAAAACAGCTATTTTGAATTTACTGTCTGAAAGGTCACATAGCTTTCTCCAGGAGTGGTATCTGGTGCTTTGTTTAGGTCGGTTGGCAAGGTCATGTTTTCCTGGACGGTTTTGATGCTCGTTGATGTTTGTTGGTGTCTGGACATTGAAGACTTAGGTATTTATTGTAGTCTTTGCAGTCTGGGCTTGTTTGTACCTGTCCTTCTTAGAAAGGCTTTCCAAGTATTCAAAAGGATTTGGGTGTTGTGATCCAAGCTGTGTGAGCAATAGGGAACAGCCCAAGCCCAGCTATGCTGTAGTTCTTGCAGACTCATAGAGGTACTGCTTTGGCGGTTTTGGATAAGATCAGAAGAATTCTCTGGATTAGCAGGAAAAGACCCTTATTCTCTTCCCTTACTTTCTCCCAAATAAATAGACTCTCTCTCTCTCTCTCTCTCCCCCCTCTCTCTCTCCTAAGCTGCCTGGTCCTGGTCCCGGTCCTGAGGGACGGGTGATACAAACACTCCCGTGGCTGGGACTGGACTGGGTCAGATTTAAAGCCAGCACAGCTCTGGGTCTTGCCCAAGGCCTGCTGTAACCGCTGCCTGGCTACCGCCTATGATCACTCAAGTCCCTACAGCTCTATGATTAGCAGGTGGTGAAGCCAGCCAGGCTGTGTCCTTCCCTTCAGGGTGGTGAGTTCTCCTGGGCCCCAAGGGGGTCCAGAGATGCCATCTGGGAGCTAGGGACAGGAGTCAAAAACCTTAGAAGTCTACCTGGTTTTCTCTGTGGCTGAGGCAGCTCTCAAACCACAAGCCACAGTCCTTCGCGCTCTTCCCTCCCCTTTCCACAGGCAGATGAGCCTCACCCCATGGCCACCACCACAGGTCCATGGGGAGCACTGGCAGGCTACTGCTGAAGTTCACTTAATTTCCCATTTGCCCCGAGAATATCTGCTGGAGCACTTGCAGCTGCAGCGTTTACACTGAGATAACTTTGTCACAAATTATCTCCCTTTTATTATTATTTTCACATTGTTCTAGTATATTGACTTTGAAAACAAAAGACATTATTCTATTTAGAACATTCTGGTTTTAGTCGTGATACTTCCATTTACAAAATGTAATAATTTTTGATCACTGAAAATGTCAAATCCTAGAAAACATAGCATTCCTACGCTTGATGTTAACATCATTCTCAAACAGTTTTTGGCCAAAGATTCATTTAATGAATCCGATTTTCCTGAAATAGATGATTCTAATGATTCAGATGATTCTGATGATGTTAGTTCTGTTTAGAAATAACTCCAAGAACAGTTTTTATATTTTATTTTCACGTTGAAAATCAGTCAGATTCGCTTTAGCCTCAAAGAGCGTGTTTGTGTAAAATTAAACGAGTGCTGGCAGTGAGCTGCACGTTTTTGCTTTTTCTTAAATTAGAAAAGGGTTAAGGCCCAAGAGCTCTTCAGTCAGCTCGTGTTGGATGCTGTCAGGCCGAAGTCTCTCCTCCCAGGGCAGCAGCCTCCCCTCCAGCTCAGAGCAGGCCCAGAAATGCCATCCAAGAGCCAAGGTCTGGAATCGAGGACCCCAAGGGCCTGCTTCGTGTTCTACCCCACTGCGGATAGGCTGGTGCCCAAGGTGCAAGAAAAAATCTCCCTTACTTTTCCCTCTGCTTTTTTCAAAAGGGAGTCTCTCACCACAGCCACCACAATTGGGATTGTGTTGAGTCACACTGAAGTCACATCTCAGTGTCTCACCCAAGGTCCACAGTGTACTACCTGGGTATTGCTGCTGGTTATTCAGGGCCCAAGGGCTCTTATAGTCAGCAAGTGATAGATCCCGCCAGGCCTGGGTCCTTCCCTTCAAGGCACCAGGTTCCCTTCTAGCCCAGAGTGTGTCTAGAAATGTCAACCAGGATCTACAGCCTGGAATGGGAGCCTTAGACTCATGACTCTGCCTGATGCCCTATCCTACTGCTGCTAGGCTGGTATCCAAGATGCAAGACAAAGTCCCCTTTACTCTTCCCTCTCCTGTCCTCTCCTTTCCTCTTCCCTCCTCTCCTCTCCTCTCCTCTCCTCAAGCAGAAGGAATGGATCTCTTTTGGAGCCACGAGCTCTGCAGCATGGGGCCGGGGGAAGGCTGGTGCAAGCACTTCCTCAACCACCCTCAATAGGTTGTGTGCCCCCCAAGTCCACTGGCTCCAAGCCCAGCTCAACACTAGGACTCACCTAGGAGTTGCAGTCCTTGCGGCCTAGACAGTATTTCAAGTTCACTTCAGACCCAGGAGCACTTTAGCCTGTGGTGGCAAGGCTTGCCAGAACTCACTTTCTGACCACTGGGAGGGGTGACTCCCCTCTGGTGAGAGCTGATCTGAATGCTCCCTTTATGGGTGGGCATCAGCTGAGCTCAGCCTGCTTTTGCTTTCCACTGTGGCAGGGCAGCACTGAGCTCAATCTGAAGTCTCAGAATCACTGCGCTCTCCCTTTCCCAATCACAGACTTCTCCGCACCATGCAGCTGCTGCAGGGGGATGGGAAGGGGTAGTGTTGGCAGTTCAACACTGCCTTTCTTACCCTCTTTAGTGCCACTCTCAGTGACGTGAAGTTAAAACCAGGTACTGTGAATGCTCGCCTCATTTTTGTTTCTTATGCAGGTGCTTTTTATGTAGGCAGTTGTGGAATCTGGTGTTTCTGTCAGGCAGATGATCAGTGGGGCCTTCTATTCTGCCATCTTGCTTCACCTCTTCCTTGTAGCCTTTTCCTTCTTAATACAAGTACCAGGAAATGTGCGAAGGTATGTGGGTATAGAAGGAGGAGGCAGAATAACAATCTGCCATTTACTGAGCACCTATTGTGTCCCAGGCACTGTGCCAGACCCTTTACACTATTTCACTTAACCCTCACGTCAGCCTTTTCAGGTAAATATTGCTACTCCCCATTCATGTGTGAGGAAATTCGGGCTTAGAAAGGTTGTCTTTGGGGCTGGGCGCAGTGGTTCACGCCTATAATCCCAGGACTTTAGGAGGCCAAGGTGGGTGGATCACCTAAGGTCAGGAGTTCAAGACCAGACTGACCAATATGGTGAAACCCCGTCTTTATTAAAAATACAAAAATTAGCCAGGTGTGGTGGCGGACACCTGTAATCTCATCTACTCAGGAGGCTGAGACAGGAGAATTGCTTGAACCGGGGAGGTGAAGGTTGTAGTGAGCAGAGATCACGTCACTGCACTCCAGCCTGGGCGACAGAGCAGCAAGACTCCGTCTCAAAAAAAAGTTGTCTTTGGAAACTTTTTCCATCAAATGGACACAGCTCCTGGAAAAGGGTCTACTTTCATTCACTCAGCGAACAAGGTTTAAATTAAAAGGCCTTACAAAAGCAATGATAAGAAAAACACTAACAAAAGAGAACTGTCTGAAGCAGCAAACAGCAGGCAGGCCAGGTAGCGTCCCCCACAGGTCCCAGCCAAAAACAGGTGCCTCGCTGTGGTGGGAACCCTTTGGGATTCTGGTTCCCTGCCTAGTTTCCTCAGCTGGTCTCTGGCATGAGTTTGTCCTTGGTCCACCCACCTCGCCCTCTCTGGGGCCCTGTGGCCTGAAGCAGCCCACGCTGCTGCCCTCTGACCCTGTGCCCTCAGCCAGGCCTGGGCTCAGGACACCAGGTGGAGCCACCATCTTGTTCTCCGCCCTGGCAGGGTCCTCTTCCTCTGCTCTGAAGTCACAGGTGTTACTCCTCTGGGTCCCCGAGGACCTTTGGCTGTCATCTGACCCTGGTCTGAGCCTGACCCCTACAGAGGAGGGGCGGGAGGGAGGGTTGCTATCAGGCCCCATGCCCGGCTGATGCAGTTTTGGGGACTTACCCTCCTACTCAGCCTGCATTGCCCTAAACTGTGGGTCGGACGGGGGTGTCAACCCCAAGGCTGCCCACATCATTCCTGACAAGGGCAGGGGGCTTAGCCTCACTTCAGGAGTCACTCACCCTCAGTTCCTTGTGTTGAGCTGGACACCCCTGGCACAGCACCAGGGTAAGCAGAGGCCACCACCCTGCCTTGGGGATGCTGCACTGGTGAATGGTTCCAAGGACCTTCTCAGCTCAGCAGCACTTTAACGCAAACCATTTTGTGTCCCCTTTAAAGGGGATGTTAAATCCAGCCTTTAACATCTTCCCATCCCTTAGCACCATCTCCAGCACATCCCATTGCTTTCTGGTGACTTTCAGATATAAAAAAGCCCTGCCCCATCTGGTGCCAACTTGAACTCCACCTGATGTCTGGTCAAGCGCTCCCCTCCTCCCTCCCTGGCCCACGGCCATGCCCAGGGGCCTGTGAACGGGAGGGGCCTGGGCCTTCCCCCATCTGGGAAGGAGGGAGGGGTGAAGCGAGGGACCCTGTGCTTCACGGCATCGCCTCCCTGTGGGTGTCAGTGGCTCCCTGCTGTGTGGCAGCCACACGACCAGCCTCTCGTAGAGCGATGGTGGGCTGGCAGGGTCCCGGCTCGGTCCCTGCCAATTCAGTGCCCTGACAGGGGACCCCTGTGCTGGCCCCAGCCCTTCCACCACCTCTCAGCTCCCACCTGGGGTCCAACTCCCACTCCTGCTGCTGAGGGCCCCTTGCCCAGCAGCCAGCCCTCCCTGGAGAGACAAGCAAAATGGCTCTAATGCTCCCAGAGCCCACTTGGCCACAGCAGACTCACTCATCCTGGCCTCACCAAGTAAGGGCCATGTAAGAGACCCCTGCTGTCCTCATCCCACCTGTCCCTGCTCAAGTGGGCCTAGGGGAAGATCAGACTGACCACTGAGGAGGCAAACATCCAGTCAGAGAATGTGATGTGGGCTCCCCTTTCTACAGGCACTCCCCCAACCTCCCCACTGCAGGGAGAGGAAGCCCCTAGTGTCGCCCCCATAGCTGACTAGAGGAGTGGGAGAGGAAAGCCACCCTTTCTCCTAGGATTTATCTAGATTTCCTAAATTCTGGCTTATGTAGACCCAGATGGGAGTTGGGGGTAGGTAAGGAATTGGGGTAATAATACTAATATCAGAGCCAGGCACTGTGGCTCATGCCTGTAATCCCAGCACTTTGAGAGGCTAAGGCAGGTGGATCACTTGAGCTCAGGAGTTTGAGACCAGCCTAGCCAACATGGTGAAACCCAGTCTCTACTAGAAATCCAAAAATTAGCCAGGCATAGTGGCTCATGCCTGTAATCCCAGCTACTTGGGAGGCTAAGGTAGGATAATCACTTGAACCTGGGAGGTGGAGGTTGCAGTGAGCTGAGATTGTACCACTGCACTCCAGCCTGGGCAACAGAGTGAGACTCCATCTCAGAACAAAAACAAAAGCAATGCTAATAAAAGACACATCGCTTCTGAGGTCCTGGTCACTATTCTCCTTGCACTGATTTGTTACGGGATCCTCAGGGTATCACTTCACCAGCTGGAAACCTCTGTGGCTGGTGGCGCCTTTTCACGAGCTTTGCTCAGGCCCACTGGGCTTGTTCTACCCACTTGGCCTGGCAGGCTGCATTCAGCTTTTGCTGCCAGCCTGGATCCCATGCCTGCCAAGGGCGAGCCAGGTGCGGAGTGGCAAGGGGTGTGTGAGCGAGCAAGCACAGGGTCCGGCCACTGCATACAGCCAGGTACACCAGCTGCGGTGAGGCAGGCCACTTCAGGCACCGACACAGGCACTGGCTCCCTGCTGCAGCTGGTCCAGACGTACCACAAGCAGCCTCCACTGTGTGCACCAGGGAACATGGTGGTGCCCGGAAGCCTGGAGATGCCAGGAACCGCAGAGCCCCAAAAAGCATGTCACAGCCCTGGCTTGGGGAGCTCCCAAGCCTGGGTTCACCAAAAGGCTGAAGCTCTTCTTTCTTTCTCTCCTTGTTGCTCGCAAACATGGCAAACCGGGGGCGTGTTTCAGCCCTGTTTGTGTGAGCAAGGTGAAGAGCTGCTTTATTGAGCGACAGTACAGCTCTCAGGAGACCCAGAGTGGGTAGCTCCTATCTGCAAGCAGGTCATCCATTATCTGCCCGAGTCTGACTGAGTCTGGGGTTTTTAATGGGCTTCAGAGGGGAGGAATTGTGTGCTGATTGGTCCATGGGTGGCCATGGGCGGCCTGGAAAAAGCACTATAAGTTCTTACTCTGGTCAGCAGAACTGGCAGTCTGGCCCCCAGACTTCAGGCTGTCCCTGGCTTGAAGGTGGGGTTTCACCAGGGATTCACCCCTTTCCGCCCAGAAGCCTATCTGCCTCCTGCCACCATTCATGGTGCCCAGGCTGTTCATGTTCAGGGGCACCTGCACACCTGAGCCGAGGCACCCTCAGCCCCACTTTGGACTCCCTCCCATGCTTGCCAGCACTCAAAGTCTGGAGGGGGCCAAGGCGCAGGGGGCTGGCGTGTCAGCACTGCACCAAGTGCACACACACCTGGCTGGGTCATGACAGCACCCAGGCTGTGGGTGTGACAGCACCTGGGCTTGGCCACAACGTTGCTCTGACATCAGAGCAGGCAGTGGAAGTGGGGAGACACCAGGCAGTGGGAGCAGGCACTTCTGAGCCTGCAGGGGTGGAGGGGCTTCCCAGGCCCCTGAGAGCACAGGGACGCTGGGGTCCACAGTTGTGGCTGGGCGGTTGCAGCTGTTCCCACCCCAACAACTCAGAAGGGGGTGCAGCTCCTGCCTGTTTCTGGTTCCTGCTGGCTCCATGGAGCTATCAGCCCCAGCCATGCCTCCCGCACTGCAAGCAGAGTCTTTTCAGCAGCCACTCCAGATGGACCACTATCACCATCAGACTCACTTAATCCTCCCGGCAACCCTAAAAGGTGGGTACTAGGTGGAGCATGGTCGCTCACACCTGTAATCCCAGCGCTTTGGGAGTCTGAGGCAGGCAGATCACCTGAGGTCAGGAGTTCAAGACCAGCCTGGCCAACATGGTGAAATCCTATCTCTACTAAAAATACAAAAATTAGCCGGGCACCATGGCAGGTGCCTGTAATCCCAGCTACTCAGGAGGCTGAGGCAGGAGAATCACCTGAACCTGGGAGGCAGAGATTGGGCGACAGAGCAAGACTCTGCCTCAGAAAAAAAAGTGGATACTATTATTATCCCCATTTTACAGGTGAGGTGCCTGAGGCACAGAGAAATTAGGCAACTTCACCAGTTACTCAGTTTAGGAACACGCCATCCTTGCTGGTAACTGGCAGAATGTTCAGGAGAAGCAGAACTGGTTCATCCACCTTTTAACAGGCCCTGAAGGAGTCTGCCATACGTAGTGTCCACGTTCTCTAGACTATGAGTCTTTTTTTTTTTTTTTTTTTTTTGAGACGGAGTCTCGCTCTGTCGCCCAAGCTGGAGTGCAGTGGCCGGATCTCAGCTCACTGCAAGCTCCGCCGCCCGAGTTTACGCCATTCTCCTGCCTCAGCCTCCCGAGTAGCTGGGACTACAGGCGCCTGCCACCTCGCCTGGCTAGTTTTTTGTATTTTTTAGTAGAGACGGGGTTTCACCGTGTTAGCCAGGATGGTCTTGATCTCCTGACCTCGTGATCCGCCCGTCTCGGCCTCCCAAAGTGCTGGGATTACAGGCTTGAGCCACCGCACCCGGCCTAGACTATGAGTCTTAATGCTTCTTTGTCCCAACTGTGATTCTAAGTGACAACAAGAAAAGCCTCATTCAATATCCTTTCACACGATTTGGGACTGTCAACACCTACCACTTCATCTTTCCTTCTCCTCCAACATCAGAGTTGGATTATTTTAACCAATGTGTGCACTCTGTACATTGTGTCCAATCCTTACAACAATGCTGCAGAAGATTACCTATGGTTACAACACTTTACAGAAGAGGAAACTGAGACTCAGAGAAGACAAGTATCTCAAAGCATCCTGTATCTTTTTTTGACTCATTCTGATTGCACTAAGCTGTATGGAGACCTCGAAATCTGAGTCTGGGCCAGGTGCACTGGCTCACACCTGTAATCCTAGCACTTTGGGAGGCCAAGGCAGGAGGATTGCTTGAGCCCAGGAGTTCAAGACTCGCCTAGGCATCATAGCAAGAACCTGTCTCTATGAAAAATAAAATTAAAAAATTAAGGCCAGGCACGGTGGCTCACGCCTGTAATCCCAGCATTTTGGGAGGCCAAAGCAGGCACATCACCTGAGGTCAGGAGTTCAAGACCAGCCTGGCCAACATGGTGAAACCCTATCTCTACTAAAAATACAAAAATTAGCCAGGTATGGTGACACATATCTGTAGTCCCAGCTACTTGGGAGGCTGAGGCATAAGAATTGCTTGGGAGGTGGAGGTTATAGTGAGCCAAGATAGTGCCACTGCACTCCAGCCTGGGTGACAGAGCAAAACTCTGTCTCAAAAACAAATAATAATAATAATAAATTAGCCCAGGGGCTGGGCACGGTGGGTTATGCCTGTAATCCCAGCACTTTGGGAGGCCGAGGCAGGCAGATCACCTGAAGTCAGAAGTTCAAGACCAACCTGGCCAACATCTGGCCAACAGATGGGTGAAACCCCACCTCTACTAAAAATACAAAAGTTATCCAGGTGGCAGTCACCTGTAATCCCAGCTACTCTGGAGGCTGAGGCAGGAGAATCACTTGAACCCAGGTGATGGAGGTTGTAGTGAGCCAAGATTGTACCGCTGCACTCCAGCCTGGGCGACAGAGCAAGACTCCGTCTCAAAAAATAAATAATAAATAAATAAATAATAATAATTTTTTAAAAATTAGCTCAGCTACTTGAGAGGCTGAGGTGGGAGGATTGTTTGGGCCCAGGAGCTCAAGGCTGCAATGAGCCTTGACTGTGCCAATGCACTGCAGCTTGGGTGACAGAGCGAGACCCTGTCTCAAAAATAAAATAAAAATCTGAGGTCCAGGCCAGGTGCAGTGGCTCACACCAATAATCCCAGCAGTTTGGGAGGCCAGGGTGGACAGATCACCTGAGCCCAGGAGTCTGAGATCAACCCAGCCAACATAATAAAACCCCATCTCTACTAAAAATACAAAAATTAGCTGGGCATGGTGGTGGGAGCCTGTAATTCCAGCTACTCAGGAGGCTGAGGCAGGAGAATCACTTGAACCTGGGAAGCAGAGATTGCAGTGAGCTGAGATCACGCCACTGCACTCCAGCTTGTGCAACAGAGCGAGACTCTGTCTCGAAAAAAAAAAGAAAATAATAAGGTCTAGCATAAGTCAATCAAAAACATTTATTGGCAGTTCGGTGCTGGGTGCCAGGGACACCAGGGTGACTGAGCAGCCCCTCAAACAATACAGCCCTGTGAGGGGGAGTCAGAGGCAGAGGTTGGCACAGGGCAGGGAGCTCCAAAGCCACTGTTCCATCATCAGGGACACCACAGACACTTGGTACAACCAAGCCCAGGCTGTCTTTCATGCGATGGCATGCTGCTCCCTCACCATCAACAGGAGGGACATACAAGTCAGTCCTCACCCACTTCAAAGGCCCCTGCGTTAGCCAAACCCAACATGTGACCTCACTTTACAGAAATCAACTGGGGTTAGGATGTTTTCTTCACCAAATAAATTAAGGCAGGATTTTTAGATAACACTTTTTAAATTAATAATAGTTTCTTATTTTAAAAAATATACAGATGGCAGGCACACTGACTCACGCCTGTAATCCCAACACTTTGGGAGGCCAAGGCAGGAAGATTGCTTGAGGCCAGAAGTTCAAGACCAGCCTTGGCAACATGGTGAGACCCTGTCTCTACAAACATTTAAAAATTAGTTGGATGTGGTGGCACACACCTGTAGTCCCAGCTACTCGGGAGGCTGAGACGTGAGGATCATTTGAGTCTGGGAGGTCAAGGCTATAGTCAGCCATGATTGCACCACTGCACTCCAGCCTGGGTAAGAGAGTGAGACCCTCTCTTAACAAAATATAGATAGATAGATAGATAGATAGATAGATAGATAGATAGATAGATAGATCATTTTAAAATGTAAAAAAAAGGCCGGGCACGGTGGCTCAAGCCTGTAATCCCAGCACTTTGGGAGGCCGAGATGGGCAGATCACAAGGTCAGGAGATCGAGATCAACCTGGCTAACATGGTGAAACCCCGTGTCTACTAAAAAAATACAAAAAACTAGCCGGGCGTGGTGGCAGGTGCCTGTAGTCCTAACTACTTGGGAGGCTGAGGCAGGAGAATGGCGTAAACCCGGAGGCGGAGCTTGCAGTGAGCTGAGATCCGACCACTGCACTCCAGCCTGGGTGACAGAGCAAGACTCCGTCTCAAAAAAAAAAAAAAAAAAAAAAAAAAAACGAAAAGAAAGCAGAAAACAAAATAATAACGATCCATCATCTCACCAGGTAAAAACCAAGACTGCAAAAGACAGAAAACCCAAGCAGCAAGGGGCGAATATTCTGGCTCATATGATCAAACCACAGCTCATACAGGAAATGCTGCAGCCTCCCCCTCTCTCCCACTTTCTCTCGTCTCTCAGCATGCGGTTCCATTCTCGGAGGCTTTCTCCCCATGTGTAGGAAGCATGACTGCCACTCTCACTGAGCTCACATCCTTAAGATGCTGCCCCAAAGAGGAAGAAGCTTCTCTTACCACTCTAATTCAGAAAATCCCAGGGAAGGACTCCAGTTGGCCATCTGGGGTCATGTGACCTCTGGCCAGTCAGAGAAGTAGAAAAGGAAAGTATTAGAAGTTCTCAGCCATTGTGGCATCATGGCTGAGAAGAGTTAAACCCTGAACAGCATAATTTTTTAGAGGTAGCTGATCTGACAAGAGATAGGGTATGTTTCCAAAAATACTACCTCCTAGACAAGGAAATGGGGCCTGGCCAGGGCTGAAGCGGCAGGCAGTTAGGTAAATTGCCGTGTTATGGGGAAACTGAGCCTTGAGCCAGCCCAAAATGGGGAAAGGGAGTCTGGGACTTGTTCTTTCAAGGGGATATGAAGTAATCTCAGATCACTTCCTGATACCAACAGAAATAGAAATGCAAATGCTGTCTGCAAAACTCTTCCCCAAACCGAACTGAGACTTCCACAAATTTTAAACAATGAACTCACGAAGATCACCAGCACACAAGGAGGTGAGGTACTGTGTCTGTGAGCTGGCAGAAACAATGAACTACAGATCCCTAAGGACTGAAGATTTGGGGATTTTCAGATACAAAATGTCAAGTAGATATTTATGACATACTTAAAGAAATAAAAGATGCATTAAAAAATATATATATACTCAACAAAAGACCATTAGGAATGAATACATAGATTTTTACATGGAACTTTGAGAAATAAAAAATATAAAGGTTGAAATGTAAAATCTTATTGAAAGCATCATTAGTTACAGCTGAAAAGACAGTTAGTGAGCAGAAAATACTTTCAAAGAATTTGCCTAAAAAACAGCACAATGGACCGGGCGCAGTGGCTCACACCTGTAATCCCAGCACTTTGTGAGACCAAGACGAGCGGATCACGATATTAGGAGATGGAGACCATCCTGGCTAACATGGTGAAACCCTGTCTCTACTGAAAAATACAAAAAATTAGCCGGGCGAGGTGGCGGGCGCCTGTAGCCCCAGTTACTCCGGAGGCTGAGGCAGGAGAATGGCGTGAATCTGGGAGGCAGAGCTTGCAGTGAGCCGAGATCGCGCCACTGCTCCCCAGCCTGGGCTACAGAGCAAGACTCCATCTCAAAAATAAATAAATAAATAAAAGAAAACAGCACAATGAGGCAAGAAAATGAGTTTGAAAAAGATTTTAAGAGCCATAGCCGTAGAGGATAAAAGAAGATTTTTTAATATATATTTGATCATCATGTGAAAAAAAGAGAATAGAGAAAAAGAAGGAGATGAAATATTTAAAGAGAGAATGATGGCCGGGTGCAGTGGCTCACGCCTATAATCCCAGCACTTTGGGAGGCCAAGGCGGGTGGATCACCTGAAGTTAGGAGTTCGAGACCAGCCTGGCCAACATAGTGAAACCCCGTCTCTATTAAAAATTTAAAAAAAAAAAAAAAAATTAGGCCAGGTGCGGTGGCTCATGTCTGTAATCCCAGCACTGTGGGAGGCCGAGGTGGGTGAATCACTTGGGTTGAGGAGTTCAAGACCAGCCTGGCCAATATGGTGAAACCCCGTCTCTACTAAAAATACAAAAAATTAGCCAGGCATGGTGGCAGGTGCCTGTAATCCCAGCTACTCAGCAGGCTGAGGCAGGAGAATGGCATGAGCCCAGGAGGAGGAGCTTGCAGTGAGCCGAGATCTGCCACTGCACTCCAGCCTGGGTGATAAAGCAAGACTCTGTCTCAAAAATAAATAAATAAATAAATAAAAGAAAACAGCACAATGAGGCAAGAAAATGAGTTTGAAAAAGATTTTAAGAGCTGTAGCCGTAGAGGATAGAAGAAGACTTAATGATTCGGCCGTATGTGTGTCATATTTTATAATTATTTAAAAGTTCTGGGCGCGGTGGCTCACACCTGTAATCTCAACACTTTGGAAGGCCGAGACGGGCAAATCACAAGGCCAGGAGATCGAGACCATCCTGGCTAACGTGGTGAAACTCTGTCCCTACTAAAAATACAAAAAATTAGCCAGGCATGGTGGTACGCTCCTGTAGTCCCAGCTACTCAGGAGGCTAAGGCAGGAGAATTGCTTGAGCCCGGGAGACGGAGGTTGCAGTGAGCCAAGATTGCACCACAGTACTCCAGCCTGGGCGACAGAGTGAGACTCTGTCTCAAAATAAATAAATTAATTAATTAATTAAAATTTAAAAAGTTCCAAACAAAATGAAACCAGGAGTGCTTGCCACTATCAGATCTACAGGTGAAGGATGTACTGCAGGAGGAGGCAAAGCCATCCCAGAAGGGAAGCCTGAGCTGTGTGAAGAAACAGTGAGCAATCCGGTGGTAAGCGTGAGGAAATTCAAATGAGCCCCATTGCCATAAAGTAACAATAGTAAGGTAGAATCTGAGGGTGCAAGAAAGAGGACAGACCTAAAATACAGAACAAGCCAGGCAAAAGAGGATGGCCAGCGCTGAAGTGTTCTGTGTTCTGAGGTCTTTCTTGCAGTATTTAGGAAAGGGGATAATATACTGATTAATTATACGTTCTGTTAAGCTACACATGCATTTTTTTTAAAAGCCTGCTATATACTGTTTATAAAAGACACATCTAAGTCATAAGACACAGCAAGTCTGAAAGTCAAAGGATGAAAAAAGATATAGCAGGTAAATACTAAAATTCCCCCCCAAAACTTTAGCATACCTTTTTTTTTTCTTTTTTGAGATGGAGTCCCCCTCTTTCGCCCAGGCTGGAGTGCAGTGGCAAGATCTCGGCTCACTGCAACCTCTATCTCCCAGGTTCAAGCAATTCTGCTGCCTCAGCCTCCCAAATAGCGGGGACTACAGGCACGAACCACCACACCCAGCTAATTTTTGTATTTTTAGTAGAGACAGGGTTTCACCATGTTGGCCAGGCTGGTCTCAAACTCCTGACCTCAAGTGATTCACCCGCCTTGGCCTCCCAAAGTGCTGGGATTATAGGTGTGAGCCACCTCGCCTGGCCCTTAGCATATCTTTATTAATATCAGACAAGAATGGAGTTTGCAGTTGATGTTGTTGTTGTTACTGTTGTTGTTACAAGGCCTTGCTCTGTTGCCCAGGCTGGAGTGCAGGGCCATGATCATGGCTCACTGCAGCCTCGATCTCCTGGGCTCAAGTAATAGTCCTGTAATTCAGCCTCCCAAGTAGCTAGGACTACAGGCGTGCACTGTCATGCCTGGCTAATTTTTTAAATTTTTTGTAGAGACAGGGTCTCCCTATGTTGCCCAGGCTGGTCTTGAATTCCTGAGCTCAAGTGATCCTCCTGCCTCAGCCTTCCAAAATGCCAGGATCACAGGTGTAATTCACCCCACCTTCCAACTACTAATAAATAAAGAAGATAAAAAGTCAGCAAAGGTATAGAAGACTTGAATGACAAAATTAACAAACTTTAATATGTAGAAGCCTGCACCAAACACTTGGGGAATATACATTGCTCTCAAACATACATGTAACGTTTACCAAAAATGATTACATGCTAGTAACAGAGCGCGTCGCAAGTAATATTGACAATTCAGTATCATGCAGACCGTAATCTTTATTTATAATGCATTATGTTATTAGTTATTAGCAAAAAAAAGATAAATAAAGACTTTCCATACATTTGGCTGGGAGCGGTGGCTAACGCCTGTAATCCCAGCACTTTGGGAGGCCGAAGTGGGCGGATCACGAGGTCAGGAGATCGAGACCATCCTGGCTAACACGGCGAAACCCCGTCTCTACTAAAAATATAAAAAAGTTTGCCGGGCGTGGTGGCGGGCTCCTGTAGTCCCAGCTACTTGGGAGGTTGAGGCAGGAGAATGGCGGGAACCCGGGAAGTGGAGCTTGCAGTGAGCCAAGACCACGCCACTGTACTCCAGCCTGGGCGACAGAGCAAGACTCCATCTCAAAAAAAAAAAAAAAACTTTCCATACATTTGAGAATTTAAAACACAATCTTTCAAAATAAATCCAGTCTGGGAATTGGAGGAGTATATGGTAATATAGATTTTAAAAAGACTGGCCATGTTGCCGGGCATGGTGGCTCATGCCTGTAATCCCAGCACTTTGGGAGGCCGAGGTGGGTGGATCATAAGGTCAGGAGTTCTAGACCAGCCTGGCCAACACGGTGAAACCCCATCTCTACTAAAAATACAAAAATTAGCCGGGCATGGTGGTGGGCTCCTGTAATCCCAGCTACTCAGGAGGCTGAGGCAGGAGAATCGCTTGAACCCGGGAGGCAGAGGTTGCAGTGAGCCAAGATTGTGCCATTGCACTCCAGCCTGGGCGACAGAGCAAGAATCCGCCTCAAAAAAAAAAAAAAAAAAAAGACTGGCCATATTAATAATGCTGCTGAACCTGGCTAACAGGTACCCACTTCAGTTCATTATATAATCTCTTATCTTTTATATATTTACATTTTTCCATAACAAAAAGCTTTTTAAGCATGGTAGTGTGCACCTATAATTCCAGCACTTTGGGAGGCTAAAGTGCTTGAGCACAGGAGTTCAAGATCAGCCTGGGCAACATAGCAAGGCTCCATCTCTAAAGAAATTAAACAGGCCCTCGGCAAAACCTAAGTCCTGTCCTCTCACTTTCCTCCCTGGACAGCAAGAGCTTCACCACTCTCTCCACCACCTTCTCCACCAACTACCCGCCCCTGAACTCAATGCAGCCGCCCAGCTAGTGCCCAGCTGGTCAGCAGCACAGCCAGCGTCTATGCAGATGCTGAGGGCCCAGGCTCTCAGATCTCTGTGTCCCACTCCACCAGCTTCCAGGGTGCCTTGGGGTCTGGGGGCCGGGCCACATGGATGGCCAGGGGTCTGACTGAAATGGGGGACATCTAGAACCAGAAGGAGACCACTCAAGGCCTGAACGACTGCCTGGCCTCTTACCTGGACAGGGTGAGGAGCCTGGACACTGAGAGTCGGAGGCTGGAGAGCAAAATCCAGGAGCACCTGGAGAAGAAGGGACCCCAGCTCAGAGACTGGGGGCGTTACTTCAAGACCATGGAGGACCTGAGGGCTCAGATCTTTTTTTTTTTTTTTTTTTGAGACAGAGTCTCGCTCTGTCGCCCAGGCTGGAGTGCAGTGGCGCAATCTCGGCTCACTGCAAGCTCCGCCTCCCGGGTTCACGCCATTCTCCTGCCTCAGCCTCCCGAGTAGCTGGGACCACAGGCGCCCACAACCGCGCCCGGCTAATTTTTTGTATTTTCAGTAGAGACGGGGTTTCACCGTGGTCTCGATCTCCTGACCTTGTGATCCGCCCGCCTCGGCCTCCCAAAGTGCTGGGATTACAGGCGTGAGCCACCGCGCCCGGCCGAGGGCTCAGATCTTTGCAAATTCTGTGAACAATGCCCACATCATTCTGCAGATTGACAATCCCCATCTTGCCACTGATGAGACAGAGCTGGCCATGTGCCAGTCTGGAGAGCGACATCTGTAGGCTCTGCTAGGTCAATGATGACACCAATGTCACTCGGCTGCAGCTGGAGACAGAGATTAAGGTTCTCGAGGAGGAACTGCTCTTCATAAAGAAGAACCATGAGGAGGAAGTTAAAGGCCGACAAGCCTTAATTGCCAGCTCTGAGTTAACCGTGGAGGTAGATCCCCCCAAATCACAGGACCTCGCCAAGATCATGGCAGACATCCAGGCCCAATATGACAAGCTGGCTTAGAAGAACCAAGAGAAGCTGAACCAGTACTGCTCCCACCAGACTGAGGAGAGCACCACAGTGGTCCACGCAGTCCGCCAAGATCAGAGCTGCTGACATGACGCTCACGGAGCTGAGATGTATAGTCCAGTCCTTGGAGATGAACCTGGATTCAATGAGAAATCTGAAGGCCAGCTTTGAGAACAGCCTGAGGGAGGCAAAGGCCCGCTACGCCCTGCAGATGGAGTAGCCCAGCGGGGTCCTGCTGCACCTGGAGTTGGAGCTGGCACAGACCCGGACAGAGGAGCAGTGCCAGGCCCAGGAGTACAAGGCCCTGCTGAACATCCAGGTCAAGCTGGAGGCTGAGATCGCCACCTACCACCGCCTGCTGGAAGACGGCAAGGACTTCAACCTTGGGATGCCCTGGACAGCAGCAACTCCATGCAAATGACCACCATCCAACAGACGACCCTCCCCCTGCCGCCAGGATAGTGGACGGCAAAGTGGTGCATGAGACCACCACCACCAAAGTTCCGAGGCATTGAGCCAGCAGAAGCAGGGTACCCCTTGGGGAGCAGAAGACCAATAAAAAGTTCCGAGGTCATTGTGGGAAAAAAAAAGAAATAACAAGTAAATAAAAAAGTTTTTTTTAAAAAAAATATTCTTATCGAATAATTAAAAGTAATTTAAAAATACTTAGACATAGGCCAGGTGCAATGGCTCACACCTGTAGTCCCAGCTACTTGGGAGGCTGGGCAAGAGGATCCCTTGAGCCCAGGAGTTTAAAGCTGCAGTGAGCCATGATTGTGCCGGTGCACTCCAGCCTGGGTGACAGAACAAGATCTCATCTCTAAAAAATAAAAAATAAAGTAAACAAATAAAGTTGGAGAGGGGTGCAGTGGCTCACACCTGTAATCCTATCATTCTGGGAGGCCAACACAGGCAGATCACCTGAGGCCAGGAGTTCACGACCAGCCTGGCCAACAAGGCGAAATTCTATCTCTATTAAAAATAGAAAAATTGGCCAAGCACAGTGCCTCACACCTGTAATCCCAGCACTTTGAGAGGCCAAGGTGGGTGATCACCTCAGGTAGGGAGTTCAAAACCAGCCTGACCAACATGGAGAAACCCGTCTCTACTAAAAATACAAAATTAGCCAGGCGTGGTGGCACATACCTGTAATCCCAGGTACTTGGGAGGCTGAGGCAGGAGAATCTCTTGAACCCGGGAGGTGGAGTTTGCGGTGAGCCAAGATTGTGCCGTTGTACTCCAGCCTGGGCAACAAGAGCAAAACACCATCTCAAAAAAAAAAAAGGGAAGGAAAAAAAAAAAAGATAAAGACAAAGATAAATAACTTAAAATAAATATAGGCAAAGGATCTGAACAGGCTTTTCAAAGAAGAGCAGGTCACTCATGCCCAATGTACATGAAAAGCTGTTTAGTCTCACTAGTAATTAGGGAAATGCAAATTAAAACAAGATTGAAATACCATTTCACACCCAACAGACTGGCAAAAATTAATACACACAACAAGAGTAATTGAAGAAATGGGAGTTGTATAGTTTGTCCATGGGAGTGTAAATTGGTACAACCACTTTGAAGAGCAATTTGACAAACCTTCGTCAAGGTGAAGATGCATGAGCATTATGACCCAGAACTTCCGTTTCCAGTTGATACTGTAGAGAAGCTTTTGTTTCTCTTCCAAGGAGATGTGCTCAAGAAGGTTCTCTGAGGCATTGATCATAATCATGAAATTTTACAAGCAACCTATTCTCAGCAGGAGAGTAGTTAAAATAAAAGACACACAGAGATTACAATGAATGGATTAAATTTACAAAGATAAGCATTGATCGATCTCAAAAGCATAATGTTGAGATAAAGCAATTTGCAAAATGACATACAACATTATGATACTGTTCATGTAAACTTTTAGAATATAAAGCAATACCATATATTGTTTAAAGATATATACCTGGGCCAGGATAGTGGCTCACGCCTGTAATCCCAGCACTTTGGGAGGCTGAGGAGGGTAGATCACAAGGTCAGGAGTTTGAGATCAGCCTGGCCAACATGGTGAAATCCTGTCTCTACTAAAAATACAAAACTTAGCTGGGCATGGTGGCATGCACTTGTAATCCCAGCTACTTGGGAGGCTGTGGCAGGAGAATTGCTTGAACCCAGGAGGCGGAGGTTGCAGTAAGTCGAGATCGCACCACTGCAGTCCAGCCTGGGTGACAGAGCAAGACTGAATCTCAAAAAAATAATAATAATAATAAATAAAATAAAGATATATACCTATTGGGTAAAAGTTTTAAAACATGTTTGAGAATAAAAAATACAGACTGGGTGCAGTGGCTCACGCCTGTCATCCCAACACTTTGGGAGGCCAAGCAGGGGTGGATCACGAGGTCAGGAAATCAAGACCGGCCTAGCCAACATGGTGAAACCCCGTCTCTACTAAAAATATAAAAATTAGCTGGTTGTGGTGGTCCGCGCCTGTAATCCCAGCTACTCGGGAGGCTGTGGCAGGAGAATCACTTGAACCCGGGAGGCAGGGGTTGCAGTGAGCCGAGATCGTGTTAACTGCACTCCAGCCTAGGCGACAGAGCAAGACTCTTTCTCAAAAAAAAACAAAAAAACAAAACAAAACAAAACTTCAGGGAAGGGAGAGAGAAGAGGCCACAAGGGTGGTCTTTAGTTATTTCTGTGACTTTTTGTATTTTAAAAAAAAGAGGTCGGCTGTGGTGGCTCACACCTGTAATCCCAATACTTTGGGAGGCCTAGACGGGAAGATTGCTAGAACCCAGGAGTTCAAGACCAGTCTGAGCAACATGGAGAAACCCTGTCTCTACAAAAAATACAAAAATTAGGCCTGCCTCCGTGGCTCACGCCTGTAATCCCAGCACTTTGGGAGGCTGAGGCGGGCGGATCACCTGAGGTCAGGAGTTCGAGACCAGCCTGACCAACGCGGAGAAACCCTGTCTCTACTAAAAATAGAAGATTACCTGGGCATGGTAGTGCATGCCTGTAATCCCAGCTACTCAGGAGGCTGAGGCAGGAGAATCACTTAAACCCAGGAGGCAGAGGTTGCAGTGAGCTGATATCATGCCTGGGCAACAAGAACAAAACTCAGTCTCAACAACAACAAAAAAATTAGTTAGGCATGGTGGCACCCCCATGGTCCCAGCTACTCTGGAAGCTGAGGTGGGAGGATCACCTGAGCTGGGGTGAGGTCGAGGCTGCAGTGAACCGTAATCACACCACTGCACTCCAGCCTGGGCAACAGAGTGAGACCCAGTCTCAAAACAAAAAAAAAGAAAAAAGATGCCCGGGCGTCGTGGCTCACTCCTGTAATCCCAACACTTTAGGAGGCTGAGGCAGCCAGATTGCTTGAGCCCAGGAGTTTGAGACCAGCCTGGGTAACAGGAGACCTTGTCTCTACAAAAAATACAAAAGTTAGCAAGGTGTGGTGGCATGCACCTGTAGTCTCAGCTACCCAGGAGGGTGAGGTGGGAGGATTGCACTTAAGCCTGGGAGGTCAAGGTTACAGTGAACTGTGATTGCACTACTGTACTCAAACCTGGGCGACACAGTGAGATTGTCTCAAAAAAAAAAAAAAAAAAAAAAAAAAAAAGGATCTGAAGCAAATAGCCAAAATATTAAAAACTAAATAATCTTGTTGGAGGGTGTATATGTATTTTTCTTTATGCATCAAATATTTTAAAATTAGTAATTAAAAGCAAAACAAACAGCTAGAGTGCTGGGATACCCTAGTGATGCCTGCCTGGTGCCGACAGGGCAGGGTAGTGACAGCGAGAGGGCACTGTTTTCCATTCCTGCCTGGAATCCCAGGGTCTCTGACCTCCTGCACCCCCTGCCCTGTGTCCCCAGGACTCAGTGCCCCTACTAGGCAACAGGGCTGGCTGGCACCGCCCCAGATCCCTAGAGGTCACCTGCCGTCCAGCCAGAGGACACTGAGAAGCAGAAATCCAGAGGGGCGTGCTCCTACACAGATGCTCCCTGGGCCCCCAGACACAGACCTCGCCCTAGACCTGTAGGGAGCCCCCAGTTTTCAAGACTCATTATCGACCTCACCCACTGACTTCTCCAGAAGGAGCTTTTGTCCCCTCTCAGGGTAGCTGAAGGCTGACTGGGACCAGAGGCTGTGTCCAGCGGAGCCTTCATCTGACAGCACTAGCAGTGACGGTCTCATTTGCAGACAGACCGGTGCTTCTACCCAGTTTTTATATTGACCGCTTTTTCATTCATTTATGTGCAAAGTCTTCCTGATTGAAGTGTTTAGGTTTATATGTTGGCTGAAGAAGAAAAGAGTGGAGAAGAGAGTGTGACCCACCGGCGTAAGGGATTTACAACTGAAAGGCTGCGGGACTGAACGGTGGAACCTGAGCCATGGTGTGGACGCTCGGCGGCCTCCTGAGCTCCAGGAGCGTCCTTGGCCCCAATCTGCCTCACTCGGTGTTTCCTTCCCAGCCTTCCCAGCTCGCCGCAGGCCTTAGAAGACCCTCAAAGCCTTGGTTTTCCCTCCCTCGGAAGACAGGAAACGGGGTTGGGAGTTTGTCGCAGTATCGCAGCCCAAGAGCCCAAATTGTCCCAATCCCAGTTCACCCGCGCCCTCCAGCAGCTCCGCTTTTAGAGCAGGCGCGGCGACGCGGGCCACGACCGCGAGGTGGCGCCAGGCAGCCACGCGAGACTCCCAGGGTCAGGCCCACGCGGGCCACCGGCCGCACTACTCTTCCGCTCCCCAAGTCGGCACCCACGGCCCCCCTCCCTCCACGCTGCTGACTGCTGCAGGTCGAATCCCTCCCAACTCCTGCCCGCACGGGACCCCAGTTTACAGGGGAGCCGGCTGCCTGGCATCCCGGTGCTGCCGCAGGGGCGTCCTCGTGGAAGGAGCCTGGGGACCGCTGCGCCCCATCAGGTGCGCCGCACGCCCTCCGTGCCCAGCCCGTCGGAGTGCACCTTGCTCCTCCTGCATTGTGAAAGGGAGTGGGGAGAACGGAACATGGACCCAAAGACACTGGCACTGGGAGAGCTCCGCCTGGGGCCGATGCCTTAGGCAGTACAGTACTGGCCATCTTAATTGGGGTGCTCCTGTGGCTTGCCGTTCTATGTGTGGAGAAACCAAAACCTGAGGGATTCTCTGCCCTGCCCAGGCTGCACAGCTCACCAGTGGTGGGGCTGGCATTGGAGCTCCCGGTCCACACCTGGGCTCCTCAACCCCATGGAAAGGCAGAGGTGCTGACCAGGAATCACCCCAGGTACCTGGCACGTGCCTGACCGGAAGCCCAGGTTCCGCCTGCCTGAGCAAGCCAGGTCCCCAGGACAGGCCCACCCCAGTACTGGAGTCCTCCCCATCAACCCCCACACACACCCTCCTCACACTCTCCCCCCCACCCACCTCCCTGACGCTCCCTGTCCTGGGAAGAGGAATCATAGAAAGAACAGGGGTTTTGGAGCCCCAGAGATCTGGAGATCTGGACTAAAACGGGTTCTATCACTACTGGTTGTGTGATCTTGGATATGTCATTCAACTTTCCTTATGCTCCCTCTGGAGAGGTGAAACCATACGCGTGATATAAAATACCTGGTGTGTGTGGACGCTCAATAGACTATGATTATTCCAGGAGTAGTGATTAACTCCTATATTGTGCCAGGCCCTCTACTGGGGTTCAGGGAACCCCAGAGATGAATGAGATGTGACTGCTGCCCTCCAGGAAGGACTGTTGGCCAAGATAAGGTTATTTTCCAGAGATAAAGCGATCCAAGAGAGGGAGACATGGGTTTGCCTGAGGGGAACCAAGAAGGGGTGTTGACCTTGAATGTGCTGCAGCTGACGGTCACTGTCACTGCCTTTATGGAGCACATACTCTGTGCCAGGTTCTTCACCTACATTCATTCAACAAATAGGTATTGAGGCCCTTTTGAGTGCCAGGTACTCTGCTGGGAGCTGGGCATAGCCATACACAATGGGGACCACCCACTTGGAGTCGAGCAGACAGCCTAGTGGGGAACAGATCTCAAAGAATTCATGACATCCTCCCTAAAAATAAAGAACAGAGGGGGAAAAATGGAAAAAAAAAAAAAAAAGAAGTTATGACACAAACACAGTCTGAACTCATAATTGAGGCAAATGCCTCGACGGGAGACGTCGGGAGTCAGAACCTCAGAGAGCGCACCAGGGGCAGGTGGCTGCGCGTCTGCACTGATGCCAGCAGTAAGAGGGGGTGTCGGTAACACATTTTCAAACAATAAGAACAAGCTAAAAGCCACCCTGCTCTTCAGGATCACTACACACAAGCGACTCTAAACAACGTTCTCACCCGCAAATTATTTTGGTGGTTTAAAACCTCAACAATTGGCCAGGCACGGTGGCTCAAGCCTGTAATCCCAGCACTTTGGGAGGCCGAGACGGGCGGATCACGAAGTCAGGAGATCAAGACTATCCTGGCTAATACGGTGAAACCCCGTCTCTACTAAAAAATACAAAAAAACTAGCCGGGCGAGGTGGTGGGTGCCTGTAGTCCCAGCTACTCGGGAGGCTGAGGCAGGAGAATGGCGTAAACCTGGGAGGCGGAGCTTGCAGTGAGCTGAGGTCCGGCCACTGCACTCCAGCCTGGGCCACAGAGCCAGACTCCGTCTTAAAAAAAAAAAAAACCTCAACAATTGCTTCCCTTACTGTTGACTTTTAATAACCTATATGTAAGTTTCAAATTAACACATTTTTGTTACTTATTATTTAATAAACATTGATTTTACCTGAAAGTTAATTGAGAGAATTCCCTATTATTTTAGCCAATCCCCAGCACAGGAGGACCCAGCTGCCCCTGTCCATATGGATTCAGAATTATTTACACTCACTGCAGAGAAAAGTTGCGTCTAGAATCCCTGTTGTACTATATTGTTCTGCGTTTAAACACTGGATTTGAAATAAACATTGGTAGCATAATTTTATGCGGTCACCTGGGAGTTTTTATTTATTTAAAGTTTTTCCACTGGGAAGATACTCGAAAGCTTTTAAAATCAATCTCAAAGAAACACAGATATTGACAGTACTGTAATTTCTGGAATTTAGTGTAAAATGAATTTTTTTCTGAATTTCTGCCAAACTTACCCTTATGTTCAAGGCTTTCCCTAACTCTTTGTGTATCTATTGCCTCATGTGAAAAGAAACATTTCCAAATTTTTTTTTTTTTTTTTTTGAGATGGAGTCTCACTCTGGCACCCAGACGGGAGTGCAGTGGCCTGACCTCAGCTTGCTGCAACCTCCGCCTGCTGGGTTCAAGCAATTCTCCTGCCTCAGCCTCCTGAGTAGCTGGGAGTACAGGCACACGCCACTATGCCCAGCTGATTTTTTGTATTTTTAGTAGAGACAGGGTTTCACCATGCTGGCCAGGCTTATCTCCTGACCTCATGATCCTCCAACCTCAGCCTCCCAAAGTGCTGGGATTACAGGTGTGAGCCACCGCGCCCGGCCCCAAATAAAAATTAGTAAGAAGTGTTTTTCGGTCAACTATGATAGAAGATACACAAATCTTCTATGACAAATTTGCCTACACTAGAACACGAATATGCAAAGATCAGTTTTGACAAAGTCTTTGACAAATTTGCAGAAGGCTGGAAAGCAAAATGTAACGTTGTTCATTGCTGCAATAGATCTAGATATTCATTTTTCTCTTTTGTCAAAAAACGCACTAATATAATTTAAAAATATTAACCTAATACTTTTTTCTTTTTTCTTTTCTTTTTTTTTTTTTGGAACGAAGTGTCGCTCTGTCACCAGGCTGGAGTGCAGTGGTGAGATCTTGGCTCACTGCAACCTCCACCTCCTGGGTTCAAGCGATTCTCCTGCCTCAGCCTCCCGAGTAGCTGGGACTACAGGCACACGCCACCATGCCCAGCTAATTTTTGTATTTTTACTAGAGACGAGGTTTCACCATGTTGGCCAGGATGGTCTCTATCTCTTGACCTCGTGATCCGCCCGCCTGAGCCTCCCAAAGTGCTGGGTTTACAGTCGTGAGCCACCGTGCCCGGCCTCTTTCTTTCTTTCTTTTTTTTTTTTTTTGGTTCTATCATATTTGTTTTATTTTTTACTAGGATAATTGTATATGTATGAAATTCAATAAAAGAAAATTTTTGGCCAGGCGTGGTGGCTGACACCTGTAATCCCAACACTCCAGGAACCTGAGGCAGGAGGGTGGCTAGAGCTCAGGTGTTCAGGACCAGCCCAGGCAACATAATGCAACACAGTCTCCAGTAAAAATAAAAATAAGTGCGTCTGTAGCTCCCGCTATTCAGGAGGCTCAAGTGGGAGGATCAGTTGAGCCCCGGGTGGTTGAGGCCACAGTGAGCTAGGATTGTGCCACTGCACTCCAGCCTGGGTGACAGAGTGAGACCCTGTCTGAACAAAAAAAAAAAAAAAAAAAGGAAAGAAATAACTTTTTTTTTTTTACTGCATTTTTATTGGTTGTTATTATTCAAGTCATGATTATTATTGAAGGTAATGTTGAATAAAGGAGAGGTGTTAAAAAAAAAAATACCCGCTCTATGCTGTCCAAAAAAACCTTAAGAAAATTATGCTCTAGGCCGGGCGCGGTGGCTCAAGCCTGTAATCCCAGCACTTTGGGAGGCCGAGGCGGGTGGATCACGAGGTCAGGAGATCGAGACTATCCTGGCTAACATGGTGAAACCCCGTCTCTACTAAAAATACAAAAAACTAGCCGGGCGTGGTGGCGGGCGCCTGTAGTCTCAGCTACTTGGGAGGCTGAGGCGGGAGAATGGCGTGAACCCGGGAGGCGGAGCTTGCAGTGAGCTGAGATCACGCCACTGCACTCCAGCCTGGGAGCACAGCGAGACTCCGTCTAAAAAAAAAAAAAAAAAAAAAAAGAAAATTATGCTCTAGGTATAAAATACTGTAGGTATGACATTGCAGTCAAGGAACACTTCCTGGAGTAAGCAACATCCCACCTGAAAGGGTGGGTTGGAGATGACCAGGAAAGTGTGATGAGGAGGGTGCTGCAGGCAGAGGAAAGAGTATATGCAAAGGCCCTGAGTCAAGAAGGTGGGTGTGCAGAAGAAACTCAACACCACCACTGTGGCTAGAGCAGAGTAAGCAAGGGGAAGGGCCCAGCAGGGCCATATGATTCAGGTAGGATTTGTTTGGGCTGTGAGAAAATGCAAAATAGTGACTCAAACAAGCTCAGCGCTTAACTGTTTTCCATAACCAAAGCCCAAAGGTAGGTACCTGATTTAAGGCTAATGTGTGTTCTTCTAAGGTAGCCGCTGCACCAGCCTCAGCAATCGTTTCTTCCTGCTGGTCCAAGATGGGGGCTACGGTATCAGCCATCTTGTCTTCATTCTTATCAGCAGGCAAAAGGAAAGGTCAAAAGAAGCCCTGCCCCCTGCCTACCTAAGAACATCACATTTCTGTCTGCATTCAATTGGCCAGGATTTAGTCACGTGGTCCCACCCAGTCACAAGGGAGGCTGGGAAGTGGAATCTTTATTTAAATGACTTTGTGCCCAGCTACAAATTGAAAACAATGGACAAGGGAGGGGCAACTGTTCTGCCACATCATTTAAAGAATGTTGGTCTTTATCCTAAAAGCAATGGCAAGCCATTGAAGATTTTTTTGAAGATTTTTAAGATTAGTGTGATCATACTTGCATTTTAAGATAGTAAAGAGCCAGGCGCCGTGGCTCACGCCTGCAATCCCAGCACTTTGGGAGGCCAAGGTGGGTGGATCACAAAGTCAGGAGTTCAAGACCAGCCTGGCCAACACGGTGAAATCCTGTCTCTACTAAAAACACAAAAATTAGCCTAGCAAAGTGGTGCGAGCCTGTAGTCCCAGCTACTTGGGAGGCTGAGGCAAGAGAATCGCTTGAACGGGGAGGTGCAGGTTGCAAGATTGCAGTGAGCCGAGATCGCACCACTACATTCCAGCCTGGGCAACAGAGAGAGACTCCTTCTCAAAAAAAAAAAAAAAAAAAAAAAGATAGTAAGGAATGGATGAGCAAGCAAGTCAGGGTAACTTCAGGGAGGCAGAGTAGGAGGCTATGGCAATAATCCAGTATGCAGGGGGATGGATGTGGAGGAAGAGGTAAAGGAAGGCATCAAAGGTGCCAACATTGCTAGTTGGAGAGTGGAAGCAGTTACTGAGATTGCCGAGAGTGGAAAAGCAAGTTTGTGGGTGATGTCATGAGTTTTTGTTTTGTTTTGTTTTGTTTTTTACACAGGGTCTCAGTCTGTGGTGAACTGGAGTGCGCCGAAGAGATCACGGCTCACTGCAGTCTTGACTTCCTTGGCTCAAAGGATCCTCCTGCCCCAGCTCCTGAGTAACTGGGACTACAGATGCATGCTACCATGCCTGGCAAATTTTTTATTTTTTTGTGGACACAGGGGTCTCACTATTTTACCCAGGCTGGTCAAACTCCTAGCTGGGCTCTAGGATCCTGCTGCTGCAGCTTCCCATAATGCTAGGATTACAGGTGTGAGTCACCATGCCCAGCTATGAGTTCACTTTTAAACATAACATCAGGGTGCCTGTATGACACCCAAATGGGGTGTCAGATGGGCAGCTGGATTCACAAGCCCAGAGCACACAGAGAGGTCTAGGCAGATAGGAGTGTTATAGGGTCTTTGGGATGTCAGTTTCAGGCCGGAAACCCCTGTGACCCTGGCGCCTTTGCCCAAGTTCTTGTCCTGTGTCCAGGTGCCCCCAGGAAGAATGAGGTATGCAGACAAGCGAAGCGTGAAGATGAAGATGAGCTTTATGGAGTGTTACAACAGCTCAGAGACCAGCAGTGGGTAGCTCCTCTCCGTAGACAGGTCATCCCTCGAGTTTTCAGTTCTTAGCAGAGAGGAGGCCCTGGAGAGGGTGGCGCTTCTCTGCTGGTGGGTTGTCTCTGTAGCTCTCAACAGAGAGGTAGCTCTTCTCTACACCTGGTCACTCTGTCAGCTCCAGCTATCAGCAGAGAGAGCAGCTCCTCTCTGCAACTGGTCATCCTGCCATCACTCTGCCCTGTTTGTCCTCTGGCCATCCTCTGCCCTGTTCTGGCTGAGCCCGGGGCTTTTATGGACCTCAGAGGAGAGGAAGTGCATGTTGATTGGTCCATGGGTGGCTATGGGCAGCCCAGAGAGGCACCACAAGTTCCCACTCCAGTCCTCAGGACCGGCAGCCTGGCCCCCAGACTTCAGGCTCTCCTTGGCCTGAAGGTGGGGCCTTACTGGAGTTCTACTCAGGAATCAATCAGCCTCCCACTGCCATTCATGGCCCCTGGGGCTCTGCCCCAACCCCTGCTCCAAGATCCAAGCAGGCCCCAGGAGTGGAGAGAAGCTAGGCAGCAGGAGCAGACACCCCGAGCCTGCAGGGACAGAAGCGGGGTGGGTTCTTCCTGGGGCCCCAAGGGTGCAGGCTGCAGAGATGCCTGGGTCCTGCACCAGGGAAGGTGGTCACAGTAGCACCTGGAAGCTCCCACCCCACCAGCTCAGAAGGGGCTCAGTTCCTTCTTGTCCCGGCTCCTGCCTGCTCCATATAGCGAGAGGTCTAGGTCTGCAGCCAACGGTCAGGTGGTTGCAGCTGCACCCAGGAGGGCAGCTCCTGCCTGCTCCTGGCCCTTCTAAGAGCACAGGGAGGCTCAGATCCATAGCCACAGTTTGGGTGGCTGTAGCTCTGCCAAGGAGGGCAGGGCTTCTGTCAGCTCCATGGAGCCGGAGGCCCGGTCTGCCTCCATTTGGTTTGGGTGGCCACGATTTGGGTGGCTGCAGCGGCACCCCAGGGCGCTCCTGCCCCAACTCAGAAGGGGCGGGGCTCCCACTGGCTCCATGGAGTGTGCAGCCCCACCCGTACCTCCCTGCTGCAGCCGGCGTGATGGCAGCAGCCACTGCCAGGAGTGTGGGGACATGGCAAGAGATGATATCTGATTTGGACTAGCGAACACAGGTGCAAGTGAGCACCTGGGGAACTCTGGAAGTGACAGGCTGGAAAGAAAAGAAAGTGGAGGAGCCTGAGGAAGAGAGGTCAAAGACCTGAAGAACAGCAGGAGAGAGAGGACTCAGGAAGCCAAGGGGACTGAGTGTCTTGAGAAGAGGATGTGGCCCTGCATGCCAAGGCCGGTGGGAGGCTCCCCCTGCCCACAGCCAACCTGATCTGTATTGCTGCAGAAGCAGGAGAAGAATGGAAGAAAACTAAAGTCAGGAGTCAGCGGCCTGGCTTCTGGACCCAGCAGCAACACCACCCACTCAGAACCCAGTCCCTATCTATAAAATGGGAACACAGCACCAACCCTACCATGGCAGATACTGCTGTTGCCTCCAACACCATTCCTCCTGACTCCCTAGTAGAATCCCAGATTTAATGGGGTAACTGTGGCACAGACCACCAATTGCCCCAGTATACATTCTCCATTCTTAGGTAGAAATGAAAATTTCAGGCCAGGTGCAGTGGCTCATGTCTGTAATCCCAACACTTTGAGAGGCTGAGGAGAGAGGACTGCTTGAACCTAGGAGTTTGAGACCAGCTTGGGCAACATAGTGAGACCTCATCTCTACAACAACAAAAAATAATTAATTTAAAAAATAAATTTAAGTAGCTGTGTGCAGTAGCTCACGTCTATAATCCCAGCACTTTGGGAGGCTGAGGCAGGCAGATCACCTGAGGTCGGGAGTTTGAGACCATTCTGACCAACATGGAGAAACCCCATCTCTACCAAAAATATAAAATTAGGCCGGGCGCGGTGGCTCACGCCTGTAATCCCAGCACTTTGGGAGGCTGAGGCAGGTGGATCACGAGGTCAGGAGATCGAGACCACAGTGAAACCCCGTCTCTACTAAAAAATACAAAAAATTAGCCAGCCATGGTGGCGGGCGCCTGTAGTCCCAGCTACTCGGGAGGCTGAGGTAGGAGAATGGCGTGAACCTGGGAGGTGGAGGTTGCAGTGAGCTGAGATTGCACCACTGCACTCCAGCCTAGGCAACAGGCAACAGACTTCATCTCAAAAAATATATATATACACATATATATATATATAATATATACTTATTTATTTACATATATTTATATATATATATATATAATTAGTCGGGTGTGATGGTGCATACTTGTAATCCCAGCTACTCGGGAGGCTGAGGCAGGATAATTGCTTGAACCCAGGAGGCAGAGGTTGTGGTGAGCTGAGATCGTGCCATTGCACTCCAGTGCAACAACAGTGAATTTCCAACTCAAAAATAAAATAAAATAAAATAAGTAAATAAATTTAAAAAGCCAGGCATGGTGGTGTGTACCTGTGTGGTCCCAGCTACTTGAGAGGCTGAGGTGGGAGGTTCGCTTGAGCCCAGGAGGTTGAGGCTGCAGTGAAATGTGATGGCACCATTGCACTCCAGCCTAGGCAACAGGGCAAGACTCTGTTGCAAAAATACATATATACACACACACACATACATACAAGAAATGGAAATTGTAGCTAAGCACATGATTGTCTAGCTAAACATTACATTTCCCAGCATCCCTTGTGGTGAGGTGTGGTAATGTGACTGAAGTGGGCTATTACAAGTGAGGAACCCTGAGCTTAAAGAATCTAAGTCGGCCGGGCGCGGTGGCTCAAGCCTGTAATCCCAGCACTTTGGGAGGCCGAGACGGGCGGATCACGAGGTCAGGAGATTGAGACCATCCTGGCTGACACGGTGAAACCCCGTCTCTACTAAAAAATATGAAAACTTAGCCGGGCGAGGTGGCGGGCGCCTGTAGTCCCAGCTACTCGGGAGGCTGAGGCAGGAGAATGGTGTAAACCCGGGAGGTGGAGCTTGCAGTGAGCTGAGATCCGGCCACTGCACTCCAGCCTGGGCGACAGAGCGAGACTCTGTCTCAAAAAAAAAAAAAAAAGAAAAGAAAAAGAACCTAAGTCGTTTTTTTTTTGTTTTTTTTTTTTTTGAGACAGAGTCTTGCTGTATCACCCAGCAAGCTGTATCACAAGCAAGATGTGCAGTGGCACATCTCAGCTCATTGCAATCTCCGCCTCCTGGGTTCAAACGATTCTCTTGCCTCAGCCTCCTGAGTAGCTGGGATACAGGCGTGTGCCACGATGCCTGGCTAATTTTTGTATTTTCAGTAGAGACGGGGTTTCACCATGTTGGCCAGGATGGTCTCCATCTCCTGACCTCAAATGATCTGCCCAACTTAGCCTCCCAAAGTGCTGGGATTACAGGCATGAACCACCGCACCCGCCAGGAACCTGAATATTTTGTAACAGGACCTAAGCAAACCTGCCCTTCGGTCAGAGGAAAACATTATCTTCCAAAGCTGTTGACTATATAAACCTCCTTTAAAAGGTAGAAAAAAGACAGTCAGAATATGTACAGCTATTATGTATCCAAAGAAAACACAAAAAAGACAGAAAAAGACAATCTCTGCTCACCTGATATGTGGAAACATGAGAGAATCATGGAGAAGTAATTGTCTCCCAACACTGCACTAATATCAGATTATGAGAGCAATGCTGTAATTATGGCCACTGAAACAGGAGGACATATTGTTGGCAGCTCCTGGGAAGGCTGCTGTCTTTTCACTGCATGTTGTCGTGTCTAGACATAGTGCCTGGTGACAGGCAGTCATCTTGTGACCATGAGAAAAAACATGGCCTACCCTTTGGCAATGGCAGAAATGAAAGCTAAAAACAACCTCAGTCCTTGATGACGCAGTTGAGTCACTCAATTAACCAGCACGGAAACACCCGACTCTGGCCACCTTGTTACCAGAGAGTATAAATGTCCTCATAGTTGGAGCCATTTGAGTCAAGGTGTCCAGGGATAGGCAACCTGAATCCTGCTCACCAGTACAGCACTCCTCCCTCCCTCCTGGGCGTGTTGTGAGACCATCCAATGCAAAAGCCCCAGGTGAGAAGCACTTCCCCATGAGAGAGATGCTGGTATTATCCAGGGAGGTGGATAATACCACCAATTAAATACCTCATTCAAAACCGTGGACAATCAGCAGTCCCTCGCCTGCCTAACAGCAGGGGACTGGGCCAACTGACTTCTTGGGGTGCCTTGCAACTCTGAGCCCTGTGGCTGTATGACCCCACCTTACTCCACCCCAGCACAGCTGCACCTGCATTCCATGGGCGAAGGCTCAGGACAGGGCCCCACATCTCTGCCCAGGTAGTGTGTGGGGAGAGGAGTGGAGGCAGGGGCAATTTCCTCTCAACGCTCTGAACAGGAGCTTATCCTGCCTCAGGCTGTTAACCACCAGGGAGCCCCAGGAGGACCCTGAGGACAGCCCTTGGCCCTCAGAGCGGGAGGCTCAGGAGGGGAGGTGACCATGGGGACGGAGTCACTCTGGGGAGAATCTGGACCATGAGGGGGTGGCTTGGGGGCCTGAGGGGAGGACCCTGAGGAGGATAAAAAGCTGGTGCCAGTTTCACAGTGTGGCTTAGGGCTGTGGGTGACAGGTGGTTTGTCAGATCAGTTAATCAGGACTCATGGGCCCTTTATTCCCCTCCCGCGGAGCACGCTGGGTGCAGGTTGGAACGGGAGCTTTCTGAAGATGCCAGCTTTTAAGCTGGACGTGATTCTAATAGGAGGATTTCAGGCACCTTGAGCCAGCTGGTGTGGGGTTTATTTGGGGGAAAGGCAGGGATTTTATTACTCCACAAATGCTTAAATTACACTTCTCCCAACTAAATTCAAATTTTAATTTAACTATTGAGCACCTAAAGTGTGCAGATGAAAAAGACTCAATTTCCACCCTTTGCTGGCTGGACATCCTGGAGGGGCGGGAGGGAGGGACACCACTCATCACCTCCGGGCAGCCTTCCTGGGCAGCTCTCCCCTTCCTCCTTCTCTCGCTGCTCCCCGCCTCAGTGGGTAACCCCGCTACTCCCCAGTCAGCCCAGTTAGCCCCTGGTGGCCCTCATCTCAGCTGAGTCATTGACACAGTCCCTGTGTGGATTTCCGCCACCCCAGGCTGTGCCCAGCGTGTCTCCAGGCACAGGGAACAAGGCAGGGACACGCCTGAGAGATATAGAGTGCTCTGGGATAAAAAGCAGGTGAGGCCCTATCTGGGAGACCCTGGGGGGAAAGGCCTGGGGAAGAGATGAACAGAAGGAAGAGGCTGGGCAGGGGGATGGCCTGTGGGGTGGCGGGAATGGGGTCGCACAGGCGTGGAGATGAAATTCAGCTGGCAAAGGTAGGTCAGGGAAGGCTTCGAATGCCCTTGGTGATGCAGGCTAGGGGAAGCCGCAGACAATTCTGAGCAGAGAAATTAACCGTCAGAAAGCTTTATTTGAGTAATTCTGATGTGCCAGGCACTGTGTCGGCATTTTACATGTATTTCCTCTCTCAATCCTCACAACGCCCTGTAAGACGGATATTGGCATCCCCATTTGATGGCTAAGGCACTGCAACTACCAAGCGACGAAGTGGGGACTTGATCCTCAGTCTTTCCGACGCTGTCCTCACCAGGAGCTGACTTTGCGGTTGTTTGAAACAGGGTCTCACTCTGTCACCGGGGCTGGAGTGCAGTGGCAGTGGCACGATCTTCGCTTACTACAGCCTCAACCTCCTGGGCTTGATCCTCCCACCTTAGCCTCCTGAGTAGCTGGGACTACAGGCACACACCCAGCTAATTTTTGTATTTTCTGTAGATATGAGGTTTCACCATGTTGCCCAGGCTGCTCTCAAACTTCTAGACTCAAGCGATCTGCCTGCCTCAGTCTCCCAAAGTATTGAGATTATAGGTGTGAGCCATACTGCACCTGGCCTCAGGAGCTGAAATTTAGTGAGTACTTCCTGTGGGCCTTGTGCCTTATACACATTATTTCTCTTAATCATCAAAACTGCCCTTGCTGAAACTTCTCAGAGGCCACATAGCCTTCAAAAGCCCTGCCTGCATGTCTAACCACCATGTGACACATGCCCAGGAAGTGGCATCAATCTTTGCTCCCATGAAATTTTCAGCACAGGGCAGGTCTCCATAACAAGTCAGCTCCTGTCTCCTCCAGCCCTTACTGATCTTCCCTGTGTAGGAGCCAGCCTCAAGATTAGGCCCAAGGGTCCCCACCTCCTGGCACTGACACCTTTGTGTGGTCCCTTCCACATTGTATAAGGTGACCTGCATTACCAACAAGATACGGCAGAACTGACAATGTGTGGCTTCCAAGGAGGTCATAAAAGGCATCACAGTAACTGCCTTGCTCGCACTCTGGATAACTCACTCTAGGGAGACCAGCCACCACGTCATGAGGAGGCCCACGCAGCCCTAGGGAGAGGCACATGTGGTGAGGAACTAGGGCACCTGCCTACAGCCATGTGAGTGAGCCACCATGTAACTGGCTCCTCTAGCCCCAATCAAGCCTTCAGATGACTGCAGTCCTGGCCAAGATCTTAACTGCAGTCTCAGGAGAAACCTCCCAAGCCAGAACCACCTAGCTAAGCGGATCTCAGATTTCTGACCCCCCACTCATTAAGGTTTTGTAGTAATGTGATACTCTTTAATAGATAACTAATACGCACTCCATTCAGAGTTCAGCCCTCCCGGTCATATTACCAGGGGCATCTTTACCTCTCTGAACGTATCTATTTTCTCCAGTTCAGACCTTTCTACTGAACTTCAGATCAACTCAATCAGCAGCCCTCATGAAGGCCCTCAGGCCCTAGGAGCTTGGCATGTCCCAGACAGATGTCTCTTCAATCCATTCTCTGCCACTGTTCAGGCCCCTGGTCTCTTCCCTCAATTACTGAAACAGCCTCCTCATCAATTTTCTTGCCTTGCATACAACTGCAAAGAACAAAATCCCCCAATATCTGTAGATTCTGCTAGACAGAGGTGTATTTCTCTCTCCTGTTTGAGAAGGCCCAAGGCAGGCAGTCCAGAGCTGGTATGATGTGCTGCAGTGTGCCAGGAAGCCAGGTGGGTACCTTCCATCTGGTTGCTCTGCAGTGGGCAGCTTTCATCCCCAAGGCTACCTCATGATCTAAAATAGCTGCATGTATGCCAGCCATCATGTCCACACTCTAGCCATTAGAAAGGAGTAACTGGAGAAACATAAAACATGCCTTCCCTTTAAAAACATTTTGCTTGTTTTCCACTAACCATATCTAGCAAAGGAGGCAAGGAAAAGCAGTCTATTTTGAGGGTCAAAATGTGTCATGTGCTCAGCTAAAAATACAAAGCTTTAGTACTCAGGAAGAAAAGGAGATCAGGCATGAGGGACAGTCTGCAGTGTTCTCCACGCTGCTGCCCAGCAACAGGGTTTTATTATTACTTTCATTTGCTTATTCTTCATTATAAAATATTGCAGTTTAGAAGGCTGAGGCCCAGAGAGAAGTCACAGAGTTGGTGGCTGGGCCAGAAGTACATCCTGCCCCCTGCAGTCCCTCCCTGCTCTGGCCTTAGTTTCCTCAGCTGGTATTATTTTATAATCAGGGAGATGAAACACACAAACATACAACAAAAGAGGTTTTGACCCATGTCACAAAAGAAATTGAAAGCGAGTATTTATAGTTATATATTTTAAAATAACAAAAAAGGGCCGGGTGCGATGACTCACGCCTGTAATCTCAGCACTTTGGGAGGCCGAGGCTGAGGCAAGTGGATCACCTGAGGTCAGGAGTTTGAGACCAGCCTTGCCAACATGATGAAACTCCGTCTCTACTAAAAATACAAAAAAATTAGCCGGGCGTGGTGGCGGATGCCTATAATCCCAGCTATTCGGGAAGCTGAGGCAGGAGAATCCCTTGAACCTGGAAGACTGAAGTTGCAGTGAGCCTAGATCATGCCACTACACTCCAGCCTGGGTGACAGAGCAAGACTCTGTCTCAAAAAATAGATATATAAAATAAAGTAAAAATAAAATAAAATACAAAAAAGGGTGACTCCATGTTTCAAGGAGGCAGATCTTCCTGGTCCAGTCTCCTGAAACCATAGGAGAAGCACAGACTTACTTCTTCACTTCAGGATCTGTGCCTTGAACCTGTAGAATAGAAGCCATTTTCTGGCCGGTGTGGTGGCTCACGCCTGTAATCACAGCACTTTGGGAGCCTGGTGTCAGGAGATTGAGACCATCCTGCTAATTTGGTGAAACCCCTGCCCCTACTAAAATACAAAAAATTAGCCGGCTGCGGGTGGCAGTCAGCCTAGTCCCCAGCTACTCTGCAGGCTGGGAGGCAGGCAGAATGGCATGAACCCGTGAGGTGGAACTTGCAGTGAGCCCAGATCGCCCCACTGCACTCCAGCCTGGGCCACAGAGCGAGACTCCTTCTCAAAAAAAATGGCTGTACTCAAGCCTGTAATCCCAGCACTTTGGGAGGCCGAGACGGGCGGATCACGAGGCCGAGATCGAGACCATCCTGGCTAACACAGTGAAACCCCTCAGCTCTACTAAAAATACAAAACTTAGCCGGGCGTGAGGTGAGCGGGCTTTGTACCTAGCCACTGAGGCTGAGCCAGGAGAATGGCTGAAACCGGGAGGCGGAGTTTCTGCAGTGAGCTGACATCCCGCCACTGCACTCCAGCCTGGGCATGGTGAGCAGACTACCAAAAAAAAAAAAAAAAAAAAAAAAAAAAAAAAAAAAGGGAGCCATTTTCTTTATTTAAACATAAAACTTATTGCTAGGTGATGTTAACAATGGGAAATAAAACTAAAGTATGTCAGAGCTGCCTAGTTTTTGGTTTTGTTTGTTTGCTTGCTTTTTAATTTTTTATTATTTATTTATTTTTAGAGAGGAGGTCTCAGGTCTTTTGGTGTGGCCCAGGCTGGCCTGGAACTCCTGGGCTCAAGTGATCCTCCCACCGCAGGCTCCTGAATAGCTGGAACTATAGGCGTGCACCACCATACTCGACTTAATTTTACTTGTTTTAACTGACAAAAACTATGTATAAGAGCTGCTTGGCCGGGCGCGGTGGCTCAAGCCTGTAATCCTAGCACTTTGGGAGGCCGAGATGGGCGGATCACAAGGTCAGGAGATCGAGACCATCCTGGCTAACACGGTGAAACCCCGTCTCTACTAAAAAAAGTACAAAAAACTAGCCGGGCGAGGTGGCGAGCGCCTGTAGTCCCAGCTACTCGGGAGGCTGAGCCAGGAGAATGGCGTAAACCCGGGAGGCGGAGCTTGCAGTGAGCAGAGATCCGGCCACTGCACTCCAGCCTGGGTGATAGAGCGAGACTCCGTCTCAAAAAAAAAAAAAAAAAAAGAGCTGCTTAATGTTGAAAAGATGACAAAATATGAAAGCAACAAACCTGAATGTAAGATTTAGCCTTTAGGGCCAGGTATTGTCGCTCCTGCCTGTAATCCCAGCACTTTGGGAAGCTGAGACAGGCGGATCACTTGAGGCCAGGAGTTTGAGGCCAGGAGTTCAAGGCCAGCCTGGGCGATATGGTGAAACCCCATCTCTACAAAAAATACAAACATTGCTGGGTGTGGTGGCTCACGCCTGTAATCCCAATACTCTGAGAGGCCGAGGCGGGTGGATCACCTGAGGTCAGGAGTTCGAGACAAGCCTGGCCAACATGGCAAAACTCCATCTCTACTAAAAATACAAAAATTGGCCAGGCACGGTGGCTCACGCCTGTAATCCTAGCACTTGTGGGAGGCCAAGGCAGGCAGATTACAAGGTAAGGATTTCGAGACAAGCCAGGCCAACAGGATGAAATCCCGTCTCTACTAAAAATACAAAAATTAGCCAGGTGTGGTGTCACGTGCCTGTAATCCCAGCTACTCAGGAGGCTGAGGCAGGAGAATCGCATGACCCAGGAGGGGGAGGTTGAAGTGAGTCGAGATCACGCCACTGCATCCAGCCTAAGCAACAGAGCAAGACTCTGTCTTAAAAAAATACAAAATAACAAAAATTAGCCAGGTATGATGCCAGGTACCTGTAATCCCAGCTACTCAGGAGGCTGAGGCAGGAGGATTGCTAGAACCCAGAAAGTGGAGGTTGCAGTGAGCTGAGATCACACCACTGCACTCCAGCCTGGGTGACAGAGCAAGATTCCGTCTCAAAAAAACAAAACAAAACAAAACAATACAAAACTTAGCCAGGCTTGGTGGCTCACACCTACGGTCCTAGCTACTTGGGAGGCTGAAGTGGGAGGATTACCTGAGCCTCGGAGGTCAAAGCTTCAGTGAGCAGTGATGGCACCACAGTACTCCAGCCTGGCAACAATGCAAGATCCTGTCTCAAAAAAAAAAAAAAAAAAAAAGAGAGAGAAAAAGAAAAAACATGTATATTTAGCCCTTAGAATATACACAGATTATTAACAGTGTCAGGAGTGAGCACAAGGGATTTGCCCTTGGGGGATTACAGATTTCTGTATGGTTTGAACTTTACAACAAGCATGCATTGCACATGTAAATTTTTTTAAAAAGCATTTCAAAAATATAGCCTATAATCTCCCTAAATAATATATGCTGATTATAGAAAACACATGAATACAGGCTGGGAGCAGTGGCTCACGCCTGTAATCCCAACACTTTGGGAGGCTGAGGCAGGCGGATGGATCACCTGAGGTCAGGAGTTTGAGACCAGCCTGGGCAACTTGGTGAAAAAAAAATTCTCTCTACTAAAAAAAGTAAAAAATTAGCTGGGCATGGTGGCAGGCGCCTATACTCCCAGCTACTCCGAAGGCTGAGGCAGGAGAATCACTTGAACCCAGGAGGCAGAGGTTGTGGTGAGCCGAGATCACCCCATTGCACTCCAGCCTGGGTGACAAGAGCGAAACTCCGTCTCAAAAAAAAAAAGGAAAACAAAATAAAACACATGAATATACAAAAACATATTTGTAATCACCAGCATTTTCATTCTTCAGCAAGATCACCACTGATAATACGTTGGCATAATGCCTTCACTGTGTTCCCTACACATATAGGTGTAGATAAGCAGAGAGAAGAAAGAGAGACCTTTTTTTCTTTTTTTTTTTGAGATGAAATCATCTTGATCTCTGTCACCCAGGCTAAAGTGCAGTGGCGTGATCTCAGCTCACCACAACCTCCTCCTCCTGGGTTCAAGCAATTCTCCTGCCTCAGCCTCCCTAGTAGGTGGGACTACAGGTGCCTGTCACCACACTCGGCTAATTTTTTTGTATTTTTATTAGAGACGAGGTTTCATCATACTGGCCAGGCTGGTCTCGAACTCCCGACCTTGTAATCTGTCTGCTTCAGCCTCCCAAAGTGCTGAGATTGCAGGGGTGAGCCACCGCACCAGGCCGAAAGAGAGATTTTTAAAACAAACTCAGTGCCACTGTGGATATAGATTTTTTCCAACATTTTATTATGAAAATTTTCAAACAGCAAAGCTAAAAGAAACGTTTGTTGAACACTCATCCCCACCACCTGGATGCTCCCATTAACACTGTTCTAAACTTGCACTTGCTTTATTACTCAGTTATCCAACTGGATATGGTTTTTTATTGTTTTGGGTTTTGTTGTTGTTGTTGTTGTTGTTGTTGTTGTTGTTGAGACAGAGTCTCGCTCTGTCACCAGGTTGAAGTGCAGTGGCGCCATCTTGCTCACTGCAATCTCCTCCTCCCAGGTTCAAGCGATTCTCCTGCCTCAGCCTCCCAAGTAGCTGGGACTATAGGTGTGCACCACCACGCCCAGCTAATTTTTGTATTTTTAGTAGAGACAGGGAGGGTTTCACTGTGTTGGCCAGGATGGTCTCGATCTCTTGACCTCGTGATCCACCCACCTTGGCCTCCCAAAGTGCTGGGATTACAGGTGTGAGCCACCTCACCAGGCCCGGTTTCCTTTGAATTTTCATACAGTTGTGCTGACCTCTTTTGGTGTATAGTTCTATGAATTTTACTTGTACAGATGCACGTAACCACCTTGACAATTAAGATTCTGAACAGTTCCATCATTCCCAAAAAACTCCCTAGTTGCTCTTCCCTGTGGCCACACCTTCCTCCATCCCTAAACCCTGAGAAGCACTAATCTGCTCTCATCACCATTGTTTTGTCTTTTCTAGAATGTTATGAAAATGGAATCACGCAGCATGTAAACTTCTCAGTGTGACTTCTTCCATCCATAATGTTATGTGTATCAAAATAGTTCATTCCTTTTGATGACTGAGCAGTATTCCATGAATGGATGGACAGTTTATTTGTCCATTCACCCAATTGCGATTGCTTACAGTTTTCAGTGATTATGAATAAAGCTGCTTCAACATTCTCATATAAGGCCAGTCATGATGATTCACGCCTGTAATCCCAGCACTTGGGGAGGCCGAGGTGGGAGGATCACTTGAGGCCAGAAGCTTGAGACCAGCCTGGGCAACACAGCAAGACACTCCCTTCCCCCATCTCTACAAAAAATTTAAAAATTAGCTGAGTGTGTTGGTATGGACCTGTAGTCCCAGCTACTCAGGAGGCTGAGGTGGGAGGATTGCTTGAGCTCAGGAGTTCGGGACTGCAGTGAGCCATCATCACACCACTGCACTCCAGCCTGGGTGACTGAGCAAGACCCTGTCTCAAAAAAAAAAAAAAAAAAAATGATTATACAGGTTTTTGTGTGAACATAAATTATTTCTCTAGGGTAAATAACAGAAGTGTGAAAGGTGGGTCATTGTGATTTCAATTTACACTCATCCAGTGGCTAATGATGTTGAGCATCTTTCTTTCTTCTTCTTTTTTTAATTTTTTTTTTGAAACAGTGTCTCACTCTGTTGCCCAGGCTGAAGTGCGATGACCTCTTTTGGTGTATAACTCTATGAATTTTAGAGCTCACTGCAACCTCCACCTCCCAGGCTCAAGCAATGCTCCTGCCTCAGCCTCCTGGGTGGCTGCGATTACAGGCGCCACCACACCCAGCTACTTTTTGTATTTTTTGTAGAGATTGAGTATAGCCATGTTGCCCAGCCTGGTCTGGAACTCCTGAGTTCAAGTGATCAGCTTGCCTCAGCCTCCCAAAGTTCTGGGGTTACAGGCGTGAGCCACCACACCTGGGCAATGTCTCTCACGTGCTTTATATTCTGCACACTTGCATATTCTTTTTGGTGAGGTGTCTGCTCATTTTAAAATTGGTTGGTTGAAGGAGGGGTTGTGGAGGTTAACCCCCTCCCAAACAAAATTATTTGGTTGTTTTCTTGCTGTTGAGTTTTTAGAGTTTTTTTCTTTTTCTTTTATTTTTTAGAGAAGATCTCACTCTGTTGCTCAGACTGGAGTGACTTCAGCCTCGCCCTCCTGGGTTCAAGGGATCCTCCCATTTCAGTGTCCTGAGTAGTAAGAAGAGGTTTTGTTTTTGTTTATTTTGTTTGTTTTTGTTTTTTGAGACAGAGGCTTTGTCATCCAGGCTGGAGAACAGTGTCATGACCTTGGTTCACTGCAACCTAGCCTCCAGGGTAGCTGGGATTACAGGTGCGCGCTACCACGCCTGGCTAATCTTTGTTTTGCTTCAGTAGAGACAGGGCTTTCGTCATGTTGGCCAGGCTGGTCTTGAACCCTTGGCCTCCAGTAGTGATCCACGCATCTTGGACTCCTAAAGTGCTAGGATTACAGGCGTGAGCCACCGTGCCAGAGTTTTTAAAATATATTCTGGATACAAGTCTTTTGTCAAATATGTGACTTGTAAATATTGTCTCTCAGCCTGTAACTTGTCTTTTCATTCTCTTAATGGTGTCTTTTGCAGAGCAAAAGGCTTTACTATTGATGAACTCCAATTGATCAATATTTTTTCTTTTCTGGATCCAGCTTTTAGTGTCTTTTTTTTTTTTTCTTGAGATGGAGGCTCACTCTGTCGCCCGGCTAGAGTGCAGTGGCACGATCTTGGCTCAACCTCCACCTCCTGGGAGTTCAAGCAATTCTGCTTCAGCCTCCTGAGTAGCTGGGATTATAGGCGCCCACCATCATGCCCAGCTAATTTTTGTATTTTTACTAGAGACAGGGTTTTACCATGTTGGCCAGGCTGGTCTTGAACTCCTGACCTCAGGTGATCTGCCCGCCTCGGCCTTCCCAAGTATTGGGATTACAGGTGTGACTGTAATCCCGGACTTTTTTTTTTTTTTTTCTTGAGACAGAGTCTTGCTCTGTTGCCCAGGCTGGAGTGCAGTGGCATGATCTCAGCTCACTGCAACCTCCACCTCCCAGGTTCAAGTGATTCTCCTGCCTCAGCCTCCCAAGCAGCTAGGATTCCAGGCACCTGCCACCACGCCTGACTAACTTTTGTATTTTTAGTAGAGACAGGGTTTCACCATGTTGGCCAGGCTGGTCTCAAACTCCTGACCTCAGGTAATTCACCTGCCTTGGCCTCCCAAAGTGCTAGGATTAGAGGCATGAGCCACAGCGCCTGGCCTAGTGTCATGTTTAAGAACTCTTTAACCCCAGATCGTGAAGATTTTCTCCTATGTATTCCTCCAGATGTTGTATATTAGATCTAATTATTATTTCCTTCCTTCCTTCCTTCCTTCCTTCCTTCCTTCCTTCCTTCCTTCCTTCCTTCCTTCCTTCCTTCCTCCCTTCCTTCCTTCCTTCCTTCCTTCCTTTTTCTTGACAGGGTCTCACAATTTTGCCGAGGCTGGTCTCAAACACTTGGTTCTAGCAGCTCTCCAGCCTTGGCCTCCCCAAGTACTGGGATAACAGACGTGAGTCATGCATATTTTGCATGTGGATGTCCACTTGTTCAAGCACCATTTGTTGCAAAGACTATCCTTTCTCCATTGAATTGCTTTTGCACCTTTGTCAAATATCAATTGATCGGCCAGGCGCAGTGGCTCACACCTGTAATCCCAGCACTTTGGGAGGCCGAGACAGGTGGATCACGAGGTCAGGAGATCGAGATCAGCCTGACTAGTACGGTGAAACCCCATGTCTACTAAAAATACAAAAAATTAGCCGGGTGTGGTGGTGGGCGCCTGTAGTCCCAGCGACTCGGGAGGCTGAGGTAGGAGAATGGCGTGAACCCAGGAGGCGGAGGTTGCAGTGAGCCGAGATTGTGCCACTGCACTCCAGCCTGGGCGACAGAGCAAGACTCCGTCTCAAAAAAAAAAAAAAAAAAAAAAATCAATTGGCCATACTTACGTGAGTCTATTTCTGGAATCTCTATTCTGTTTCATTGATCTATGTGTCCATTCCTCTGACAATACCATACTGTTGCTATACAGCAAATCCTAAAATCAGGTAGCATAATTCCTCCAACTTTATTCTTCTTTTTCAAAATTGTTGTAGCTATTCTTTGCCTTTCCATATAAACTTTACAATTAATTTGTCCATATGTATACAAACTCCTGCTGGCATTTTTATTGGAATTGTGTTAAATCGACAGATCAGCATTATGGTTTGAATTGTGTCTCCCAAAAAGATATGTTGGGCCGGGCGTGGTGGCTCATGCCTGTAATCCCAGCACTTTGGGAGGCCGAGGCGGGTGGATCACCTGAGGTCAGGAGTTTGAATCCATCCTGGCCAACATGATGAAACCCCGTCTCTACTAAAAATACAAAAAATTAGCTGGGTGGTGGTGCATGTCTGTAATCCCAGCTGCTCAGGAGGCTGAGGCAGGAGAATCACTTGAACCTGGAAGGTAGAGCTTACAGTGAGCCAAGATCTCACCACTGCACTCCAGCCCGGGCGACAGAAAGAGACTCTGTCTCAAAAAATAAATAAATAATAATAATAATAATAAATTGGCCAGGCACGGCTCATGCCTGAACTCCAGCACTTTGGGAGGCCGAGGCAGGTGGATCACGAGGTCAAGAGATCGAGACCATCCTGGCCAACCAACATGGTGAAACCCTGTCTCTACTAAAAATACAAAAATTAGCTGGGCATAGTGGCGCACGCCTCTAGTCCCAGCTACTCGGGAGGCTGAGGAAGGAGAATCACTGGAACCTGGAAGGTGGAGGTTGCAGTGAGCCCAGATCGCGCCACTGCACTCTAGCTCGGGGGACAGAGCGAGACTCTGTCTCAAAAAATAAAATTAAATAAATAAATAAGTAAATAAATTGGCCGGGCGCGGTGGCTCATGCCTGTAATCCCAGCACTTTGGGAGGTCAAGGCAGGAGGATAATGAGGTCAGGAGATTGAGACCATCCTGGCTAACACAGCGAAACCCTGTCTCTACTAAAAATACAAAAAAAATTAGCTGGGCGTGGTGGCAGGAGCCTGTAGTCCCAGCTACTTGGGAGGCTGAGGCAGGAGAATGGCGTGAACCTGGGATGCAGAGCTTGCTGTGAGCCTAGATTGAGCCACTGCACTCCAGCCTGGGGGACAGAGTGAGACTCCGTCTCAAAAATAACGTCTCAGGCCGGGCGCAGTGGCTCAAGCCTGTAATCCCAGCACTTTGGGAGGCCAAGACGGGCGGATCACGAGGTCAGGAGATCGAGACCATCCTGGCTAACACGGTGAAACCCCGTCTCTACTAAAAAATACAAAAAACTAGCTGGGCGAGGTGGCGGGCGCCTGTAGTCCCAGCTACTTGGGAGGCTGAGGCAGGAGAATGGTGTAAACCCGGGAGGCGGAGCTTGCAGTGAGCTGAGATCCGGCCACTGCACTCCAGCCTGGGTGACAGAGCGAGACTCCGTCTCAAAAAAAAAAAAAAAGTCTCAAAAATAAATAAATTAATTAATTAATTAAAAAAAAAGATTTACCAGGTGTGGTGGCCCACACCCGTGGTCCTAGCTACTCAGGAGGCTGAGGCAGGCGATTGAGCCTGGGAGGTCAAGGCTGCAGTGAACTGAACTGTGTTTGTGCCACTGTACTCCAGTCTGGGTGACAGATGGAGATCTTGTCTCAAAAAAAGAAAAACAGAAAAAAAGATATGTTGAAGCCCTAACCCTCAACACCTTGAAATATGACCTCAGTTAGAAATAGGCACATTGTAGATGTAGTTAAGATGAGGTCAACCCTTAATCCAATATGTTTGATATTCTTATAGGAGGAGAAGAGACACAGAGACACAGAGAGTACGCCAGGTGACAACTGAGGCGAAGTTAGAGTGCTTCTGTCGCAAGCCAAGGAATACCAGTGACTGCAGGCAAGCCACCAGAAGCTGGGAAAACGCTGAAAAGAATCCTCCCCTGGGGGCTTAAGAGAAAGCACGGCCCTGCCCACATCTTAATTTCAGACTTTTGGCTTCCAGAACTGTGAGACAAAAAATTTCTGTTGTTTTCAACCACCTAGTTTGTGGCACTTTGTTATGACAGCCCTAAGAAACTAAATTCAACTAGTGTGGGGAGAAATAACATCTTTACTACATTGAGTCTTCCAGTCCACGAACACAGTATGTTTCTCCATTTGTGTAGATCTTTGATTTCTTTCATCAGCATTTTTTGTAGTTTTCAGCATAGACATCCTGTGTATGCTATGTTAGAACATCCTGTGTATGTTGTGTAGGTTTAGTTATACGCAAATATTTCCTTTTTTGTTTCTTTCTTTTTAGAGATAAATAGTATTGTGTTCTTTTTTTTTTTTTTTTTTTTTTTTTTTTTTTTTTTTTTGAGATGGAGTCTCGCTCTGTCGCCCAGGCTGGAGTGCAGTGGCCAGATCTCAGCTCACTGCAAGCTCCGCCTCCCGGGTTCACGCCATTCTCCTGCCTCAGCCTCCCGAGTAGCTGGGACTACAGGCGCCCGCCACCTCGCCCGGCTAGTTTTTTGTATTTTTTAGTAGAGATGGGGTTTCACCATGTTAGCCAGGATGGTCTTGATCTCCTGACCTCGTGATCTACCCGTCTCGGCCTCCCAAAGTGCTGGGATTACAGGCTTGAGCCACCACGCCCGGCCAGTATTGTGTTCTTAATTTCAGCTTCCAATTACTCATTGCTAACATATAGGAACACAATTGAATTTAATGTGTTGATCTTGTATTCTGTGGCCACGAGAAACTCAGTTATTAGTTCTAGGAGTTCCATAATAGGTGTCCAGCATTCCTAATGGCATTTACTCTGAAAAAATTATATTCATTGCTATAAAACATTCCATCATCTGGCCAGGCACAGTAGCTCACGCCTGTAATCCCAGCACTTTGGGAGGCTGAGGCAGGTAGATCACTTGAGGTCAGGAGTTGGAGACCAGCATGGCCAACATGACGAAACCCCATCTCTACTAAAAATATAAAAACTAGCCGGGTGCAGTGGCGCACACCTGTAATCCCAGTTACTTGGGAAGCTGAGGCAGGAGAACGGCTTGAACCTGGGAGGTGGAGGTTGCAGTGAATTGAGATCGAACCACTGAAAGCAAGTCTGGGTGACAAAGCAAGATTTTGTCTCAAAAAAAAAAAAAAAAAAAAAATTCCATCATCCTTCACTCTTTTTCTTTTCTTTTCTTTTTCTGAGACGGAGTTTCGCTCTGTCGCCCAGGGTGGAGTGCAGTGGTATTGTCTTGGCTCACTTCAACCTCTGCCTCCTGGATTCAAGTGATTCTTCTGCCTCAGTTTCCCAAGGAGCTGGGACTACAGGCACCTGCCACCACACCCGGCTAATTTTTGTATTTTTAGTAGAGACAGGGTTTCACCATATTGGCCAGGCTGGTCTCGAACTTCTGACCTTGTGATCCCGCCCGCCTTGGCCTCCCAAAGTGCTGGGATTACATGAGTGAGCCACCACACCCGACGTCTTTTTTTTTTTTTTTTTTTTTTTTTGAGACAGAGTCTGGCTCTGTGGTCCAGGCTGGAGTGCAGTGGCTCCATTTCGGCTCACTGCAACTCCACCTCCCAGGTTCAAGCGATTCTCCTGCCTCAGCCTCCTGCTAACTGGGACTACAGGCGCACACCACCATGCCCAGCTAATTTTTGTATTTTTAGTAGAGACACGGTTTCACTGTGTTGGCTAGGCTGGTGTCCAATTCCTAACCTTGTGATCCACCCGCCTTGGCCTCCCAAAGTGTTGGGATTACAGGCGTGGGCCACCGCGCCCTGCCGTTCACTCTTAATATGTTTTACCAATTGCCTCCTGTTGGGCATTTATGTTGTTTTCTTTTATTACTGTTATTATTATTACTATAATGATGGAATAAATTTCAGATGCTGGGACATAAACCTCTGACCCCTTTTTAAATTATGTCAGAGGAGAGATTCCTAGAAATGAGATTAGCAGGCCAAAGAGCTGAACCCTTCTCAAGTCCTACACACGATTGAGCTGCTTGCCAGAAAGGTCAAGCATGTTTCCCATTCTCATCAGCAACATGTGAGAGGACTCAGTGGGCTGAAACACAGCCAGCACTGAGACTGGTCATTTAAAAACTCTGCCAATTGGGGCTGGGTGTGGTGGCTCACACCTGTGACCCCAACACTTTGGGAGGCCCAGGCGATTGGATTACTTGAGGTCAGGAATTTGAGACCAGCCTGGTCAACATGGCAAAACCCCATCTCTACTTAAAAAATACAAAAATTAGCCGGATGTGGTGGCACATGCCTGTAATTCTAGCTACTCAGGAGGCTGAGGCAAGAGAATCACTTGAACCTGGGAGGCAGAGGTTGCACGTCTAAATGACTAATAACCCGTACCTGTTTCACACACTCACTGTGATGATTTAAAGATTTATGGGGGCCACAAACAGTGGCTCGCAGAAGTAATCCCAGCACTCTGGGAGGCTAAGGTGAGAGGATCGCTTGAGGCCAGGAGTTTGGCAGGAGACACAGGTCAACCCATAACAGATAGCATTACAAACAATGAAGGATGGCTTGAGGTCAGGAGTTCAAGACCAGCCTGGGCAACAGAGTAAGACCCCTGTCTCTACAAAAAATTTTAAAACAGGTGGGCTGATCACTTGAGGTCGGGAGTTCGAGACCAGCCTGACCAACATGGAGAAACCCAGTCTCTACTAAAAAATATAAAATTAGCCGGGCGTGGTGGTGCATGCCTCTAATCCCAGCTACTCGGGAGGCTGAGGCAGGAGAATCACTTGAACCTGGGAGGTGGAGGTTGTGCTGACCCGAGATCAAGCCATTGCACTCCAGCCTGGGCAACAAGAGTGAAACTCCGTCTCAAAAAAAATAAAATAAATAAAAAACTAGCCAGACCTGGTGGTGTGCACCTGTAGTCCCAGCTACCTGGGAGGCTGAGGTGGGAAGATGCCTTGAGCCTAGGAGTTTGAGGTTCCAGTGAGGTTCCGTCATGCCACTGAACTCTAGCCTGGGCAACAGAGCAAACCCTTGCCTCAGAAAAAAAAAAAGAGCTTTTTAAAGCTATGCATCATTCCCCTCATGATTATCATTTTTGCCCACACCCCTATTCTTGAAGGAGCAGGATGATGATGTTAAGAGCTGTGATTTATTGAGCACTCACTGGATGCTAAGTCCTGTGCTACCTCACTTAGTGCTCACCCTGCTGTATAGCAAACAGGGCCCAGGCAGGAAATGGAATGCAACTAAAAGGTACAAGAGGCTTTAATGGAAGGACGACAGGGGTGGGAGCAGAGTGAAGGAGATCAGCCTGGGTATTGGGACCAGCAATGATGACAAGCCACTGCAATTTCTGGGCTGAAAGGGTAATGGGAAAATGCAGTGTTCCCGAGCTGCCACCATGGAGGAGCATAGCCACAGTCAGACCAAGGACCAAAACAGGGCCAGGAGTACCCTGACTTCTCTCTCGCCACCCCTCAGGTCGGCTGCATGGGTGCTGCTCAAGAGGAAGCCAGCTGGTAAGGGAGCCCGGACCAAGCAGTCGGTATGGGAGGGGAAGGGGCGGGGCGAAGGAAGAATAACAAGCATAGGGAAGCAGGGTTATCCTGCTCCATGCCATTTCGCAGATGAGAAGACTGAGGCCCAGAGACATGAAGTAACCTGCCGGCTGCCACAGAGCTGGGAAGGTGGCGCTAGAGGAGAGCCAGGCTCTGAGGCCTTCCGCCCAGCCTCCTAATACAGTCCCAGCCCCCAAGGCGCGAGCAGAGCGCGGAGCAGGCCAGCACCCCATGCTCCCGGTCTCCCTATTTCTCCTCCCTCCCCTCACTGCTCAGCTCTCCCACCCTCCCACCTTCTGTCTGCCTTAGCTGGGCCTCCCCTGGCCTCCTCTCAGGAAGGCTATGGCCCCTTTCCTCTGTGTGCTTCCCCACTTTGTCTCTCACTTTTTTATCAGTCTTCTTGTCTCCCTCACTCAGTCGCTGTCAGTCTTTCCCTATAGCAGGCTCATAAGGGTGCATCCTCCTAAGGCTCAGTTTCTTTGCCACTCCCGAGCTCCGCCCCCTCTGCCCGCCGTGGCCCCGCCCCTGCCGGGCCGCCCTCCCCAGCGCTGGGCGGCTGGCCGGGTGGCAGGCGGGGGCGGGGCCGGGGCTGGCGCGGCGCCGGCCTGAGTCACACGCATGAGGCAGCGTGAGTCAGGCGCGGAGGGAAGTCCCTGCGGAAGGGGCTTTCGGAGCCGCAGTCGAATCGCAGGGAAAGAGAAAGTGTTCGAAACGCTGTTTTGACACAGTGACCGTGTGTGAGCCCTAGCTGCACACACCCCCCACCCACGCCCTCCCCGCAGACAGAAGCACGCACACCCCCGGCCGGCTCCCGGTACGCGGCCGTTGCCCGCACTCCCGGGCTGGGCCTGTGCGTCCCTGTGGGGATGGGCGAGCAGGGTATCGAGGGTCCAGCAGCCTGGACCCGGCGCCTCCACAGGGCAGTCCCTTTCCAGCTTCCAGAAGCTAGCGTTGCTAACCTACGGCTAGACCCCCAGACCCATTTCTCCCACGAGGTGTCAAGAAGGACCCCCTGAGGGTCTTCCACGTCACCTGGTGGAGCCTCCTGGGGTATGGCAGAAGGAGGAGGCCAATCTGAGGTCCTGCAGCGCCCCGGGGAACCAGAGATGAACTCCCTCCCTCCCCCAGCCTCTCCTCCTCATCCTCTAAGGTTGCCCTAGAATCAATCGATGCGATTCAATTACAGAAATATTTATTAAACACCGACTATATGCCAAGTTATAAAATCCTGGGACAAGACGGTAAACAAAGCAGGACAGTAAACAAAATATATTAACCCCTGCCTTCCAGGAGCTGGCATTCTGGTTAGGTGAGGGAGATGATAAACAAAAAATAAGCAAATGATCTAGGCTAGTGTTGCCCGATAGAAATAGAAGGGAAGCCACGAATGTAATGTTTAATTTTGTAGTAACCATATTAAGATGGTAAAAAGAAACACATGAAATTAATATTTTTTTTTGAGACCAAGTTTCGCTATTGTTGCCCAGGCTGGAATGCAATGATGTCGACTCACCACAACCTTTGCCTCCCGAGTTCAAGCAATTCTCCTGCCTCAGTTTCCCAAGTAGCTGGGATTACAGGCATTCACCACCACGCCCAGCTAATTTTGTATTTTTGGTAGAGACGGGTTTTTTCCATGTTGGTCAGGCTGGTCTCAAACTCCCGACCTCAGGTGATTCGCCTGCCTCGGCCTCCCAAAGTGCTGGGATTACAGGCGTGAGCTACAGTGCCCAGCCAATTTTAATTTTAATTTTTTTTTTTAAGGAACCGAGTCTCCTTAAAGGGTTTGTTAAGAAACTGGGTCTGTACTTTGTGGTCCAGGCTGGCGTGCAGTGGTGCGATCATACCTCAATGCAGCCTCCAACTCCTGAAGCTCCTGCCTCAGCCTTCCAAAGCCCTGAGATTACAGCCGTGAGCCACTGGGCTTGGCCAAAATTAACTTTAATAATATATTATATTTAATCCAGTATATCCAAATGTTACCATTTCAACATGTAGTCAATATACAAAAAACTATTTTTTTCTTTTTTCTTTATTCTTTTTTTTTTTTTTTTTTGTACTAAGCCTTGTAAATCCAGTGAGTACTTAGGCTACCAGCACATTTCAGCTTAGCCTGACCACATTCCCAGCACTCAGTGGCCACATGTGCCTAATGGCTATAGCAATGGACAGCACAGTCTTGATGTTAGATGTGGGCTGTAGAATATAAGGAAAGTAGAAGTGGGCAAAGGGGCTGGGATAGGAAGCGCTAAGTGGGGGTGGTCTGCCCTGGGCAGCCCTGATGGGGTGGTGAGGACAGGAGTTGGGCCACAGGTAAGACCTGCAGATATCTGCAGTCTGAATCCAGGCTCAGCCACTGGCCTTCACAAGTCACCTGACCTTGCTGAATAAGGGCATTTCCTCCAGTGTGGATTGGAGTTATGCATCTGAGGCTCTAAGACACTCATTAAATGTTAGCCTTATCTCACCTATCTGTCTGCAGCAGCAGGCAGGACACAGGCCCCCAATCTCAGAGTCACATCCTCTCCACCCCCAACTCTTTTTTTTTTTTTTTTTTTTTTGAGACGCAGTCTCCCTCTGTCGCCCAGGCTGGAGTGCAGTGGTGCGATCTCCACTCACTGCAAGCTCTGCCTCCCGGGTTCACGCCATTCTCCTGCCTCAGCCTCCCGTGTAGCTGGGACTACAGGCGCCCGCCACTGCACCTGGCTAATTTTTGTATTTTTAGTAGAGATGGGGTTTCTGGTTTTTTGAGACAGAGTCTCGCTTTGTTGCCCAGGCTGGAGTGCAATGGCGAGATCTCGGCTCACTGCAAGCTCCGCCTCCCGGGTTCATGCCATTCTCCTGCCTCAGCCTCCAAGTACCTGGGACTACAGGTGCACACCACCACGCCCGGCTAATTTTTTGTATTTTTAGTAGAGACAGGGTTTCACCGTGTTAGCCAGGATGGTCTCGATCTCCTGACCTCATGATCCGCTCGCCTCGGCCTCCCAAAGTGCTGGGATTACAGGCGTGAGCCACCGCGCCTGGCCCACCCCCAACTCATGGCCACCAAAAGTGGCCTAGGCCCCACCCCACCCCTAGACCCTCCGTCTTTTATCCATTTCTACTCCTTGCTACAGCAAGATACTTAACCTTCTCAGGCTTCTGTTTCACTACGTAGTAGGTGCTTTAAGCTCGTCAAAGAAAAGCATTGTAGACTTCCAGAAGACCAAGCCACCCTCTTAAGATGGACTCAGGCCAATGCCGAGGTGGGTGGGGCCACCAGGTTCCAGGTGCCAACCCCACCACACTTCTTTGGGAACAGGGAGAAAGACTGGCCCTCTTTTCCGAAGGTTGCAGTGAGCCAAGATCGCGCCATTGCACTCCAGCCTGGGCAATGAGCGAAAATCCCTCTCAAAAAAACAAAGACGGGCCCTCTTTTCTGCCCACAACAGCCATCCTACCCTCAAAGCCCCTTCCAGCCAAGGGCAAAAATGATGTGAAAGGATGCGTCTGAAATTCGGACAGATCCCAGGGAGCAGGGATGGAGGAGAGGGCCCCAAGTCAAGAAGCTGCTTCGAAAGGAGCTGTTGATCACTGTTACACACTCCACCTCCACCTGGGCTGGTAGCAACAGGCCCACAAACACAAGAGAAGTACTGGGATCAACAGCCAGCCCTTCCTGGGGGACCTGTGGGTCCAGGATGGAGACTGCAGCAAGGCTGGAGGTGGGAGATGAGAGCAGGCCCAGAAGTGCCCAGACAAGAGGCAACAGGACCGGCCTTGGGATGCAGACCCACCCTTGCCCCTCACCAAAAGCTGGGGAAGTCAACAGGCCCCCTGTATGATGACACAGAAACCTGACTGTCAGCAGCTCCAGCCTGACACTGCCCATGGCGAGCTCCACTGCTTTTTTGGGGAGTCCCTGGCAGCTGCCAGCAGGGCAGGCCCTGGGGTTTCTCTGCTCGCTAGCTTACCAGTCTGCCCTATAGATTCCATCCCAGACTGCAAAGCATGCCCAGTTCTCAGTAGCTGTATTTCCCACCATCCAGCAGACCTCAGAGAGAAGCCAGGAGTTGGGAGGTGTCCCAGCCTGGGCTGGCCACCAGATTTACCCTGCTTACCTCCTAGGCCACTCAGGTATTCTAGAGACCCCCTAGTGGCTGGGTTCCTAGAAAATAAGAAAATAAAGAGGCTCCAACCCAATTTATAGCAAGGACTAACTAGGTCTTAGAGGGCGTATTGACCCCTAGGATTTATGGGTGGGGGAAAGGCCTGAGGACTGGGTGAGCAGGGAGCAGGAGAGGAGGTTGGCGTGGAAGCGGGAGCCGGCTGGGCCGCTCCCCGCCACCATCTCCTAGCCAGATTCCAGACCAGCAGGCTTGCCCAGCTCAGCCTGCCTCCCTCCTCCGCTCTCCCGCCAGTGGCTACCTCCCTTCCCCCACTCTGCTTTCCTCCCCTCCCCCTGCTACCCACTTCCTCTACCCCTCCCCCAGCCCCTTTCACTCTTATTCAACCATCCATTCACCAAACTTTTGCTGAGCGCCAAGGTCCCCTTAGGCCCTGGTGCGAAGCTTGTGGGTGTGGAGAAGAACAAAACAAAGCCTTAGAGGCTTCTCACGAATCTCCAGCGTGGTGTTGGCCCCTTTCCCCCAGCCCACCTCCTCCCCAGCCCAGACCCCCGCCCCTCGACCTCCACCCTGCTCTCAGTTCCATCTCCTGACTTTGGCCCACAGCTTGTGAGGATGTACATCCCCCGCCCCAGGCACCCCTGTGCTTCTGGTTTCAGGCAGGCAGCATACCCTCCTGCCCCTTCTAGGACGGGGACCCCATTACCACATTCAGCCTTGAAAAAGATTCGGGGTAAGGACGCAGGGTGGCCTGGAGTTCTGGTCTCACATGTCTCCCTAATCAGGGCAGTGTCCCCTAGCTGTGACACACCTTCGGTAAATGGTGCAGCCTGTAGCGGCAGAAGGAAATGACCCAAAACTCATGCAAACCCAGACTGCAGTGGGAGGGAGCCTGCCCACAGCTAATGATGGAGAACAGTCAGGCTTGGAGGCTCAGGGCAGCCAGCCTTGGGGTCACTGTTCCCCCTCCACAGCCCACGACACATTCCCACCTGGCTTAGAAAGCGGGAAAGACACCAGGGTGTGGTGACTTACACCTGTAATCCTAGCACTTTGGGAGGCTGAGGTGGGTGGATCACTTGAGGTCAGGAGTTCAAGACCAGCCTGGCCAAAATGGTGAAACTCTATCTCTGCTAAAAATACAGAAAAATTAGCCAGGCATGGTGGCGTAAACTTGTAAGCCCAGCTACTCAGGAGGCTGAGACATAAGAATTGCTTGAATCCTAGCCAGGCGCCATGGCTCATGCCTGTAATCTCAGCACTTTAGGAGCCCGAGGTGGGTGGATCACGAGGTCAGGAGTTCGAGACCAGCCTGGCCAATATGGTGAAACCCGTCTCTACTAAAAATACAAAATTAGCTGGGTGTGGTGGCATGCGCCTGTACTCCCAGCTGCTCAGGAGGCTGAGGCAGGAGAATCGTTCAAACCCGGGAGGTGGAGGTTGCAGTGAGCCGAGATTGCACCACTGCATTCCAGCCTGGGTGACAGAGCAAGACTCTGTCTCAAAAAAAAAAAAAAAAAAAAGAATTGCTTGAACCCAGGTGGCAGAGGTTGCCCTGAGCCAAGATCATGCCACTGCACTCCAGCCTGGAGCCTGGGTGACAGAGTGAGACTCTGTCTCAAAAAAACAAAGAGGCCGGGCATGGTGACTCACACCTATAATCCCAGCACTTTGGGAGACCGAGGTGGACAGATCACGAGGTCAGGAGTTCAAGACCAGCCTGACCAACATGGTGAAACCGTGTCTCTACTAAAAATACAAAAATTAGCCAGGTGTGGTGCTGTGAGCCTGTAATACCAGCTACTCAGGAAGCTGAGGCAGGAGAATTACTTGAACCTGGGAGTGGAGGTTGCAGTGAGCCAAGATCATGCCACTGCACTCCAGCCTAGGTGACAGAGCAACACTCCATTTCAAAAAAAAGAAAAAAGAAAAAAAAAAGCAGGCAAGAAATAGAAACAAGAGAAATAAGTTAAAGACCATATGAAAATCCCCTGAAACTTCAGTCAGTGCCTGTTCCCCAGCGGGTGTGACACGGGTAGCAGCAGTGGCTAAAGTTACAGGACTTGACCCCCCACAACCTAACGCTGGCTAGTGAGCTGACATGGACTTCCAATCCTGGTGTGTGGCCTGGGAGGCAAACCCAGCCCAGGCCTCAAGCTGGATTCCAGAAAACACGCCAGCACCTGGGTAATGGGGTCACATGTGTGTGCAGTAGCCATCCTAACAGGCCTTCTTCTACCGGCTCACACGAACGCGGCTTTCACAGGCTACGCAGCTTAGTAGTGCATGTGTTTTCAGCTGGTCCTGGGTGGAAAGGGGCATTGTGTTTGGGGGCATTTTACCTGCAGACCCTGTAACATTGGACTGTGGGCTGCACATTACTCAGACCAAAGGGTAACTATTTTGTTCCACGGAAAGCCAAAATCTTGCACTCATCCAGGCCAACTCACAGTCTGGTGAGCTGCCACCACGCCTGGTCACCAACAAGCAAACCAGCCAGTCTGCCCCAAGAAAGGGACAAAGTGGTTGCTGTCAAATGGTTGCCAGCTCCTGTGACTAAACCTGAGATCAAGTGAAAAAATTTGTATTTTTAGTAGAGACAGGGTTTCATCATGTTGGCAAGGCTGGTCTCAAACTCCTGGTCTCAAGTGATCTGCCCACCTCGACCTCTCAAAGTGCTGGGATTACAGGTATGAGCCACCACACGTGTAATCCCAGCACTTTGGGAGGCGGAGGCAGGCAGATCACCTGAGGTCAAGAGTTCGAGACCAGCTTGACCAACATGGAGAAACCTTGTCTCTACTAAAAATACAAAATTAGCCGGGCGTGTAATCACAGCTACTTGGGAGGCTGAGGCAGGAGAATCACTTGAACCTGGGAGGCAGAAGTTGGGGTGAGCCAAGATCACGCCATTGCACTCCGGCCTGGGCAACGAGAGAGAAACTCGACCTCAAAAAAAAAAAAAAAAAAAAACACTTACCTCTGGAAGGTGCAAAAGCCCTTGCACCTGTCTCAGGCTTGGCCACCCTGCCATTCCCATGATTGCTGGGTTCCCTGACCTCTTCTTTGCCTTGAGGTTTGGGGACAGAAGCCCTGTGGCTTGGCCTTTGCGGATAACCACTCTGGCTAATCATTCTTCATTCAACGCATTTTTTTTGTGAGTTTGAACACTACGCTAGGCCCTAGGGATACCCCAAGGAACACAAAAGATAAAATTCCATAACCTAATGGAGCTGGCTTTCCAGTGGAGGGAGCTGCACAGAAAATACCACACATATTTACACTTGATAGCAGTTAAATAGATGAGTTTATTTATGTTAGAAATTGACAGGTGTTACAAGAAAAAAATAAAGCATGGTCAAATAGATGGTGGACTATAACGGGAGATGTACAGGTTGTTTGTTTGTTTGAGACAGAGTCTCTATCTTTCCCCCAGGCTAGAGTGCAGTGCCCTCCCCCTCTTGAGTTCAAATGATTCTCGTGCCTCAGCCTCCTAAATAGCTGGGATTACAGGCATGCGCCACAACGCCTGGCTAAATTTTTTGTATTTTTAGTAGAGACGGGGTTTCATCATGTTGGCAAGGCTGGTCTCAAACTCCTGGTCTCAAGTGATCTGCCCACCTCGACCTCTCAAAGAGCTGGGATTACAGGTATGAGCCACCATGCCTGGCCAGAGATGTACAGTTGTAAATAGTGTAGATGAGTAATACTGAACAGAGACCTGAAGGCAGTGAGAAACGAAGCCCTGAGGACATCAGGGGAAAAGCAGGCAGAGGACACAGCAAGTGCAAAGGCCCTGCGGTGGGCTCATGCCTGGCAGGCCTGGGGAACATCAAGTGGCCCATGTGGCTGAAGCAGAGAGAGTAACGGGTAGGAGATGGGGTCAGAGGGCAGACTGCAGGGCCTTGAAGGCCTCTCTTTTTACTGTATGAGATGAGAACCCCTGGAGGAATCTGAGCAGAGGAGAAACATGCCTTAGGTCTCATGTAGAGAGACTGAATGCCAAGAATTAGGTGCTTACAAAACCATTGCAAGAACTGGAGGAGCCGGCTCCATGCTGGGCCCTGTGGAACAACATGACTGAACTGCCGGCCTGGCCTCTGCCCTGATGAGGAGGGTAGGGAATCAGGAGGCCCCACCAGCATGGTTGAGATCTGACCTAGGGTCAGGAGGCCTTGTGCCACTGCACCTGCCTCTTGAACACCACGAAGCTGGTGACTAGATGCTGGATGTCTTGTAGAAAACCCGTATCTCCATAGCCCACAGACCAGAATTTCCCTCTGTGCTTCCTCCCACCAAATTTCACTTTATTTTTATTTTTTTTGAGATGAAGTTTCACTCTTGTTGCCCAGGCTGGATAGCAATGGCGCGATGTCGGCTCACCACAACCTTTGCCTCCCGCGTTCAAGCGATTATACTGCCTCAGCCTCCTGAGTAGCTGGGATTACAGGCATGCACCACCACGCCCGGCCAATTTTGTATTTTTAGTACAAATGAGGTTTCTCCATGTTGGTCCGGCTGGTCTCGAACTCCTGACCTCAGGTGATCCACCGGCCTCGGCCTCCCAAAGTGCTGGGATTATAGGCGTGAGCCACCGCACCAGGCCACTTTATTAATTATTTTATTTATTTATGTTTTTGAGACGGAGTCTCACTCTGTTGCCCAGGCAGGAGTGCGGTGGCGTGATCTCGACTCACTGTAACCTCTGCCTCCAGGGTTCAAGCAATTCTCCTGCCTCAGCCTCTCGATTACCTGAGATCACAGGCATGCGAGACCATGCCTGGCTAAGTTTTTTGTATTTTTAGTAGAGATGGGGTTTCACCATGTTGTTGAGGCTCGTCTCAAACTCCTGACTTCAAATGATCCTCCCGCCTCAGACTCCCAAACTGCTGGGATTACAGGCATGACCCACTGTGCCTGGCCCCAAATTTCTTTCTTTGATGGAACCCAATTCATATCCAAAACTTGCTTCAAAGGAACGTAGGGCATGGTGCATACCAAATACCTGCCCACCACATCTCTCACAGCTCCAAGCCCATCCCCATGCCAAACTACTGCTCCCACCTGCCTGCTTCCTAGGCCTCCTGGGATGCTCCACCCATGCCCTGGGCCCCTGCCCTGTGCTTCCTCAGGCCTGCATTACAGCATGTATCACATTGGTGGAACTGCCTGTGTGCCTGTCTATTCCCTCATGCACCCTACTCAATGCAAGCCCCTTGAGGACAGGAATGTAGCTACCCATTTTAAGGCCACACCTGTGGTGGTGGTACCTGGAAGGATCCATCTGGCCAGGCTGGGAGGAAGCAGCAAGCCCACCGAGCCTGGGAATAGAAGCAGTAGAGGGGAAAGAGGCAAAATCCTTAGCTATTTAACTGCCCCAAGACTTGTTTGGTTATTTTTTTGAGAGGGAGTCTCACTCTGCTGCCCAGGCTGGAGTACAGTGGCGCCATCTTGGCTCATGGCAACCTCTGTCTCCCAGGTTCAAGTGATTTTCCTGCCTCAGCCACCTGAGTAGCTGGGATTACATGCATGTGTCACCATGCCCAGCTTATTTTTGTATTTTTAGTATAAATGGGGTTTCCCTATGTTGGCCAGGCTGGTCTCGAACTCCTGACCTCAGGCGATCTGCCCACCTCGGTCTCCCAAAGTGCTGGGATTACAGGTGTGAGCCACCGCGCCCGGTCAAGATTTGGTTTTAATACCTGTGAAATGGGGCAATAGCATCACTCACCAGTAGGGACGTAAGAGAACATATGCATTCAGTATATGCTCATAAACTCCACCCTCTCCTTAGATTTCTTCAGGGGTTGGAGAGGAGCTGGGCTTCCTTGGGTAAAGCTCTGAAGAAGTAAGCTAAAAAGTCCATGGCATCTTGGGGCCATGCAAGGTGGGTTATTAGCTCAAGTAGGAAGGTGGAGAGGGCCCTGATTCCTGGGCCCTCCTTTTCACTTGAGAGTTTTTCCCTCGAAAGTTGGAAGCAGCAGAGGCCCTCCTCCCCTTCTAGGCCTGCCAGCCTTGCTGGCAGCAGAACTTGTGGTCAGCAGAGCCTGGAGGCCTGATCCTGCCAGATGACCAGATGCACTAGTAGCTGGGTGACTCTCGAGGAGAGTGGTCAAACATTGTGTACCAGGGTAGCCCCACCTCCTACCGGCCTGGGTCAGTCCTGGTTGATAGGGGCCAGGTCAGGTTTATGCCTGTTGTCTGGTCATAAGTATTAATAGTGCCGCTTTCACTCTGAAGTGCCCTGCTCGTCTTTTGAAGCTGAGCATACATATCCTGTGATCCAGTAATTCCTCTCCTAGGCATGTACCCAACAGAAATCTGCACATCTACTCACCAAGATATATTCTAGAACATTCATGGCAGCACTATTCACAATAGACCCCCACCAGAAACTATCCAAATGTCCTTCGACAGAATGGATATAAAATTGTGGTACATTCATATCACATCACTAAGCAGTCCTGAAAATGAACATTCTGCAGCCACACACAGTAGCATGGATGAACCTCACAGACATAAGGGTGAGCAAGGAAACTAACCCAGAATACAAAATATAAGACTCCATATCTCTACGTGTGCACAAACAGGTGAAATGAAACGCTGCTTAAGGTTGGGATGGTGGGTACACAGGGGTACTGGAGATGTTGTATTTATTGGTCTGCATGCTGGTGATACAAAGGTGTTCACTTTGTGAAAATGCATCAAGCCAAATACTTAATAGAACTAAATGGAAACATCCACACTAGTTTTTTCACCTACTCAACTAGAAAACGAGCTTAAGAGTCAGCGTCCCAATATATGTAAAGTTGACTCGAACTCCCCATTCCCTGGACATTCCTGTTGGGTTCACTGAAGCTCACTGGGTCGTCCTTGAGGAAACTGTACAGGCTGACTCCAATAACCGAAAATGCTTCCTGTGGGGAAGACAGGTTCTGGTATCGACCAACCCCTCAATCCTCCAGGCCTTGACCAGGTCCTTGGCCTGGAATAGCTCCCTCTTCCTGCCTGCCCTGTCCCCAACTCCTCAGCCACCCAACTATCCAAGTCTCATGAAGGCCTGCTCAAGCCCGTCTCCTCCAGGACTTCCCTGACCACCCTGGGCTCCCATCCTCTCCTCCTGTAGTTCCTTCTAAGTCTTTAAGCGCCTGACCCCTTGGTCCAAGTTTCAAGAGTGCGGGGGACTTTGTTCACTGATGGTACCCCAAGAATTGGGCCCAGTTCCTGCTACACAGTAGGTTCTCAATAACTACTGAATGAAATGTTTTCTAACATGGCATCTCCTGTACTGCTATTCAGTTTTCTCTAGTGCAGGCTTGATTCTGGTTTCTCTAGACGTGAAATTCGCTGGGACAAGGACTAGATCCTACTTATCTTTTTATCCCTACCACTCGCTCCTCTGCTTAAGACTTATTCAAAGGGAAAAGAAAGGCAAGGCAGTGAACTCAGGGCATTTACAATCCAGAAAGCGTGGAGGTGGGGGTCAGTGAGTCGAGTTATTTGGATTTCAAGGGTGTGGGTAATCCTGGAGGGGAACAAGCTACTATATTTATTTGCCTACGAATTTATTTATACCTGCCTCCTTCCAGAGAGGGTTTGAGGTGGCTTACAAAAATACACACAATACAAGGTAAAAAACAAGTCGCTGAGGAAATCAGGCCGAGGGGAAAATAAGAGTAGGAAAAACAAGATCGAGTCGCCTTGCTAGAAGTGGGCCAAAAAGTTGGCCAAGTTTTCCCACAGCCCACTCGAGGCGGAAGTCCCTCTCCCCTCCCCGTCCCAGGGGCGGCCGCGCGTCCCACACGGACGGGAGAGATGTACCCGAGAGAGGGGACCGACAGGACCCTCTCCGCACCTCCCCAGCCGCCAGGCCGCCAACCCGGGGCCGGGCCTAGCAGCCTCGGCGGCCTTGGAGAGCGCGAAGTGGAGAGGCGCGCGGCTCTTGGGGGCAGCCCGAGCCCAGACCTGGGTCCCAGGGTGCTGGCGGGGAGCCTGTGACCTGGGAGGGGGTGCTGGAGGCTGAGGGATCGCGCCTCCACGCCACGCCGCAGAGGTTCCCGCGCTCGAAACCGAACGCCCTCCAGCCACCACCACTCACGGCCTACTAAGCGTGGGCTCGGGGCCCAAGGCACAAAGATGGAGGGAGCGGCGCGATCCACCGGCCCCACCCCCCCCCCCCCGCCCGCCAGACAAAGGGGCAGGTCGCCCCTCCCCCAGCCTCCTTCGCGGGCCCCGCCGCCCTCTCCTCCCCTCCCCTCGGGCCGCCCTTTGGTGACTTCCTCTCCCCTCCAGGGGCGGCCCCGGGACTTCTCAGGAACTGCGTTTCACCTGGACGCGGGGCGGGGAGCCGGCGCGCAGAGGGCGGCCTCCGGGCCCACCCCTAGGCCGGGCCGGCCCCAGGCCCGCGCCCTCCCCTTTGAACCCGCGCTCCCAGCCCCTGGCGCCTTCCCGCCCAGGCGCCCCCGCCCCCACCCGGCCGAGCACGTGCTGCCCGGGCCCCGAGCGCTTCCCGCCGCACGGGTGGGGGCTGGGCCCACCCCCCGCCCGCTCCCCACCCCCACCGGAAACATTCCTGCCACATTCCTGCAACTGCGAGGCCCAGCCCGCCGCTCCCCACCCCGCCTCCGCGCCGGGCCCAGGGCTTTCCTGCGTCCCCTTCACCGCCGGCTCGCCCCCTGAGGAGGGGGCTGGGCCAGGGCCTCGGCTGACCGGGAAGAAGGGGAGCAGAGAAAAACATGAGTCACAGCCGTGTGTCACTGGAGCGCATTTCAATTCCCTGCATCACAGGAGGTGTGGAAGGCCGCCTCGGGGACCGGGCGCGGGAGGTGCGCCCGAGAAGGCCCCGGGCCGGCCTGCAGGGCGCGCCTCTCCGCCTGCGCCCTTTCCTCCCCCACCGCCCTCCCCGCCATCTTCCCCTTTGGCTTCCTTCTCGCTCGGTGCAACAAGTCTTTGTTAAGCCGGGCGCCAGGCGGGCCAGGCGTGGCGGAGATGGCCTGCGTGCTCGGCCCCTGCCCTCAAAGCGCTTCCAGGCGACCTCTGGCCCACGTTTTATTTTTATTTACAGTCCCAGCGTAAGGGCCCAGGTCCCCAAGTGGGCCTGCGTATCTCCAGAACACCATCTAAGTCACCTCAAGGCATGAAGCTTCCCTTGGGTGTACCTGCCAACGAGCCAATCGTTGGTTTCGCTGGAAGGCTCCACCTTGATCATGGCTCGCTGGTGGCCATTAATAAAACACTTTGGATTTCACAAGTTTCACGTTTGGATTTCACAAGACTTGTATCTCACCAATCAACCACACGCGGGTTGACACTGAAAGGCACATGCTGACACCTGTCCGCCCAGGAGAAATCTACCAGCCCTCTATTTCAGTGAGGGGGCGGCGTGTAGGCCGCGGAACTCTCTAACGAGCGCGTTTCTCTTCACCCCCTCGGCCCGCGTGGACCCCCGTCCACCCCCGCACACCCTGGGGGGGCCTGGCCCACACGCCCAGGAAGCCCCTAGAGGTGACTCTCCCTGGGACCACTGTACCAGGGAGGAAGGATACCGCCACCCGTCACCACCCCCCGCGAGAAGCTCCTTCGTGACTCCTCTGTGCGTGCCTTCCCACACCTCCTCCGTCCGGGACTGCGAGGAGTGGGCGGTCGACTCGAGTTCGCAGCCCAGGCCTCCCACACGCCCCTCCCCGCCGTCAGCACCCACCCGCGCGGCAGCGGCGGCTGGCGGGCGGCCGCCCTTTTAAATCCCCGGGCTCATTTGCATGGCCCCGCCCCCTGAGTGACACGGCTGGCGCGGGCGGGCCCGTCCCCCCTGCCCCTGGGTCGCTCTTTTTAAGCTCCCCTGAGCCGGTGCTGCGCTCTCTAATTGGGACTCCGAGCCGGGGCTATTTCTGGCGCTGGCGCGGCTCCAAGAAGGCGTGAGTTCGCGGCCGCTCCGGTGGCTTCTTTTTTTTGTATCTATAATTTAATTAAATTATTTATTTATTGAGGCCGCGCACGGGCCGTGCCCAGCTTCCTGCCCCTCGCCATCCTTCGGGGGAGGGGGAATATTTTTGTCCCCCCGCCTGGCTGTGACACATAAATACCCCGCGGGGGCCTGGGCGGCGAGCACGCGGCGGCGGCGGTCTCTGAGCGCCTCTGCTCTCTCTCCCGGTTTCAGATCCGCATTTTGCTACCAGCGGCGGCCGCGGCAGGCCAGGCCAGTCCTGGCGCCCAGCACCGCCGCTCCCGGCAACCCGGAGCGCGCACCGCAGGCCGGCGGCCGAGCTCGCGGTGAGTCGTCCCCGGGGCCCGCGGCGGCGTGGCGGAAGGGGCGCCCGCGCTGCCCGCACGCCGCCCTCCTGCGAGCCGCCCGGGGCTGCAGCGCGCGCCGCCAGCTTTATTCCCAGGCCGGGGCGGTGCGGAAGCCGGCGGCAGGGGAGGGCCACTTGCCCGGCGCGGGGAGCGGGCAGCCCGGGGTGGCGGCGCGGGGAGGACCTTGCACCCGCTCCCCGCGCCGCGGGCTTTCCTGCAGGGCAGGGGACCGGGAGGCGCGCGGTGGGGAGGGGCGCGCAGCTGCGGCGGGCGCGAGTTGTGCACCCGGCGGGGCCCGGAGGAGCCCGGCGCACCTCGCGCGGCGGCCGCTCCCGCCGGAGCCCGAGCCCGAGCCCGGGCCCGGGTGAGGGGCGAGGAGAGACACGGGCTGCGGCGCGGCGGGAGAGTGGGGGTCAGGCGCCCCGGCTGTGGGGAAGTTCTGGAAGTGAGGGATGGGAGGAATTTGAAATTCGGCCCTACGCCCTCTCGGCCTTTCTCTCGCGCCCCCTCCGCAGATGAGGCCGGAGCGCGGGCCTGGGTTTGGGGCTTCACCCCGACCCCACCTCTGGCCTGGCCTGCGCCTCTTCAGCCCCAGGGGCCGGGCCTGCCCTCCGCCCCCACAAACTGGTTTCGCTGCTTTGCTGGGCTCTGTTGGAACTAGTCCCTTTGACTCCCCGTTTCTATTTTATTTTCTTCTGGGGCTTTATTTTGCGGGGAGGGGACGGAGGGAGGGGGCTTTCTTCCTCTCCCCCGCTCCCGCGCGCGCCAGGTTTCCTGCCCCAAGGCGGGCTTGGGTGCCCCCTCTGGCAGGAAGTGGGGCCGGGTGCACCCGCGTGGCGGTGCATGCGGTCGGGGTGCGCTGCTTTCCCGCGCCTGCAGGAGCGGCCTGCGCCCCTCCCCCCGCGCGCCCTGGCCCCTAGTCCCGCCGGCCGGCCTGCAACGGCCAGGCGCAGACACTTGCAGAGTCACCCTGGGGCCGGGTCTGGAGCCTGATGCCTCGGGGGCTTAGCCCTAGCCGCTAGGCGGGTAGGCAAAGTGGCGGGTTGAAAGGGTCTCCGGGAACCTACTTTTTCCTGCTCGCCAACTTGCTGTGTGACCTTCGGCAACTCATCAGGCTTCTCTGGGCCACCATTTTACGGGGGACGGGGAAGAAAATAAGGGAACCCCCAAGATAATTTCCTAGGGCCTTTGCTGCAGAGTCCTTAAGTATTCGAGGAGCACACTTTGCGTGCACAGCGTATGGGGGAGACAGGCTTGAGGCCCAAGCGGGCTTATTACAAAGTGAGGGATTGGGGTTAGGCCCTAAATGTAGTTCCTACAAGACAGGCCTCTGATGTTCCGAAACAGGTGGAAGAGACGAGCGTTTCTTGGCCTCACTGGAAAGGGCCTCGGGCCTTCGTTTAGTTCGTGGGGGGTTGGCTGAGGGGGATTAAAGGGTCCCCAGCAGCAAGAGGTGGGGGAGGCACCAGATGGTATGAGAGCTTCCAGGGAGACCCGCCAAGATCTCTAGGCAGGCCGGGCCAGGCTCTCTGGGATTCCGTACTGGCTTCGCCCAACTGGAACCCCCTCGATGAGGGGGCCTCGGGCAGACCTTATATGAGGTCAGCACTCGTTTAGTTGATTAATTTTGATGTTTAGTTTGAAGGGGGACCTGTGGTGTAATATAAGATTCTAATCATTGCCTGTAATTGCATAGCAGGCCAAGCCACTAATGATGGAGCAGGATAAATCACCAACCACCTTGTTTAAAAGGGTCTCCAAGTCTGAAACATTATAAGATAGAATAATTAGCAAAGTCCCGCTGTCTGGAGGGTCTCTTGATGCTTGAGAATGGAGGTCCTGGGCCCTCCAGAAATCACAAGTTTGGAAAAACGTTTTTTTCCTCTCATTGTGGTAAAAACTCTTTTTTTTTTTTTTTTCTTTTAAATTAGACACGGGGGTCCCACCGTATTGTCCAGGCTGGTCTCGAACTCCTGACCTCAAGCAGTCCTCCTGCCTTGGCATCCCAAAGTGCTAGGATTACAGGCATGAGTCACCTCACCTGGCCCATAAATCATTTTCAAATGGTCTAGTTCTTATTTTGGTTAGAGTGAAGATTTCTTTCCATTATTTTAAGTTTTTCTAAACTATTACCTAGTTTGATCCTTGAAGCAGTCAGGAGTAGTTCAGGCAGGTACCTTATAATTACCTTGATCTTACAGATTGAGAGGGTTTCAGAAGTGGAGCCGCTTGGGCCCACCCCTTACCGTGGGCAGGCAGGGATTGGTTACTGGAAAAATGTGTAGCCTAGGCCTCCGGCATCTCATCTATCTGTAGCCTGTGGATGATAAGAACTAGGATGAAGATGTGGAGAACTGTCGTTTCTAAGCCTGTAGTACAGGGTGTTCAAAATACTGGTTGCAGGCCATCCTTCCAATGGGAAGTTTTAGGAAAACTAAAAATTGACAGGGTTAATTAAACCTCAACAGACCCTTAAGAAGAAGGAAGATGCTAGAAAATGACCAAGAAGCTTTTAGGATGAGCCCTGCCAGGGGGCCAGCTAGGGTCTGTTAGACGGTGCATTTCAGTTGGGAGAATTCCCTGCCCATCTGACAAAGTCCCATCTGACTCCAGTTGGGCAGAGAAGGGGTAAGGGGAAAGAGGATGGCCTTTGGCTTTGGGCTCCCTTTCCTCCACCACCTCACCCACCCTGTAGCTTCAACCATCTCTTCCCTCCCTCAATTATACCAATCTTTGAATCGTCCAGGGATTTACCCTGGGTGAGAACAGAGAAGAGAGCTGATGGGTGGGCACCCCCTAGCTATGTGATTGACTCTTTTCGGTCCTGAGTCTTGGACCTTGCCAGATAGGCAATATTGTCAGTGAGGTGGGCAGGGGATCAATGTCCGTAGCTGCCAGATCGCGAGGTCTCATTCTTTCCATTTTTTCCCTAGTCCCCACTGAACTGCGTAGACTGGGTTTTCTCTTAAAGGCAAAGGGCAGCAGTTGGCTACAGAAGGAGGGGATGCTGGCAATATGTCAGACCCCACCTCCCCACACCTTTGTCCCAGGGCGGCCTCACCCATGTAGCTAGGTCTGGGCTGGCTGTACCTCCTGGGACCCCCCCACCCTGCTCCATTGGGGCGGTGTTAAGGCAGGACAACAAAGAGCCCTTCTTAACAGGAGATAGATAAGGAGCTGATTAGGGCCAACGGCCCTTCCCCGCCCTTGGCAGCATCTGGGGGTGGGCAGACCCCTCCATCCTGGGCAGAGTAGGAGGCCTCGGGGCCCCTGGGAGCACAGTTTTCTGCAGTGTGCCTTGAAGGTATGGGTGATGAAGAGGTAGAAAGTGGCTGAAGTGAGATGTTTGTCTAAAAGCACTTTTCTGTTTCCCAGCATCCCAGCCATCACTCTTCCACCTGCTCCTTAGAGAAGGGAAGATGAGCGAGTCGAGCTCAAAGTCCAGCCAGCCCTTGGCCTCCAAGCAGGAAAAGGACGGCACTGAGAAGCGGGGCCGGGGCAGGCCGCGCAAGCAGCCTCCGGTGAGTCCCGGGACAGCGCTGGTAGGGAGTCAGGTGGGTGTCCAAACCTTTCCTTCACTCGGTTTACCCTTTGGGGCTAGGGAGGTGCCTGGAGTTTCATTCAGCAGGCGAGAACATGCATGGAGGGTGCAGAATAATTCTGTGCAGTAAGCATGTGGGTGTGTCCTCCCACCTGTGTGTACTCCTGCCGCACTTGCAACTCTGCTCAGATCTCTAGAGACCACCAGGAGAGAACGGGGGGCCGAGGAATTCAAGATGAATTCTGAAGCCAATGGCAGAAAGTCAAACCTAAAGCACCCCAGAGGTCATGTACCCAGTGCTTACTTAAAACATTCACCTTTTTCTTAATTTCCAGTCCACTGTGGACCGGTGATTTTAAAATGTAGTAAAGATGAATGAACAGCCGGATGCGGTGGCTCACGCCTGTAATTCCAGCACTTTGGGAGGCAGAGGCGGGCAGATTACTAGGTAGATTGAGACCATCCTGGCTAACACAGTGAAACCCCGTCTCTACTGAAAATACAAAAAATTAGCCAGGCCTGGTAGCGGGCACCAGTAGTCCCAGCTACTCTGGAGACTGAGGCAGGAGAATGGCCTTGAACCTGGGAGGTGGAGCTTGCAGTGAGCCGAAATCATGCCACTGCACTCCAGCCTGGGCGACAGAGCGAGACTCTGTCTCAAAAAAAATAAATAAATAAAAAAGATGAATGAACAAAAATAAAAACACACAGAAGCTCAGGGTTTTTAATAATTAGTTTCAGTGCACGTAAAATGATTTTTGTCAATTTGCTGTAAAGTTTCTGAGTACTTATGGTTGATTCTTGTACTTCCTCATCCCAGGTGAGAAACAGGTACCTGCGTGGGCCTGCACCTGTTCATGCACAGGCCATGTTATGAGTAGTTCTGGAATGGGCATTGCCCCTGGCACTGTAGATGGAACTTGAAGCCCAAGAAGTCAAAATGTTGGGGAGTTTGTGTCAGTGACCCTCAGAACCCTGGTGCTGCTCTCCCCACAAGGTCCTCATAGAAGGATGAGGCTGCCAGCCTGGCACTGTGGGGCACCCTAGGGAGCATGGCCACTTGGGCTGGGGGGGGGCCGTATTGGCCTCTTACAGAGGCAGCTGTCACCCAAGTGAGGGGTGGCTGTTGGTGAAGCCCAGTTACTTCCCTTCCCTGGGGAAGGAGGTAAGAGGAGTTGAGGTTGACCTCTGCCCTTTAAACATGATATAGGTTGTTCACCTGCAGGTTTTCCCTGTCCATAAGGTGGAGAGTGGTCTGTGCTGACCTGGGCCTAGGGAGACATGAGCTGTGATGAGTCTGCTGTGTTGGAATTCGGCAGCCACCTTTAGAGCCTGGGGTGGGATCATTTGTCCTCTTAGCCTAGCTCCCTCAGCCTCCCCTCCTATCCCAGCTGTTAGCCATGGTCAGTGGGTCAGTGGGAGGTATCAAGAGGGGTGCTGGATTACTGGATCCTGGTTATAGACAGGCCATGGGCAGCCCCCTAGGAAACAGTAGCTGGCGCGCCTTCACCGTGTACCTTCTATGCATTATGCAGCAGCTTTTTATTCTATTTAGGGCTTATTAAAATTTCAATGGGAATGATGGCAGGGATCTCTGGGGTCCGGCTGTAATTCCCCTTCTCTGGGGGCAGCCTGGATGGGCTCCAGGTTTGTAAGTGCAGGCAGGGAGTGTGTGTCCAGCATAGGTCATCTGAGAGGGTGGGCAGTGATCACGGGACAGTGCTAGATAACCATACATTACCCATTTAATCTCCATGACAACCCTGCGAGGGAAGTCTTTACCATTTATAGATGAGGAAACTGAGGCTCCAGCATTACGTATCCTGCCTAAGATCAGTGTCAGAACTGGCACTTGGGCAGAGCCACCTAACAGTATCTTTCTGTCCCCAGAATGCTTTTCCTAGGGGTCTTCTGGGCTCTTGTCATTTTGCGTCTTAGAAATCCGCAGGGAGGCAAGGGGAGGGATGGGAGGCACTTTGCAAAGATGCTCAAACTGGAGCTTTGGATCCTGAAGGGATTCCTGGGTCAGAGGTGGTTCTTGGTTCCTGCTGACTTAACCTTGTTGAGGAGGCAGAGGGCTGTGTCTTCTAAGGGGACGGAAACACAGGTAGTGACTGTCCCTGACTATCCTCTCTGTCTTTACAGAAGGAGCCCAGCGAAGTGCCAACACCTAAGAGACCTCGGGGCCGACCAAAGGGAAGCAAAAACAAGGGTGCTGCCAAGACCCGGGTGAGACTTGAGATGGGACCAGCCCTGGGTGGATGACCAGCAGAGGATCCCCTTGTTGGCTCCATGGCCACGGCTGTGGGGAGGTCTGGGAAGGGGCTCAGTCATCCCAGTTGTGCACCCCCTTCCCTGGTACAGGGGTGGCAATGAGTCTTTGCTAATTGGGGAGAGTGGGGCAGTGACTAAGGTCTCACTTCTGTGGGGTTGGTCCTGCCCAGGACAATGCGGAGATGAGGTCAGAAGTCCCACGGCTTTCCTGATCTAGAGAAAGGCGGAGTGGGGAGAGTGGAGGGTCCCTGCCAGCCCCTGGGCTGAGAATGTTACCTTCTCCTCTTGGGGTCCCCTGGAGCCTGAAGGGGTGGGGACAGGCAGCAAAGGCCAGATTCACAGTGGCATCAGCCTTTCAGAAAAGTTGTTTTGTTTTTTATTTTATTTTTTTAAGACACGACTCATATCCTCTGAGTCATGGGTGGAGATGGGAGTAGGGGGCGTGTGTGTATGTTGAGGGGGCAAATGTGGCTGGCCAGTCATCGCCAGCTGGACTTGGGTGGGCCTGTTGGGTGAGAGTGTTGGGCCGCCCTGAACAGGCAGGTAGGTCTCCCCCTCCCTCACCATTGGGCATCAGGTGAGCACTGTTGAGCATTTTGGACTTAGGAGATATTTTCTCTAACTCTCTAGAAAACCACCACAACTCCAGGAAGGAAACCAAGGGGCAGACCCAAAAAACTGGTAGGTGAAGAAGCAGACTGCTGCTTACCTCGTGGGCTCTTTGAGTGAGGGTGTTAAGAGTACATAGTACCTAATGCTATGCACCCCCTATGGAAAGGCTGTCCCTGACCTGCTGGGACATCAGATTTTATAGAAGTCCAGAGCGGGGAGGGTGCCTGGCCTGGGCTGTGCCCATGAGAAGTGAGGGGTCCCAGGTACAAACCAGACCACATCCCCCTGCCCTGCCCTAGTTGTGTCGGGGGTTCCTCTCCTGCTCCTAGAATCCTCAGAACTTCTGGGGGAAATCTGGGAAGTCATCTAGCCTGTGTCCCCCTCAATTAGAGATGAGGAAAGGAAGCCACAGGGGCAAGGTTTGTCCTTCCTATCATCCTCTGGAGAAGAGAAACAGTGAAGGAGCTGGGCCCTGGGAGGGGTCAGTGCTGGAGTTCTGATGTGACCCACCACACTGCACTGAAGGGCACCATCCACTTCTGGGCCCTCAAACAGCTGGTGGAAAGGCTCGGTGGGCTGAGTCAGGAGGCTGCCTCTAGGGGGCCACTGCAGTTAGGGTCACCCCAGCCTTCCAGCTCCTGGCCTTCTCTTACCCCCAGCCTGCCCCCTCAAATCCCTGAAGCTGTCATTCCTCGAGCTGAGCCACTGCTGGGGTGGAGGGGGGTAGGGGGTGCTGCTGGCCAGGCCCCAAGAGTGAGTAACAGGAAACAAGTTGTTTTGGAGTTTGTGCGTGGCACGGGGGCTGTAGCCCCGTGTGGTGTCCCGACATTCCCGCCCAGTGAGTGAGCCCCGGCAGCACACACTTCCACTTCCTCCCCACCCCGGCCTGGGGTCAGCCCTCGGCCACTCCCGAGGGCCAGGGCACCACAGCGCAGCATCTGCCCCTGTGGGCCAAGGACCTGGTTCCCCTGCACCCACCAGAGGGCTCATGTACCTTCCAGCCACCCCTTCCCATTTCCTCCCCCAGCCACCTCCTCCCCACCTCTTCTCCCCTAGGGAGCCAGTCACGTCCTGAAGCTCAGTGCTGCCCTGAGCTCTGCCCTCCTGTGCTCCATGGGCTTGGGGGCCAAGGGGGCTTGGCTTCTGGCTCTGGGTGACAGCAGCATGTGTGTGGGGTTTTTTCCTCCTTTTAAATTCTTTTTATGAATGAAGCCGGGCCGTGGAGGTTGCTGAGTCACCCACACACTCAGCCCTGACTCATCCCTCTTCAGGAGAGCCAGGGAGTGCAGGGAGCGGGTGGGGGCCAGCCTCTGGGGGTGGAAGAGGGGGGCCAGGCCAGAGCTCACACCAACAACTGCCCACCTCGCAGGAGAAGGAGGAAGAGGAGGGCATCTCGCAGGAATCCTCGGAGGAGGAGCAGTGACCCATGCGTGCCGCCTGCCCCTCACTGGAGGAGCAGCTTCCTTCTGGGACTGGACAGCTTTGCTCCGCTCCCACCGCCCCCGCCCCTTCCCCAGACCCACCATCACCACCGCCTCTGGCCGCCACCCCCATCTTCCACCTGTGCCCTCACCACCACACTACACAGCACACCAGCCGCTGCAGGGCTCCCATGGGCTGAGTGGGGAGCAGTTTTCCCCTGGCCTCAGTTCCCAGCTCCCCCCGCCCACCCACGCATACACACATGCCCTCCTGGACAAGGCTAACATCCCACTTAGCCGCACCCTGCACCTGCTGCGTCCCCACTCCCTTGGTGGTGGGGACATTGCTCTCTGGGCTTTTGGTTTGGGGGCGCTCTCTCTGCTCCTTCACTGTTCCCTCTGGCTTCCTGTAGTGGGACCTGGGAGGGTTCCCCTGGCCTTAAAAGGGGCCCAAGCCCCATCTCATCCTGGCCCGCCCTACTCCACTGCCCTGGCAGCAGCAGGTGTGGCCAGTGGAGGGGGTGCTGGCCCCAGGATTCCCCCAGCCAAACTGTCTTTGTCATCACGTGGGGCTCACACTTTTCATCCTTCCCCACCTTCCCTAGTCCCTGCACTAGGTTGGGCAGCCCCCTTTGGCTCCAGGAAGGCAGGAGGGGTGTGTCCTTACTCCCGCTTCACTGTGGCCACAGCCCCCTTGCCCTCCGCCTGGGATCTGAGTACATGTGGTGGTGATGGAGATGCAGTCGCTTATTGTCCAGGTGAGGCCCACGGGCCCTGTGGCCGTCACCTGAGGTGGGCTGGGGCTGCTCCCCTCACCCTACTTTGCTTCCGCCACTCAGCCATTTCCCCCTCCTCAGATGGGGCACCAATAACAAGGAGCTCACCCTGCCCTCTCCCAACCCCCCTCCTGCTCCTCCCTGCCCCCCAAGGTTCTGGTTCCATTTTTCCTCTGTTCACAAACTACCTCTGGACAGTTGTGTTGTTTTTTGTTCAATGTTCCATTCTTCGACATCCGTCATTGCTGCTGCTACCAGCGCCAAATGTTCATCCTCATTGCCTCCTGTTCTGCCCACGATCCCCTCCCCCAAGATACTCTTTGTGGGGAAGAGGGGCTGGGGCATGGCAGGCTGGGTGACCGACTACCCCAGTCCCAGGGAAGGTGGGGCCCTGCCCCTAGGATGCTGCAGCAGAGTGAGCAAGGGGGCCCAAATCGACCATAAAGGGTGTAGGGGCCGCCTCCTCCCCCTGTTCTGTTGGGGAGGGGTAGCCGTGATTTGTCCCAGCCTGGGGCTCCCCCTCTGGTTTCCTATTTGCAGTTACTTGAATAAAAAAAAATATCCTTTTCTGGACTGGAGTCTACTGTGGTGTGTGCCCCTAAAGCCTGGGGCAGGTAGGGTAGGTGACACTTGGGTTCTGGCCCTGTCCTTCAGGCTGTGGGAAGGAAGGGGAAACAGCACTGGAATCACCTCAGAGGAAGGTCATTTTAAGCCTCTTGATGAAATCAACAAAACCCCTAGCCACAAAACGTTTTATTTACAAAATATATACTGAATACTATACATCTGGCCCCATCACCATGGAAACAACTCCAAAGCCCTCCTGGGGATTTATGCCTAAGTCAAGCCCAGGAGGGCTAGAGAAAGCAAAGGTGTCTCCCAGCCGCCCCCATCCCAGAAGGAAAACCTCCCATGAGTGCCTGTGGGTGGGCAGTGAGCTCGACACCCACAAAGGGCAGAAGGCCTGGGGGCAGTGAGGGCGTGGGAAGCAGATGCTGAGGGTGGGTGGAGGGAGAAATGGAGACCCAGCACCCAGCAGGGGGAGCCAGGGGAAGCAGGCTGACGGCAGGGCCCCAGGCAGTCCAGGACGGCAGGCTCTGAAGGGTGGGGCAAGGGGGTCAGGTCACGTCTTGACATCCATCAGTGGCATCCGCTTGTGCTGGTAGCCACTCTGCCAGCCATGTACCACCTGTCGGGCAAGAGACCACACCACAAGGCTGGGCTGTGTTCCATGGGAGTCTGCAGCACTCAGTTACAGCCCAAGTAAGCAGAACCAGGCTCTGGTTTCAGTGTGGACGAGTATGGCTGGGAACAGGGCTAACCCCCACCTTGCCTCATTCTCCCCCGGGCGTCCAAGTGCTCACCTTGGGGTCTCCCATGTCAGAGAGCAGCTCCTGCTCAGCCTCATGCAGTTCCTCGGCTGGGTCATAGCTGTACATGGGGAGCAGGTGATGGCGCAGCCGGTCCACCCTGGGGAGCAGGGGAGGGGACTCAGCCTAGGAGGCCCCCCAACCCTCATCAAACACCTGGCTGCCCCATCTCGCCTCCCTCTCCCAGGCAGGGGCACTTCCAGTGGGTGCCTTTTGGGACACACTATAGTTCCAAGAATACAACCCTGATTCTACAAAGGGACTTTCCCCAGTGAGTAACCTCAGGCTGGGGCAAGGAAAACAAAATTCAGGCTTGTATCAGGATGGCTTCTTTCTTACAGAAACCTCAGAGCCTATGAGCAGGAATTTCAGAATGGGTGTGGGGATAGGGCAGGTGGGGAGACAGGGACACTCACCGCTTTTTCTTCTGTACATACATCACCTGCAACAGAGACAGCACTGTGGGGGCTGCTGAGCCCGGGAAGGCCCACAAGCAGAGAGAGGCCCACCTCCACACCCTTCACTCCCTCAACAGGACAGTGGGGACTCTGTGCAGACTGGACCAGGCCCACCCAGCCCCTGCCTTAGCAAAGCTGTGGGTGTCTGTCTGTGTATATGAGGGCTCCTTACCACAGCCACCACCACCCCGACCAGGGTGATGAGGAAGAAGGGCCCCAACACATAGCCCACCATGGAGTCGCTGTTGGCCTGGGGGGCATTGGGCACAGTGGTGTTACTCATGACATCAGCAGCCGGAGGGCTGGGTGGTTGGTCAGCATGGGCAGTGGCACTTCGGGAGGGCGCCTCCACTGGGCTCCCTGGGGAGGAGGAAGGGAGGTTATCAGTTGCACCCAGGTGACATCCAGACTCTGGATCCCTCCCCCAGAGCTGGAGATCTATGAAAACTGGTCCCAGGTCAAATCCTGGGAGGAGGGATCCTCCAGGTAGATGTACCGGGTGTAACCCTCCAGTGAGTCTTGGCAAATCCTGGCAGGAAAGGGGATCAAGGGAAGGCCTGGATCCAGGGCTGAGTCCTGCCCAACTCCTATCCCTATATCAGGGCGGGGCCCAGCTAGAGACATTTACAAGTCTCAACTTCTGGGGAAAGAAGTGCAGGTTTCCAGTGCCTGCCCCAGCCCTTTTGGGGCATTGGGCTGCCAGTACCTGTCCAGTGGAGCAAAATGGATAAATGAGGTCTAAAGGAGGGACCTGCACTGCAGCCAGGGGTGAGGTGGGAGCATCTGAAGGAGTTCCGCTTCCATCCTGGTCCAATCCCACTTCAAGCGATGGGCTCCATGCCTGAGTTCTATGCCCTTGTCCCTGGTGTCACCTCAGACATACAGCCCGAACACCCTCTGCCCCATCGGTTTCGTGTGCCAGGGTGGACACGAGTGGGTAAAGCTGGATTGTATCTTCAAGATGATGTCACCTTCCTCTTGTCTCCACCCAGGGCTCCGCCCAGGTCCCTCCCCTCCTGGCCTGGGCTGACAGGCAGAGGTGGAGAGGGTCAGTCCCCATCGACAGAAGCAAAGAGATCGTCCTGGGGCGGTTTGCACGCTGATGGCCCAAGGTCCGCGACCCAGGTTCGCTTGAGTCTCTATCAGAGGGCAAGGTATGAACGACCTACCCCCGTGTCCGTAGGGCACGGGGCATCGAGCTTGCCCTTACCCAGTCGTATGCTCATCGTCCCAGGCCAAGGGGGCATGCCAGGGTGGGGAGGGCGTCAGGCCGCTGCTAGGATGCGGGCCAGCAACAGTGGACAGGAGGTGGTTCCCACGGCGCTGGGAGGCTCAGGCCGGAGGTGGGGGGTGTTGGGGGACGCGGAGGAGCCGCCCCGCGCCCGAACATCCTGGAAGCCTGGCACCCCGAGGCGTGGACCCGTGCCGGCGCTCTGCAGCCCAGCCGGCCTGGCCATGCCTTACCTCCCGCCGCTGCAGCCCCGACAGGAACGCCCTCGGTTGGCTCCCCGGCCCCGGAAAAGCCGTCAGGCGCGTGATCAAAGGACCCGGGGAAATGGGCCGGGCCTTAGCGCCTGGGCGCAGCCAATCCGGTAGCGGAAAGCGGGTGGCCTGGAGATTTCTGGAGCCGCCAATCCGGAGGCGGGGGTGGGCGGTGCGAAGGCGGGGACAGCGGGGCTTGCAGGGTCCGCCCCGCGGCGGCAGGGGGCAGCCGAGGGCTACGCAGCGGGGGAGGAGCGGGCGGGTCGGGGCAGGATTGGGTAGGGCGGGGCGCGCGCAGTTTTCCGGAGGCCCCTGGCCCTCCCGCGTCAGCAGTTCGGATTCTGGGAGATCCCGGGCGACCACCTCACTCACCCGTCTCGTTGCAGCCAGAGTAGGGTCGCGCCGCGCTCTAACGTTGAGCCCAGGCCCTTCGCGGCAGGACCCTGCTCCGGGCCCTCTCGGCCTCCTTCTGTGTTTGTTCCCTGGCCTTCGGGCTGTGCTCGACTGGTAGAGTGCGGCAGGACTGGGCTACCGGGGGCCCTGGCACGCCCACCTTCTCTGCGCCTTTTTTTTTTTTTTTTTTTTTTGAGATGGAGTGTGGCTCTGTCGCCCAGGCTGGAGTGCAGTGGCGCGATCTTGGTTCACTGCACCTGGGCTCAAGCGATTTTCCTGCCTCAGCTCTCCAGTAGCTGGGATTATAGGCGCGCACGCCCGGCTAATTTTTTTGTATTTTTAGTCGAGACAGAGTTTCACCGTGTTAGCCAGGCTGGTCTCGAACTTGTGACCTCAAGTGATCTGCCTGCCTCAACCCCCCAAAGTGCTGGGATTTCAGACGTGAGCAGCCGTGCCCGGCCTATTGTGAGGATTAAATGATGACATGAGCAGGGAGCTTACCACATAATATCCCCTGAAAGGTTAAGTTACTCCTGTTCACCTGTTTTCGGTTTTAGGGAACACACGAAGCGGCGGGGTGAGGTTCCCCTGGGTCAAAGGCAACTTGCTAAGTTGGTAAACTTGGGTCAAAGCTTTTGTGGTCTTATCATTAAAATGGCACACATTTACTGGGAAAATCTGACTAAGGCCAGTGGAATTTACCAGTGTCAATATTCTGGTTGTGATTATTACAGTTTTGTAAAACGTTATCATTCTGGGATTTTTTTTTTTTGAGACAGAGTCTTGCTCTGTCACCCAGGCTGGAGTGGGAGTAGCTGGAACTAGGGGCGCCCGCCACCAGGCCCGGCTAATTTTTTTGCATTTTTAGTAGAGACAGGTTTCACTGTGTTAGCCAGGATGGTCTCGATGTCCTGACCTCGTGATCTGCCCACCTCGGCCTGCCAAAGTGCTGGGATTACAGGCATTGGGGGAATTTAAGCAAAGTGTACACAATCTCTCTGTATTATTATTATTATTATTATTCTTTGGAGATGGAGTCTTGCTCTGTCAAGCAGGCTGGAGTGCAGTGGCACGATCCTGGCTCACTGCAATCTCCGCCTCCCAGGTTCAAGTGATACTCCTGCCTCAGCCTCCCAAGTAGCTGGGACTACAGGCGCCTGCCACCATGCCCGGCTAATTTTTGTATTTTCAGTAGAGACGGGGTTTCACCATGTTGGCCAGGCTAGTTTCGAACACCTGACCTCAGGTGATTCGCCCACCTCGGCCTCCCAAAGTGCTGCGATTACAGGCATGAGCCACCGCACCCGGCCTCTCTGTATGATTATTTTTTTCTTTTTTTTCTTTTTTTGAGATGGAGTCTCACGCTGTCACCCAGGCTGGAGTGCAGTGGTGCGATCTCGGTTCACTGCAAGCTCCACCTCCCACGTTCACGCCATTCTGCCTCAGCCTCCTGAGTAGCTGGGACTACAGGCGCCCGCCACCACGCCCGGCTAATTTTTTGTATTTTTAGTAGAGACGGGGTTTCACGGTGTTAGCCAGGATGGTCTCAATCTCCTGACCTCGTGATCCGCCCGCCTCGGCCCCTCAAAGTGCTGGGATTACAGGCATGATCCACCGTACCCAGCCCTCTCTGTATGATTTCTTACAACTATATATGAATCTACAGTTACGTCAAACGTGTATGTGTGTGTATACATATGCATATATATTTTATATATATATAGTTTTGTAGCAGACCCTCCTCTACCCCCCCAAAATCACACACGATTGGGAAAACTGACTGGCAGATTATGGAAACCACCCAAGAACATCAAGGTTCTGGCAGCTGAACCAGGCTAAAGCCCTCCTGGATCACCAGGTGGTAATGGGCAAAAGGCATGATCTAGGTCACCCTGTTCTTGCCAGAGGAACCCTTAGGGGCAGATGTGAGGTTCTGGGAGCCCAGGCCCTATTAGCTAGAGGCAGCCAATGGTGCCAACATGGGTGAATTGCTTCGTCTGGTCCAGCTACAGGTTTCCTCAGGCCCTTCCAGGGAAGGCTGGATGAGGGCAGGTCTGGTGCAGAGGTCAGAGGGCAGATGGGAACTTTGATCCCTTGTCTCCAGACACCACCATCTGACTGTCGTGGGGAATCAAGGATGGAGGGAAAGGATTGAAAGAAATGCGTGAGTCTGGAAGCTCCAGTTGGATCTCCTACTGCTCTCAAGCTTTTGAGTCTGGAGAGTAGGGAGACCCCTCACCCTAGGCTTCTGTCAGACAGAGCTGGGCCTGCCACGCTTTGCAAGCAAGTTGGGGGTAAGTGATGGGGTTTGAGAACTTAGGCCCTTACGACTGCCCACACATTCAACTTTTGTCCAGTTCCTCAGGCCTTCTAACCACAAATCTTGAGGGCCCTCTATGAGCAGGCCCAGTGGTCACATTGCTTAGAGGGGTATGTGGAGAAAGCCACTCTCAGGGCCAGAGACCCAGTAAAGATTTTACTTTATTTTCCTTTTTTTTTCCCCCCCCCCCCCTCTCCTGAGATGGAGTTTCACTCTGTCATCCAGGCTGGAGTGCAGTGGCACGATCTCAGCTCACTGCAACCTCCGCCTCCCTGGTTCAAGCGATTCTCCTGCCTCAGCCTCCCGAGTAGCTGGGACTACAGGTGTGCACCACCATGCCTGGCTAATTTTTGTATTTTTAGTAGAGACGGGGTTTCAACATGTTGGCCAGGCTGATCTCTGACTCCTGACCTCAGATGATTCACCTGCCTCAGCCTCCCAAAGTGCTGGGATTATAGGCGTGAGCCACCATGCCTGGCCAGGTTTTACTTTCTTTACTCCTAAGAGAGAACACCTTTGTGAGCTAGGCAGGGCAGGTGGAGCAACCGCGATTTGCAGATGAGTCAGTTGATGCCTAAGCAGTGTGATGACTTCTCAGGGCCCTTGGCCTGATCATTAACGGCAGAGTGGGACGAGATGACGGGTGGGCCTCTCTTCTTGGACAGCTCTCTGCTGACAGCTGCCCCAGAGCTACATTTGAGGCCTGGTGTCTTCCTGTGTTCAAGCTTCATATCTGATGAGAGTACCTCCACGTATAGCCAGGAAAACTGCTGCTCTGCCTTCCCTCTTCATGCAGCTGCCATTTCAGGAAGCGGGAGGCTAGGGTGGGGCTGAGACTACATTGTGCTCCGCTGCTCGAGTTTTGACTGCCTCCTTATCCATGCTGCTGTGGTTAGTGCCTGGACTTGTCTGCCCACTTCAGCTAATGCCTCACTCATCCTTGTGTCCTCCAGCTCTGGATGCACTGAACAAACCAAAAAAGCAAGACCTGAAAGGATTGAACTATTTTCGGTTAACTTCTAGAATGAAGCTCAAGAAGATTTATAGGAAGGCAAAAATACCCAGTTTTTATAATATCTGACATCCGTTAAAAAATGGACCCTGGTGGCCGGGTGCGGTGGCTCACGCCTCTAATCCCAGCTCTTTGGGAGGCCGAGGTGGTGGACCACCTGATGTCAAGTTCGAGACCAGCCTGGCCAAAGAGGTGAAATCCCGTCTCTACTAAACATACGAAAATTAGCCGGGCATGGTGGCGGGAGCCTGTAATTCCAGCTACTCAGGAGACTGAGGCAGGAGAATCACTTGAACCCAGGAGGCACAGGTTGCAGTGAACCAAGATCACGCCATTGCACTCCAGCCTGGGTGACAAGAGTGAAACTCTGTCTCAAAAATTAAAAAAAAAAAAAACAAGGGCCCTGGCTGGGTGCAGTGGCTCACACTTGTAATCCCAGCACTTAAGACAAGGAATGTATGAAAAATATCCCAGTGATCTTCTAGAGATGAAAACTACAATATCAGATTTAAAAAAAAAAACCATACTGGACAGGATTAATTACACTGGACAGGATTAATGGCAGGTTAGATGTTACAGAAGAAAAGACAAGTGAACCTGAGGGCATAGCAATAGAAACTATCCAAAATGAAACCCAAAGATTAAAAAATTAAAAAAAAAAAAACAGGGAAAAAGCGGTGGTTCAAGCCTGTTATCCTAGTGAGACGGAGTCTCGCTCTGTCACCCAGGCTGGAGTGCAGTGGCCGGATCTCAGCTCACTGCAAGCTCCGCCTCCCGGGTTCCCGCCATTCTCCTGCCTCAGCCTCCCGAGTAGCTGGGACTACAGGCGCCCATAACCGCTCCCGGCTAATTTTTTGTATTTTTAGTAGAGACGAGGTTTCACCGTGGTCTCGATCTCCTGACCTTGTGATCCGCCCGCCTCGGCCTCCCAAAGTGCTGGGATTACAGGCGTGAGCCACCGCGCCCGGCCAAAACAAAGAAAAATTTAAAAAGGATCAGTGAGTTGTGGGATAACCATAAATGGCCTAATATATGGATAATTAGAGGTCCAAAAGGAGAAGAAAAAAGAACAGAAAAATATTTGAAGAAATCATGACCAAAAGCTTTCCAAACTTGAGCCAGGCGTGGTGGCTCACTCCTGTAATCCCAGCACTTTGGGAGGCCGAGGCAGGTGTATCACCTGAGGTCAGGAGTTCAAGACCAGCCTGACCAACATGAAGAAATCCCATCTCTACTGAAAAATACAAAAATTTGCCAGGTGTGGTGCTGCATGCCTGTAATCCCAGCTACTTGGGAGGCTGAGGCAGGAGGATTGCTTGAACCTGGGAGGCAGATGTTGCTGTGAGCTAAGATCATGCCATTGCACTCCAGCCTGGGCAACAAGAGCAAAACTCTGTCTCAAAAAAACAAAACAACAACAACACAAAACTTTTCAAACTTAAAGATGACTATAAACCTACAGACCCAGGAAGCATGATAAACCCAAGCACAAGCAACATGAAGAAACTATGCCAAAGCACATCGTAATCAAATTGCTCAAAGCCAGTGGTAAAGATGTTACACACAGAGGAACAAAGTTAAGAATGACATAAGATTTCACTGGAAACAATCCAGGTGAGAAGATGGTGGAGCAACATCTTTTAACTACTTAAAGAAAAAACTCTCAGTCTAGAATATTGCGGAAAAAATCTGTCAAAAACAAGAAATAAAGATGTTTTCAGGCTGGGCGTGGTGACTCACGCCTGTAATTCCAGCACTTTGGGAGGCCGAGGCGGGTGAATCACTTGAGCCCAGGAGTTTGAGACCAGCCTGGGCAGCATGGTGAAAGCCTGTCTCTACTAAAAATACAAACATTAGCCAGTCTCATAACCCGGTCTCAAATAAATAGATAAAAATTGAACCATAAAATTTAAAAATTTTTGAAAACCATGTTTTCAGATATACAAAACTGAAAGGAATCATCACCAGCAGACCTGCACTACAAGAACTGTTAAAGGAAATTCTTCAGGCAAAAAGGTAATTGTACCAAATAAAAATATGATCCGACAAGAGAAAGAAATAAAGTGCGTCCAAATCGGTAAAGAGGAAGTCATACTGTCACTGCCGATGATATGATCTTTGACAAAGCAAACAAGAACATAAAGTTGGGAAAGGACACCCTATTCATCAAATGGAGCTGGGATAATTGGCTAGCCACATGTAGGAGAATGAAACTGGATCCTCATCTTTCACCTTTTAACAAAAACCAACTCAAGATGGATCAAAGTTGTAAATCTAAGACCTAAAACCATAAAAATTCTAGAAGATAACATCAGAAAACCCCTTCTAGACATTGGCTTAGGCAAAGACTTCATGACCAAGAACCCAAAAGCAGATGCAACAAAAGCAAAGAGAAATAGATGGGATTAATTAAACTAAAAAGCTTCTGCACAGCAAAAGAAATAATCAGCAAACAGACAACCCACAGAATGGGAGAAAATCTTCACAATCTATACATCTAACGAAGGACTAATATCCAGATTCTACAAGGAACTCAAACAAATCAGCAAGAAAAAAAACAAAACAATCCCATCAAAAAGTGGGCTAAGGATATGAATAGACAATTCTCAAAAAAAAAAGATATACAAGTGACCAACAAACATGAAAAAATGCTCAACATCACCAATGTTCAGGGAAATGCAAATCAAAACCACAATGTGGTACCACCTTACTCCTGCAAGAATGGCCATAATCAAAAAATCAAAAAACAGGCCGAGCACGGTGGCTCACACCTGTAATCCCAGCACTTTGGGAGGCCTAGGCAGGCGGATCATGAGGTCAGGAGATTGAGACCACCCTGGCTAACACAATGAAACCCCATCTCTACTAAAAATACAAAAAATTAACCAGGTGTGGTGGTATGCCCCTATAATGTCAGCTACTTGGGAGACTGAGGCAGGAGAATCACTTGAACCTGGGCAGTGGAGCTTGCAGTGAGCTGAGATCGTGCCACTGCACTCCAGCCTGGGCGACAGAGCCAGACTGACTCCGCCTCAAAAAAAAAGAAACAAAAAACAATAGATATTGGCATGGATGTGGTGAAAACGGAACACTTTTACACTGCTGGTGGGAATGTAAACTAGTACAACCACTATGGAAAACAGTGTGGAGATTCCTTAAAGAACTAAAAGTAGATCGACCATTTGATCCAGCAATCCCACTACTGGGTATCTACCCAGAGTAAAAGAAGTCATTATATGAAAAAAGACACTTGCAGCTGGACTCAGTGGCTCAGCACTTTGTAGTCCCAGCACTTTGGGAGGCCGAGGTGGACGAATCACCTGAGGTCAGGAGTTTGAGACCAGCGTGGCCAACATGGTGAAACCCCATCTCTACTAAAACTACAAAAATTAGCTGGGCATGGTGGCACACACCTGTAGTTCCAGCTACTTCGGAGGCTGAGGCATGAGAATCGCTTGAACCCAAGAGGTGGAGGTTGCAATGAACCGAGATCACGCCAGTGCACTCCACTCCGGCCTGGGCAAAAGAACGAGACACAGCGAGACCTTGTCTCAAAAAAAAAAAAAAAAGACAGAGAGAGAAAGAAAGAAAGAAGACACTTGCACACACATGTTTATAGCAGCACAATTTGGAATTGCCAAAATATGGAACCAGCCCAAATGCCCATCAATCAACGAGTGGATAAAGAAAATGTGATATATATATATATATATACACACCATGGAATACTACTCAGCCATAAAAAGGAATGAAATAATGGGATTTGCATGGATGGAGTTGGAGACCATTATTCTAAGTGAAGTAACTCAGAAATGGAAAATCAAACACCTATGTTCTCACTTGTAAGTAGGAGCTAAGCCATGAGGATGCAAAGGCATAAGAATGATACAGTGGACTTTGAGGACTTGGGAGAAAGGGTGGGAGGGGGTGAGGGATATAAGACTACACACCGGGTACAGTGTACATGACTCAGGTGATGGGTGCACCAATATCTCAGAAATCACTGCTAAAGAACTTACCAAACACCACCTGTTCCCCAAAAACCTACTTAAAAAAAACAAACAAAAAAAAATGGACCTACCTAAAGAAATGAAGAGTACTGAAAATGGTAGTTATGTGAGTAAATATATATGTAAATATATTTATATGTGTCAGTGTGTATATATGTACATACACATATGCTCATATATTCCACACACATATACACATATATTCCCCCACACACACACTACCATTTTTGTTTGTTTGCTTTTATTTACTTATTTTTGAGACAGAGTTTCACTCTTGTTGCCCAGGCTGGAGTGCAATGGTGCCATCTCGGCTCACTGCAACCTCCGCCTCCCTGGTTCAAGTGATTCTCCTGCTTCAGCCTCCTGAGTAATTAGGATTACAGGCACCCACCACCATGCCCAGCTAATTTTTGTATTTTTCATGGAGACAGGGTTTCACCATGTTGGCCAGGCTAGTCTAAAACTCCTGACCTCAGGTGACCCGCCCGCCTCAGCCTCCCAAAGTGCTGAGATTACAGGCATGAGCCACTGCGCCTGGCCTATTTGTTTTTAGAGACCAGTTCTCCCTATGTTGCCTAGACTGGTCTAGAACTCCTTGGTTCAAGCAATCTTCATGCCTCAGCCTCCCAAGTAGCTGGGATTACAGATGCGTGCCACCACGCCCAGCTTGCCCCGTCTTGTTATTTAAATCTTTTCAAAGAGGTAATTGAGGCCAGGCACGGTGGCTCACACCTGTAATCTCAACACTTTGGGAGGCCAAGGTGCACAGATCACCTGAGGTCAGGAGTTTGAGACCAGCCTGGCTAACATGGTGAAACCCCGTCTTTACTAAAAATAGCCAGGTGTGGTGGCGCACACCTGTAGTCCCAGCTACTCAGGGAGACTGAGGCAGGAGAACTGCTTGAACCTGGGAGGCGAAGGTTAAAGTGAGCCAAGATCGTACCCCTGCACTCCACCCTGGGAGACAGAGCAAAAGTCTATCTCAAAAAAAAGAAAAAAAAAAGTAATAGATTGTAACAAAAAACCCAATATTGTGTTGTGGGACTTTTGCACATGGAACATTTATCAAGACAGACCATATTCTGAGCCACAAAACAAGTCTTGGCCGGGCATAGTGGCTCATGCCTGTAATCCCAGCACTTTGGGAGGCCTAGGCGGGTGAATCACCTGAGGTCAGGAGTTCCAGACCAGCCTGGCCAACATGGTAAAACCTCGTCTCTACTAAAAATGCAAAAATTAGCCAGGTGTAGTGGCACATGCATGTGATTCCAGCTACTTGGGCGCTGAGGCAGGAGAATCACTTGAACCCTGGAGGCGGAGGTTGCAGTGAGCAGAGATCACACCACTGCACTCCAGCCTGGGTGACAAGAGTGAAACTCCATCTCAGAAAAAACAAAACAAAAAAACAAGTCTCAATAAATATAAAGGATGCAATTTATGTATTACTTTAATAGCATAAAGGTTGGGAAAGAAATGGGAATATACTACTATATTCATATATATATGAGGTTGTATAATATCACTTAATGATAGACTGTGGTGAGTTGACGATATATATAGTATGAACCCTAAAGTAACTAATAAAGTAACAGAGTTATAGATACCAACAAAGAAAATAAAGTGGAATATAAAATAAGAAATCTTAAAAAAAAAAAAAAAGGCAGAAAAAGAGGAACGGGGGGATGGGGCGCGGTGGCTCACACCTGTAATCCTAGCACTTCGGGAGGCCAAGGCGGGCGGATCACGAGGTCAGAAGATCGAGACCATCCTGGCTAACATGGTGAAACCCTGTCTCTACTAAAAAACATAACAAAAATTAGCTGGGCGTGGTGGCGGGCGCCTGTAGTCCCAGCTACTCAGGAGGCTGAGACAGAAGAATGGTGTGAACCCAGGAGGCGGAGCTCGTAGTGAGCCGAGATCGCGCCACTGCACTCCAGCCTGGGTGAGACCCCGTCTCAAAGAAAAAAAAAAAAGAAAAGAAAAAGAGGAACAGGGGAACCAAGAACAGGTAAGACAACTATAAAACAAATAGCAAGGGCCGGGCACAGTGGCTCACACTAATCCCAGCACTTTGGGAGGCCGAGGCGGGTGATTCACCTGAGGTCAACAGTTTGAGACCAGCCTGGCCAACAGGGAGAAACCCCATCTCTACTAAAAATACAAACATTAGCCAGGCATGGTGGCGGGTGCCTGTAATCCCAGCTACTGGGGAGGCTGAGGCAGGAGAATCACTTGAACGCGGGAGGAGGAGGTTGCGGTGAACCGATATCATGCCACTGCCCTTCAGCCTTGGCAACAGAGCAAGACTCCATCTCAAAAAAAAAAAAAAAAAAAAAAATAGGATGACAAAATGAAACATAACTATATCAACTATTACATTAAAAGTAAACAGGGGCCGGGTGCGGTGGCTCATGCCTGTAATCCCAGCACTTTGGGAGGCTGAGGCAGGCGGATCACGAGGTCAGGAGATCGAGACCATCCTGGCTAACACAGTAAAACCCCGTCTCTACTAAAAATACAAAAAAAATTAACCGCTTGTGGTGGTGGGCACCTGTAGTCTCAGCTACTCAGGAGGCTGAGGCAGGAGAATGGTGTGAACTCGGGAGGCGGAGCTTGCAGTGAGCCAAGATCACGCCACTGCACTCCAGCCTGGGCAACAGAGTGAGACTCCGTCTCAAAAAAAAAAAAGTAAATGGGAGCCAGCTGCGGTGGCTTACGGCTGTAATCCCAGCACTTTGGGAGGCCGAGGCGGGCGGATCACGAGGTCAGGAGTTCAAGACCAGCCTGGCTAACACAGTGAAACCCTATCTCTACTAAAAATACAAAAATTAGCTGGGCGTGGTGGCACACGCCTGTAATACCAGCTACTCAAGAGGTTGAGGCAGGAGTATCTGCAGGAGGCAGAGGTTGCAGTGAGCCAAGATCACACCACTGCACTCCAGCCTGGATGACAGAGCTAGACTCCATCTCAAAAAAAAAAAAAAAAAAGTAAATGGGAGGCCAGGCGTGGTGGCACTTGCCTATAATTCAAGAACTTGGAGTGGCTGAAGTGGGAGATTTGCTTGAGCCCAGGAGCTCAAGACCTGCCTGGGCAACATAGGAAGACCCTGTCTCTACCAAAAAAAAAAAAAAAAAAAAAAAGTCAGTGTGTAGCACATGCCTGTAATCCTAGCTACCTGGAGGCTAAGGTGGGAGGATCACTTAAGGCCAGGTGGTTGAGGCTGCAGTGAGCTGGGATCGCACGACAGAACTGCAGCCTGGAAAGCAGATGAGACCCTGTCTCAATAAAAATAAAAATAATAATAATAATAAAGTAAATGGTTTAAACAACCTATTTAAATATCAGAGATTTTTAGACTGGATAAAAAAGCAAGATTCAATACATGCTGCCCACAAGAATGCATTTTGAATGTAAAGATTCAAATATGCTAAAAGTTAAAGGGTGGAAAGATGCTTACACTATGTTTACATTAATCAAAAGAAAGCTGGAAGGGCTATGATAATATCAAGCAAAGTTAATTTCAGAGCAGAGTATATTACCAGAGATAAAGAAGGTAATTTCATAATAACAAAAACGTTAATCAAGGACATAACAATCCTAAATGTCCATGTGCCCAATAAGAGAGCTTCTAAATATAGGCCGGGCGCGGTGGCTCAAGCCTGTAATCCCAGCACTTTGGGAGGCCGAGGCGGGTGGATCACGAGGTCAGGAGATCGAGACCATCCTGGCTAACATGGTGAAACCCCGTCTCTACTAAAAATACAAAAAAATAGCCGGGCGAGGTGGCGGGCACCTGTAGTCCCAGCTACTCGGAGGCTGAGGCGGGAGAACGGCGTGAACCCAGGAGGCGGAGCTTGCAGTGAGCCGTTTTTTTTTTTTTTTTTTTTTTTTTTGGACGCGACGGAGCCTTGTTCTGATAAGAAAAAAAAAAAAAAAGAGAGCTTCTAAATATATGAAACAGCTCACGCCTGTAATCCCAGCACTTTGGGAGGCCGAGGCGGGCAGACCACCTGAGGTTGGGAGATGGAGACCAGCCTGACCAACAGGGAGAAACCCTGTCTCTACTAAAAATACAAAAATTGGCCTGGCGTGGTGGCACATGCCTGTACTCCCAGCTACTCGGGAGGCTGAGGCAAGAGAATTGCTTGAACCTGGGAGGCGGAAGTTGCGGTGAGCCGAGATTGCGCCATTGCACTCCAGCCTGGGCAACCAGAGCATAACTCTCTCTAACAACAACAACAACAAAAAAAATATATATATTTATATATATATAAATATATATATATGCCACGAAGACTGATAGAACTGCAAGAAATGACCAGGTGTGGTGGCACACCTGTAGTCTCTGCTACTTGGAGGCTGAGGCATGAGGATTGCTTGAGCCCAGGAGCTGAAGATTGCAGGACACTATGATAGTGTCTGCGAATACCCACTACACTCCAGCCTGAGCAACACAGCAAGACCATGTCTCTAAATAAATAAATAAATATTTTTTAAAAAGAAGAACTGCAAGGAAAAAAAAAGTCACAATTATAGTCAGAGATTTAAATACTCCTCTCAGTAATTGATAAAACAAGTAGAGAGTATAATCAGCCAGGACATGCAGACTTGAACAACACTGTCAATCAATCAACTTGACCTGATTGACATTTATAAAACACTCCACCTAATAATAGGTGCAGAGAGAACATTTATCAAGATAGATAATATATTGGTCCATAAAACAAATCTCCAAAGATTAAAAAATATTCAAATAATACAAAGTATGGAGTGGATGTGGCTGCTCACACCTGTAATCCCAGCACTTTGGGAGACTGAGGTGGGTGAATCCTGAGGTCAGGAGTTTGAGACCAGCCTGACCAACATGGTGAAACCCTGTCTCTACTAAAATACAAAAAGTAGCTGGGCATGTTGGCGCGTGCCTGTAATCTCAGCTACTCAGGAGGCTGAGGCAGGAGAATCTCTTAAACCCAAGAGGCAGAGGTTGCAGTGGGCCGAGACCGTGTCATTGCACTCTAGCTTGGGCAACAAGAGCTCAACTCCATCTCAAAAAAACAAACAACAAAAAAACACAAAGTATGTTATCTGATCACAATGAAATTACATTAGGAATGAATAACATAAAGATTCTTGGGGCTGGGCGCGGTGGCTCACGCCTATAATCCCAGCATTTGGGAGGCCAAGGCGGGCGGATCCAAGATCAGGAGATTGAGACCATCCTGGCTAACACAGTGAAACCCCATCTCTACTGAAAATACAACAAAAAAATTAGCCGGGCGTGGTGACGGGTGCGTGTAGTCTCAGCTACTTGGGAGGCTGAGGCAGGAGAATGCGTGAACCCAGGAGGCGGGGCTTGCAGTGAGCCGAGATCGCGCCACGGCGCTCCAGCCTGGGCAACAGAGTGAGCCTCCGTTTCAAAAAAAAAAAAGAAAAAGAAGAAGATTCTTGGAAGATCCCCAAATACTTGGAAACTGAATTAACACACCTCTGGATCACAGAATAATTAGAATTTATTTTGAACTGAATGCAAATGAAAATAACATATCGCAATTTGTGGGATGCCTCTAAAATGAAGAGACACTTATAGCACTAAATGCCTGTATTATAGAAAAAAGAAAGGTCTCATGTCAATGACTTTAGCTGCCACCTAAAAACAAAGTAAGAAGAGGAAAAGAAATACCAAAAAAACCTGCAGAAATAAAAAAAATTAGAAAATAAAAAAATACAGAAAATCAATGAAATCAAAAGCTGCTTCTTGAGATCAACAACATGTATAAATCTCTAGCCAGATTGATGAGGAAAAAAGACACAAATCACTAATATCAAAAATGAGGGCCGGGCGTGGTGGCTCACACCTCTAATCCCAGCACTTTAGGAGGCAATGTGGGGGAATCACCTGAGGTCAGGAGTTTGAGACCAGCCTGGCCAACATGGCGAAACCCCGTCTCTACTAAAAAAGTACAAAACTTAGCCAGGAGTGGTGGCACGCACCTGTAGTCCCAGCTAATCAGGAGGCTGAGATGGGATAATTGCTTGAACCTGGGAGGCGGAGGTTGCAGTGAGCCGAGATTGCGCCATGCACTCCAGCCTGGCTGACAGAGTGTCTCAAAAAAAAAAAAAAGAGAGAGAGAGAGAGATAGGTAACTTCACTACAGACTTCACAGATAATAATAAAAGAATAATTAGGGAACATTAGGAACAACTTTATGCCAATACATTTGGCAGTTTAGGCTAAGTGGAGAATACATGGAAAGACACCAATTGCTAAAGTGTACTTAAGAAGAAATAGTTTCAAGTCCAGCCTGGGCAATATAGCAAGACCTCATGTCTAAAAAATAAAAGAAGAAAAACATAGATAAACTTAGAATAATCATAATCAGTTTGAACTGATACCACCTCAGCTTTAATAATGTACATTAACAGCCAGGCACGGTGGCTCATGCCTGTAATCCCAGCCCTTTGGGAGGCTGAGGCAGGAGGATCACCAGAGGTTGGGAATTCGAGACCAGTCTGACCAACATGGAGAAACCCCGTCTCTACTAAAAATACAAAATTAGCCGGACATGGTGGCATATATGTCTGTACTCCCAGTTACTCGGGGGGCTGAGGCAAGAGAATCGCTTTAACCCAGGAGACAGCGGTTGCGGTGAGCCGAGATCGCACCATTGCACTCCAGCCTGGGCAACAAGATTAAAACTCCATCTCAAAGTAAATAAATACATAAATAATGTACATTAACAGCTCCTATTCAATTCTGCCCCTCCCTTTATGCTGTTATTGTTACAAATTTATCTTCAGGCTGGGCACGGTGGCGTACACCTGTAATCCCAGCTACTTGGGAAGCTGAGGCAGGAGAATCGCTTGCGCATGGGAGGCGGAGGTTGCTATGAGCTGAGATCGTGCCACTGCACTCCAGTCTGGGTGAGAGATTGAGACCCTGTCTCAAAAAAAGAAAAAAAAAAAAACCCAAAAACAAACAAAAAATTTATCTTCATATATTGTGGACATATTAACACAGATTTATAATAATTGTTGGGCTGGGCACAGTGGCTCACGCGGGAAATCCCAGCACTTTGGGAGGCCGACGTGGGCGGATCACAAAGTCAAGAGATTGAGACCATCCTGGCTAACACGGTGAAACCCCGTCTCTACTAAAAAATGCAAAAAATTAGCCGGATGTGGCAGTGGGTGCCTGTAGTCCAAGCTACTTGAGAGGCTGAGGCAGGAGAATGGTGTGAACCCAGGTGGCAGAGCTTGCAGTGAGCCGAGATTGAGCCACTGCACTCCAGCCTGGGCAACAGAGCGAGACTCCACCTCAAAAATAATAATTATAATAATAATTGTTTTATGCATTTGTCTTTTAAATCATACAGGAAACAAAAAGAGGAATTATATACCAAATATACACTAATACTAGCTTTTATATTTACCTGTGTAGTTACCTTTACCAATGACCTTTATTTCTTTGTATAGATTTGAGTTATTGTCTAGTGTCCTTTTGTTTTAGTCTGAAGGACTTCCTTTAGCATTTCTTTACCAGAAACAAATTCCCTTAGTTTTTGGTTTTCCAGGAATGTCTTAATTTCTACTTCAGGTTAAAGGATTGTCTTGCTGGATATAGAATTCTATTTTTTTAGAGACAAAGTCTCACTCTGTCACCCAGGCTGGAGCTCAGTGGTGCAATCATAGCTCACTATAACCTTGAACTCCTGGGGTCATGCAGTCTTCTCACCGTGGCCTCTGGAGTAGCTGGGACTACAGGCGCACACCGCCACACTTAGCTAATTTTATTTTTTTGTAGAGATGGGCCTTCCCACCACAGCCTCCAGAGTAGCTGGGACTACAGGCGCACATCAGCACACTTAGCTAATTTTGTTTTTTTGTAGAGATGTGGTCTGACTGTGTTGCCTAGGCTGGGTTTGAACTCCTGGGCTCAAGCATTCCTCCTGCCTCAGCCTCTCAAAGTGCTAGGATTATAGGCATGAGCTACCATGCCTTGCCTAGAATTCCTGGTTGAAAATTTTTTTCTGTTAGTACTTTAAAATACCAGCCCATTGGTTTCTGGCCTCCATAGTTGTTTATGACAAATAGGCTATTTATATTGGTAAGTTAGCTGTAATTCCCATAGTAACCATTAAGAAAACAACTAAGAAATAGGGCCAGGCACAGTGGCTCATGACTGTAATCCCAGTACTTTGGGAGGCTGAGGCAGGTGGATCACTTGAGCCCAGGAGTTCAAGACTAGCCTGGGCAACATGGTGAATCCCTGTCTCTACAAAAATAAATTTAAAAGAAATGAAAACAACTAAGAAATATATAGAAAATGAAATATAAATGGTATAGTAGAAAAATACATCGACCAAACACAAAAGAAGGCAGTAATGAAGAAATTGAGGAACAAAAAAGATGGGACAGGATGGGTGCAGTAGCTCATGCCTGTAATTCCAATGCTTCGGGAGGCCAAGGTGGGAGATGATTGAGGCTAGGAGTACAAGACTAGCCTGGCTAACATAGTGAGACCTTATCTCTAAAAAAAAAAAAAAATTAGCCAGGTGTGGTGTTATGAATCTGTAGTCCCAGCTACCCAAGAGGCTAAGGCAGGAGAATCACTTGAGCCCAGGAGTTCAAGGCTGCAGTGAGCCATGATCTCACCAGTGCACTCCAGCCTGGGTGACACAGTGAGACCCTGTCTCTTTCTTGAACTCCTGGCCTCAAGTGATCTTCCCACCTTGGCCTCTCAAAGTGCTGGGATTACAGATATGCTCCATCATGTCTGGCCAAGACCCTTTCTTAAAAAAACAAAAAACAAAAAACAAGGGAAGTAAGACAATAGAATACAACACTATGGCAGAAGTAAGTCCTTCGGGATCAGTAATCACTTTCAATGTAAATGGATTAAATTAACCAATTAAAAGACAGTGAATGTACTTAATGACACTGAATTCTACACTTAAAAATGGTTAAAATGGGCCAGGTGCAGTGGCTCATGCCTGTAATCCCAGCACTTTGGAAGGCTGAAGTGGATCACCTGAGGTCAGGAGTTCGAGACCAGCCTGGCGAACATGGTAAAACCCTGTCTCTACTAAAAACACAAAAAATTAGCCAGGTGTGGTGGCAGGCACGCCTGTGATCCCAGCTACTCGAGAGACTGAGGCAGGAGAATCGCTGGAACCCAGTGGGTGGAGGTTGCAGTGAGTTGAGATCATACTACTTCACTCCAGCCTGGGCAAAAGAGCAAAACTTCATCTCAAAAAAAAAAGGTAAAAATGGTAAATTTTATATTTTATATATATATATATACACACACACACGTATACATGTATACATATGTGTGTGTGTCCTTATATATATATATATATTTTGAGACTTTTTTTTTTTTTTTTTGAGGCGGTCTCGCTCTGCCGCCCAGGCTGGAGTGCAGTGGCAGATCTCCAGCTCACTGCAAGCTCCGCCTCCGGGTTCACTCCCATTCTCCTGCCTCAGCCTCCCGGTAGCTGGGGCTGGCTTTCGCCACTCGCCCGGCTAGTTTCTGTATTTTTTTTAGTAGAGGCGGGGTTTCACCGTGTCGGCCAGGATGGTCTCGATCTCCTGACCTCGTGATCAGCCCGGTCTCGGCCTCAAAGAGATGCTGGGATTACAGGCTTGAGCCACCGCGCCCGGCTGAGACTTTTTTTTTTGAGAGTCTTGTTCTGTCACCCAGGCTGGAGTGCAGTGGCATGATCTCAGCTCACTGCAACCTCTGCCTCCCAGGTTCAAGCAATTCTTGAGCCTCAGCCTGCCAAGTAGCTGGGGTTACAGGTTCGCACCACCATGCCCGGCTAATTTTTATATTTTTAGTAGAGATAGGATTTCTCCATGTTGGCCAGCCAGGTCTTGAACTCCTGACCTTAAATGATTCCCCCACCTCGGCCTTCCAAAGTGCTATGATTACAGGCGTAAGCCACCATGTTCGCCCTATTATTTATATTTTACCACTCAGAATACAAGACAGAGATTGGCAGAATGGATTTTAAAATGATCCATCTATTCTTGAACAGATATTTATCCAAAGAAGAAAGACAAATGGCAAATAAAAATATGTTCAACATCACTAATATTAGGGAAATGCAAATCAGAACCATAATGGGTCAAGCATGTTAGCTTGTGCCTGTAATGCCAGCATTTTGTGAAGCTGACATGGGAGGCTTGCTTGAGCCCAGGAGTTCAAGATCAGTCTGGGCAATGTTTTGAGACCCCCATCTCTACCAAAAAATAAAATAAAATTCAGAACCACAATGAGATACCACTTCCTACCCGTTAGGATGCATATTTTCTAAATAATACATTTTTAAAATAATATATTTTAAAAAAACAGAAAAAGTGTTCATGAACATGTGAAGAAATTAGAACCCTTGTACCCAGCTGGTGGGAATGTAAAGTGATGCAGTCACTAAGGAAAACAGTATGGAAGTTCCTCAAAAAATTAAAAATAAGCCAGGCGTTATGGTGTGTGCCTATAGTCCCAGCTACTTGGGAGGCTGAGGTAGAATTGCTTGAGCTCAAGAGTTTGAAACCAGCCTGGGCAACATGGGAAGACCCCATCTTTAAAAAAAAAAAAATAGAATTACCGTATCACTCAGCAATTCTACTTTTTTGGATATTCTATTAGTTCATTTTCATGCTGCTGATAAAGCCATACCCAAGACTAGAAAGAAAAAGAGGTTTAATTGGACTTACAGTTCCACATGACTGAGGAGGCCTCAGCATCATGGCGGGAGGCAAAAGGCACTTCTTACATGGTGGCAGCAAGAGAAAAATGAGGAAGAAGCAAAAGGGGAAACCCCTGATAAACCCATCAGATCATGTGAGACTTATTCACTATCACCAGACTAGCACGGGAAAGTTCGGTACCCATGATTCAATTATCTCCCTCTGGGTTCCTCCTACAAAACATGGGAATTCTGGGAGATACAATTCAAGTTGAGATTTGGGTGGGGACACAGCCACACCATATCATTCTGTCCCTGGCCCCTCCAAATCTCATATTCTCACATTTCAAAACCAATCATGCCTTCCCAACAGTCCCCCAAAGTCTTAACTCTTTTCAGCATTAACCCTTAAGTCCACAGTCCAAAGTCTCATCTGAACGCAAGTCCCTTCCACCTATGAGCGTATAAAATCAAAAGCAAGCCAGCTACTTCCTAGATACAATGAGGTGTACAGGTATTGGGTAAATACAACCGTTCCAAATGGGAGAAATTGGCCAAAACAAAGGGGTTACAGGGCCCATGCAGTCTGAAATCCAGCAGGACAGTCAAATTTTAAAGCTCCAAAATGATGTCCTTTGACTCCAGGTCTCATATCCAGGTCATGCTGATGCAAGATGGGGGTGCCACGGTCTTGGGCAGCTCCGCCTCTGTGGCTTTGCAGGGAACAGCCTCCTTCCCACTGCTTTCACAGGCTGTCATTGAGTGTCTGTGTCTTTTCCAGGTCCACAGTGCAAGCTGTAGGTGGATCTACCATTCTGGGGTCTGGAGGACGGTGGCCCTCTTCTCACAGCTCCACTAGGCAGTGCCCCAGGAAGGACTCTGTGTGGGGGCTCCGACCCCACATTTCCCTTCCTCACTGCCTTAGTAGAGGTTCTCCATGAGGGCCCCGCCCCTGCGGCAAACTAATCAGATCTTGTGAGACTTATTCACTATCACGAAAATAGCATGGGAAAGACTGGCCCCCATGATTCAATTACCTCTCTCTGGGCCCACATCACGTGGGAATTCTGGGCGATACAATTCAAGTTGAGATTTGGGTAGGAACACAGCCAAACCATATCTGTATATACCCAAAGCACTGAAAGCAGGGATTTGAACAGATATTTGTACACCCCCGTTCACAGCATTCACAACAGCCAAAAGGCAGAAGCAACCCAAGTGCTCCTCAACAACTGAGTGAATAAGCAAACTATGTATATCCATACAATGGAATGTTTTATTCAGCCTTCAAAAAGAATGGAATTCTCACACGTGCCACAACAGAAATGAACCTGGAAGACAGTGTGCTAAGTGAAATAAGCCCATCAAAAAAAGAACAAAAACGGTATGATTCCACTCATGAGGCGAATTCATAGAAAGAATAGGACTTTCCAGGGACTAGGAGGAGAGGAGAATGAGAGTTATTATTAAATGTGTACAGAGTTTCAGTTTGAGAAGAGGAAAAAGATTCCAGAAGTGGATGGTGGCAATAGTTGTACAATGTGAATGTCCTTAATGCCCCTGAACTGTAGACTGAAAAATGGTTGAAATGTTTATTTTATTTTATTTATTTGTTTATAGATAGAGCCTCGCTCTGTTGCCCAGGCTGGAGTGCAGTGGCGTGATCTTGGCTCAGTGCAACCTCCGCTCCTGGATTCAAGTGATTCTCCTGCCTCAGCCTCCTGAGTAGCTGGGATTACAGGCATGTGCCACCATACCTACTTTTTGTATTTTGTTTAGAAGAGACAGAGTTTCACCATGTTGGTCAGGCTGGTCTCGAACTCCTGACCTCATGATCTGCCTACCCCGGCCTCCCAAAGTGCTGGGATTATAGGTGTGAGCGACTGCGCCTGGCCAGAAATGTTTATTTTTATTTTTATTTTTATTTATTTTATTTTATTTTTTGAGATGGAGTCTTGCTCTGTTTAAAAAAACAGAAAACGTATTTTTTCTGAGCCACCATACCCAGCCTTGAAATGATTTTTAAAATCCAAGTGGCTGGGTGTGGTGGCTCAGGCCTGTAATTCTAGCATTTTGGGAGGCTGAGGTGGGTGGGTCACCTGATGTCAGGAGTTCAAGACCAGCCATACCAACACGGTGAAACCCCATCTCTACTGAAAACACAAAAATGAGCCAGGCGTGGTGGCACGTGCCTATAATCCCAGCTACTCAGGAGGCTGAGGCAGGAGAATCGCTTGAACCAGGGAGTCAGGGGTTGCAGTGAGCTGAGATCACGCCACTGCACTCCAGCCTGGCAACAGAGTAAGACTCTGTCTCCAAAAAAAGAAAAGAAAAAGAAAAAAGGAAAAGAAAAAGAAAAAAAATCTAAGTACATTAAGTATATGTGGTTTATAAGAAACTTACGTTAGACTCAAAGACACAAATAAATTGAAAGTGAAAGGATGGAAAAGGTATCCCATGAAGAGCATAAAGAGAGCAAAAATGGCTACACTAATATCAGACAGGCCGGGTGCGGTGGCTCAAGCCTGTAATCCCAGCACTTTGGGGAGGCCGAAGGCAGGGTGAATCAAGAGTTAGAGTCAAGACATCCTAGCTAACAGATTGGCTCCCGTCTCTACTAAAAACTCTAAAGAAAACAAAACCTAGCAGACCCAGGTGGCTGAGGCCTGTAAGCCAACCTGGGAGGCTGAGGGGCAGGAGGAATGGCAGGCCACTGCACTCCCAGCCAGTGACAGAGTGAGACTCTGTCTCAAAAAAAAAAAAAGAAAAAAAAAGACCAATCGGAACTTAAAATCAATTTTAAGAAGTAAAAATTGTGAATAAAGTCAAATCTCAGACCATCAGTGGTTGAGGGGAGAAATAGAGTTTTCAAAAAAGAAGTAAAGATACTTAATTTTTGGAGGCGAGGTGGCTCAAGCCTGTAATCAGCACTTTGGGAGGCCGAGAGGCGGGTGGATCAGGGTCAGAGATGAGACCATCCTGGCTAACCCGTGGAAACCCGTCTCTAAAAATAACAAAAACCCAGCCCGGGCAATGTGGCGGACGCCTAATAGTCCCAGCTACCGAGGAGGCTGAGGCAGGGAATGGCGTGAACCGGAGGTGGGCCTGCAGTGAGCTGAGATCGGCCCTGCACTCCCAGCCTGAAGTGACAAACAAGACTCCGTCTCAAAAAAAAAAAAAAAAAAAAAAAAAGATACTTAATTTTTAAGAGAATGGCACAACTGAAATTCTCATGCATCACTGGTAGTAGTGTGGCATGGTACAATCACTTTGGAAAACTGTTTAGAATTTTCTTATACATTTAAATATAGACTTACCTAATGACACAACAAGTGCCCTCCCAGAAAAAAATGAAAATATATATCTTCACAAATGTGTACAAGAATATTTATAGCAGATTATTATTTTTTGAGACAGGGTCTCACTCTGTCACTCAGGCTGGAATGCAGTGGTGCTGTCTTGGCTCACTGCAGCCTTCGCCACCTGGGCTCAAGTGATCCTCCCATCTTCGCTTCCTGAGTAGCTGGGATTAGAGGTGTGTGCCACCATGCTTGGCTAATTAAAAAAATTTTTTTTGGCCAGGTTCAGTGGCTCACGCCTGTAATCCCAGAACTTTGGGAGGCCAAGGCGGGAAGATCACGAGGTCAGGAGATCGAGAACATCCTGGGTAACACGGTGAAACCCCATCTCTACTAAAAATACAAAAATTAGCCTGGTGTGGTGGTGGGCGCCTGTAGTCCCAGCTACTCGGGAGGCTGAGGCAGGAGAATGGCGTGAACCTGGGAGGCGGAGCTTGGAGCTTGCAGTGAGCTGAGATCGTGCCACTGCACTCCAGCCTGGGCGACAGAGCAAGACTCCGTCTCAAAAAACAAACAAAAAAAATTCTGTAGAGGTGAGGTCTTACTATATTGCTTAAGCCAGTCTAGAACTCTTCGATTCAAGTGATTCTCCCACCTCGGACTCCCAAAGTGCTAGGATTACAGGCGTGCACCACGGTACCTGGCCTGTGCAGCATTATTTTATTTAGTTGCTATTTAAAATTTTTAATTTTTTGACAAATTATAATTTTACATCTTTAAGGGGTACAAAGTGATATTATGATATATGTATATAGTGTGGAATTATTGAATCAAGCTAATTAACATATCCATCTCCTTAAATACTTATCATTTATTCCTCCTGTCTAACTGCAACTTTATACCATTTGACCAACATCTCTCCATTCCCCCTACCCCCAGCCTCTGGTAACCACCAACATACTCTTTGCTTCTTTTTTTCTGTTTTTTTTGAGACGGAGTCTCGCTCTGTCACCCAGGCTGGAGTGCAGTGGCGTGATCTTGGCTCATTGCAAGCTCCCCTTCCCGGGTTCACACCATTCTCCTGCCTCAGCCTCCCGAGTAGCTGGGATTACAGGCGCCCGCCACCACACCCGGCTAATTTTTTGTATTTTTTAGTAGAGACGGGGTTTCACCATGTTAGCCAGGATGGTCTCGATCTCCTGACCTCGTGATCCGCCCGCTTTGGCCTCCTAAAGTGCTGGGATTACAGGCGTCAGCCACCATGCCTGGCCAATATACTCTTTGCTTCTGTGAGTTTGATTGTTTTATTTTCCACATATAAGTAGGAACATGAGGTATTTGTTTAGAAATAGACAGTTCTATAGTAGTTGGAGACTTCAATCCCCTACTCTCAATAATGGGTGGAATACATTCCTACAGAGATGATCAATAAGGAAACAGAGGACTTGAAAACCAGTATAAACCAGGCGGGCGCAGTGGCTCACGCCTGTAATCCCAGTACTTTGGGAGGCAGAGGTGGGTGATCACCTGAGGTCGGGAGTTCAAGACCAGCTGGACCAACATGGAGAAACCCCATCTCTAAATACAAAATTAGCCGGGCATGGTGGTACATGCCTGCAATCCCAGCTACTCGGGAGGCTGAGGCAGGAGAATCGCTTGAACCTGGGAGGCGCAGATGGCAGTGAGCCAAGATCGCTCCAGCCTGGGCAACAAGAGTGAAACTCTGTCAAAAAAAAAAAAAAAAAAAAAAAAGCCAGTATAAACCAACTAGACCTAACAGACACACACAGAGCCCTCCACTAGCAACAGCAGACTATACAGTATCCTCAAGTGCACATGGAACACGCTCCCAGATAGATGGTATGTTAGGCCACAAAACAGATCTTAATAAACTTAAAAACCTTCCAACAAAGAAAAGCCCAGAATTAGATGACTTCACTGGTGAATTTTTTTTTGTAACCAAACATCTAAAGGAGAATTAATACCAATCGCTCCTAAACTCTTCCAAAAAATTGAGAGGAGAGAATATTTTCTAACTCATTCTGACTCAGTTTTTCTCTGATATCAAAAGCAGACGAAGGTGCAAAAGAAAACTATAGGTCAACATCCCTTACTAACATAGGTGTTAGCCCACGGAAGAATTCTCAATTAATTTCAAAGGACTGAACTCACACAAAGTACTTTCTCAGACCACAGTGGAATGAAGCTAGACATCACATGTGGAAAGAAAACTGGAAAATTTGCAAATATGTGGAAAGTAAACCACACACTCTTAAACCAGCAAGTCAAAGAAGAAACTACTAGGGAAATATAAGATATTTTCAGACCAATGAAAACATACCAAAACTGATGAGATGTAGTAAAGGCAGTACTCAGAGGAAAATTTATAGCTGTGAACGCCGGAAGATCTCAAATCAACAACCTAGCTTTACACCTTAAGGAACTAGAAAAAGAAGAGCAAACAAAACCTAAACCCAGCAGAAGGATGGAAACAATAAATATTAGATAACAGATAAATGATGTAGAGAATTTTAAAAAATAGAATTGGCCGAGCTTGGTGGCTCACGCCTATAATTACAACACTTTGGGAGGCTGAGGTGGGTAGATCATCTGAGATCAGCAGTTCAAGACCAGCCTGACCAATACGGTGAAACCCTGTCTCTACTAAAAATACAAAAAAGTTAGCTGTGTGTGGTGGCATGTGCCTATAGTCCCAGCTACTCGGGAGACTGAGACAGGAGAACTGCTTGAACCCGGGAGGCGGAGGTTGCAGTGAGCTGAGATCGTACCACTGCACTCCAGCCTGGGCGACAGAGGGAGCCTCTCTCAATAAAAAAAAAAGAAAAAAAAAAAAAAAAAAGTAGAATTAGTAAAACCAAAGTTGGTTCTTTGAAAAGACCAAAGAAAAAGTAAAACTTTAAGAAAAAGAGAGAGGATGCAAATACCTAAAATCAGAAATAAACGCAGAAATATTGCTACTGACCTTACGGAAATTAAGAGGATTATAAGCAAATACTAAGAACAATTTTATGCCAACAAATAAGATAATCTGGATGAAATGGAAAAAATTTCTAGAAACACACAAATTATCTAAACTGACTAAAGAAGAAATAAAAAATCTCAACAGACCTATAATAAAAGATAGAATCAGTACTCAAAAATCTCCCAACAGCTGGGCACCATGGCTCATGCCTGTAATCCCAGCACTTTGGAAGCCCAAGGCAGCTGGATCACCTGAGGTCAGGAGTTCAAGACCAGCCTGGCTAACCAATATGGTGAAACCCTGACTCTACTAAAAGTACAAAAATTAGCTTGGCCTGGTGGCTCGCGCCTGTAATCCCAGCTACTTGAGAGACTGAGGTGGGAGAATCGCTTGAACCAGGGAGGCAGAGATTGTACTACTGCACTCCAGTCTGGGCGACAGGGTGAGACTCCTCAAGAAAAAAAAAAAGAAAAGAAAAAAAAGAATGGATACCAACCCTACACAACCTCTTGCAAAAATTGAAGAGGATCCACTTCCTAACACATTCTATTAGGCCAGCATTACCTTGATACCAAAGCCAGAGAAAGAGCCCACAAGAAAACTATAGACCAATATTCCTTATGAATATAGATTCAAAAATCCTCAACAAGCACCTATAGTCCTAGCTACTCAGGAGCCTGAGGCAGCAGAATCCCTCGAGCCCAGAAGTTCGAGGCTGCAGTGAGCTATGATTGTGCCAGTGTACTCCAGCCTGGGCGGCAGAGTGAGACACTGTCTGCAGTCAACCAATCAATCAATCAATCGATCAATCAAATAAAAATTTTTTTAGCCACGCGTGGTGGCCCATGCCTGCAGTCCTAGCCACTTGGGACATTGAGCCAAGACAGTTGCTTGAGGCTGGATGTGGTGCCTCATGCTTGTAATCCCAGCACTTTGCCAGGCTGAGAGGGAGGATCACTTGAGCCCAGGAGTTTAAGACCAGCCTGGGCAACATGGTGAGACCCCATCTCTACAGAAAATACAAAAAAATTAGCTGGGCATCGTGGTATGCGCCTGTAGTCCCAGCTACTCGGGAGACTGAGGTGGAAGGATCACTTGAGCCCAGGGAGGTTGAGGCTGCAGTTTGCCGTGATAGCGCCACTGCGCTACAGCTTGGGCAAAAGAGTGAGACCCTGCCTCAAAAAAACAAAAAACAAAACAAAACAAAAAACCCTCAACCAACTACTAGTAAACTGGTATAAAACGCCTGTAATCCTAGCACTTTGGGAGGCCGAGGCGGGAGGATCACGAGGTCAGGAGATCGAGACCATGGTGAAACCCCGTCTCTACTAAAAATACAAAAAATTAGCCGGGTGCGGTGGCGAGCGCCTGTAGTCCCAGCTACTCAGGAGGCTGAGGCAGGAGAATGGTGTGAACTCGGGAGGTGGAGCTTGCAGTGAACAGTGATCCCGCCACTGCACTCCAGCCTGGGTGACAGAGCAAGACTCCATCTCCAAAAAAAAAAAAAAATCCAATAGCATATCAAAAAGGATTATATACCATGACCAAAGATTTATCCTAGGAATGTAAGGGTAGTTCACCAGAAAATCAATGTCATACACCACATTAATAGGACAGTGAGACAATAACATATCCTGTGTATGTTATTTCTTTCAATCTACTAATAATCTTTATGAGGTAGCTGTCATTATCTCCATTTTGAAGCTAGGGACACTGAGATTAAGGTACTAAGTGACTGGAGGCTCCAAGGGTAGTGAGTAGTGGGGTCAGGGTACTCCATGCCAACCTGGCAAGGGTGAGCGCAGGCAGTGTGACGGTGGGAAACAAGACTGTCCACATGATCATCTCTTTTTTAATAAAAATATTATATTATTTATGTTTGAGACAAAATCTCACCTGTCGCCCAGGCTGGAGTGCAGTGGGATGATGTAGCATGATCATGGCTCACTGCAGCATCAGCTTCCTGGGCTCAAGTGATCCTCCCGCCTCAGCCTGCTAAGTAGCTGAGACTACAAGTGCACACCACCATGCCCAGCTAACTTTTTAAAAAAAATGTTTTGTAGAGATAGGGAGTCTCACTATGTTGCTCAGGCTGATCTTGAACTTGGGCTCAAGCAATCCTCCAGCCTTGGCCTCCCAAAGTACTGGGATTACATGCGTGGGTCACTGTGCCAGCCATGATCATCTCAATGGATGCCAAAAAATGCATTTGACCATTCAACACCCTTTTATGATTGAAAAATCAGCAAACTAGGAATAAAAGGATTTCAGCAAATGGTGTTGAATAATTGGATATCTACATGGAAAAAAATCAATTTGGCTCTATACCTCACAACATATACAACATTTATTATGTATGATTCCATTTATAGAAAACTCTAGGCCGGGCGCGGTGGCTCAAGCCTGTAATCCCAGCACTTTGGGAGGCCGAGGCGGGTGGATCACGAGGTCAGGAGATCGAGACCATCCTGGCTAACATGGTGAAACCCCGTCTCTACTAAAAATACAAAAAACTAGCCGGGCGTGGTGGCGGGCGCCTGTAGTCCCAGCTACTCGGAAGCTGAGGCGGGAGAATGGCGTGAGCCCGGGAGGTGGAGCTTGCAGTGAGCCGAGATCGCGCCACTGCACTCCAGCCTGGGCGACAGAGCGAGACTCCGCCTCAAAAAAAAAAAAAAAAAAGAAAACTCTAGAACTTGCAAATTCATGTAATATGACAGAAAGCAGATTAGTGTTTGCCTGGGGTTAGGGGGCCAAGGGCCAGGGAAGAGGGCACAAAGGGGCACAAAGAAACTTTTGGCAGTGATGGATATGTACATTATCTTGGTTGCAGTGATAGTTTCATAGGCAAACATGTCATGACCTTTCAAATTATGCATTTTAAATATGTGCAGCTTATTGTATGTTAATTATAGCTCTATAGCTCAATACTTTTTTTTTTTTTTTTTTTTTTTTGAGATGGAGTCTCACTCTGTCGCCCAGGCTGGAGTGCAGTGGTGTGATCTTGGCTCACTGCAACCTCTGCCTCCTGGGTTCAAGCGATTCTCCTGCCTCAGCCTCCCGAGTAGCTAGGATTACAGGCGTTAGCCACCATGCCTGGCTAATTTTTGTGTTTTTTAATAGAGATGGTTTCACCATGTTGGCCAGGCTGGTCTCGAACTCCTGACCTTGTGATCCACCCGCCTTGGCCTCCCAAAGTACTGGGATTACAGGCGTGAGCCACCGTGCCCGGCCTCAATACAACTTTTAAAAAAATGTGATAAAGAGGTCGGGAGCAGTGGCTCACACCTGTAATCCTAGCTCTTTGGGAGGCCAAGGCAGGCAGATCACCTGAGGTCAGGAGTTTGAGATCAGCCTGGCCAACATGGTGAAACCCCCTCTCCACGAAAAATACAAAAGTTAGCTGGGTGTGGTGGCGGGCACCTGTAATCCCAGCTACTCAGGAGGCTGAGGCAGGAGAATCACTTGAACCTGGGAGGTGGAGGTTGCAGTGAGCCGAGATCGTGCCATTGCACTCCAGCCTGGGTGACAAGAGAGAAACTCTGTCTCAAAAAAAAAAAAAAAAATAATAATAATAAAGAATGCCTTTTAAAGTCGGGTGGGGTGGCTCATGACTATAATTCCATTATTTTGTGACACCAAGCAAGAGGACTGCCTGAGCTAGGAAACAGGAGATTAACCTGGGCAAAATAGTGACACCCCCCATCTCCACTAAAAAAAAAAAAAAAAAAAATTAGCAGAGCGCGGTGACGTGTGCCTTTAGTCCCAGCTGGTCTCAAAATCCTGGGCTCAAGCAATTCTCTTGCCTTGGCCTCCCAAAGTGCTAGAATGAGGCACTGTGCCTGTCCTAAAATTATTTTAAATTTATTTTAAATATTTTAATTAATTAATTTTAATTAAAAAAACTTTTTTAGAGACAGGGTCTCATTTTGTCACCCAGTGGCACCATCATAGCTCACTGCAGCCTTGAACTCCTGGGCTCAAGGGATCTTCCTGCCTCAGCCTCCCAAGTAGCTGGGATTACAGGCCCGTACCACCATGCCTGGCCAGGTTTTTATTTTTAGTAGAAAAGGAGTCTCAGTTTGTTGCCCAGGGTGGTCTTTAACTCCTGGGCTCCAGCCATCCTCCCACCTCGGCCTCCCAAAGTGCTAGGACTGCAGGTGTGAGCCACTGAGCCTGGCCAAAAAAAATTGTTTCTTAAAGAGTCTTTTAAAAATTAAATAGTGGAATGAATGACTGACGACTCCACAGACCAAGCTCCAAGGACTGGGAAGGGGCGGACACAGTAAGGAAGAAGAGCTGAGGCTGCCCGCGGACTCTTCCTGCCTGCCATTTTGTTGCACAGGCCCAGCCTTGTCAGGCCAGCCCATGGTGTCCTGACCCCAGGGGCGCCTCCTTCCAGGCTTTTCCCTACACTGACTCACTTCTTTGTGAAATCACTTGGTGTTCCTTGTGCAGCGCCTGTGTTTTCCCACTTTCCTGCCTTCGCTCGAGCGGTTTTCCCACCATCTCAGCCAGTAAGAATCCTGTTGGTCTCCTGTGGGAGGCTGGACCTGGGGCCAGGTCGGCCTTGGGCTCCCACCCCACTCTGAGGTAAGGGGTCAGCGGGGCTGGGCAGGGCCCAGGCTAGGGGGAGGGAGGATGAGGTGCCCATGCCGGGCCTGCATACCCCGCAAGGGACAAGTGAGCAGGGACTAAGTGAGTCCTGAAGATTTAACGGAGGGAACCCCTCACTGACCAGCCCCTGAGAACACCAGAGGCCTGACTTGCAAGGTATTTGTTATCCGTCCCCAGCTTCCTTCACCTTCCCAACCTGCTTCACATTCAACTGATTTTCCCTCCTGTCCTCCAGCTCCCTGCAGGCTTCAGCTGCCTCTGCAGCGAGGCGGGGATGGAAGTACCTGCCCCTCAAGGTAGATGTGAAGGTCTGGGTCCTGGGCCTGTGCAGGTAGTAGGTGTTCAAGGAATGGTCTGAATGGATGGGAGAGTGTTTTATAAGTTGAAAAACATTAGAAAAATAATATTAGCTCTTATAATTGGTCCACTCAACTTCCTCAGATGGAGTTTGCCCCAAGCAAAACAAATTTTCCTCAACCCCACCCCATAAACTGCAAGCCCCCATAACTTCCCCTCTTCTTCTCCTCCTTTCCAGGCTCACCCAAACTTGGCTTCCTCTGCCCGGGCACAAGCCTGGCAGGAAGTGACCAGCCTCCCATTAGCTCTTACCCCAGGTCTGGGAGAGTTCACAGGCTGCTGAGCTGAGCTAAGAGGAGCAGCAGGAACTGAGGGTTTCCTTATCCTAGAAAAGCACCTCTTCTTCCTACTCCCTTGCCCTCCAGACTCAAGGCAGGAAGAGAAACCTGGGGAAGGGGCCTCAGAGGAGAAGCCTCCATCGCGTGTTTGTTCTGACTGGTCAGTGAGTGCCACACTATTTGAATGTCACCCTTGCCCCAAAGGGAAGAGCCTCTTTACCTGGCTCTCCCCACCTCCTCCACCTGCTCCAAACGTCTCTGGCACCGGGTCCCAGGGAACCTTGCATTTGCTCCCAGGGTTTGGGGGAAGTGAAGGGGTATGTGGAGGGAGGGGGTTGAGGGGACTCGGTGACACTGGCACACATTTCTTGTGCGGCAGACATCCCCAAAATGTCATTTGGCTCTTTGCTTGTTCCAAGCCATATTTCATTTCCAGGGTACCTGCTCTGCATCACTTAGCTGGATACCACAATGGAGAAATCTCTTTCTTTCCTTCAGAAGGCACCTTCAGAACAGGGGCATGTCCAAGCAGACACACAGTCCAGCATAGGAAGAAGTATCTCAGAGATCTTTCCCAAAGGAGGGTACAGAACATGTGAATTGGGAAACAGTGTGATGGTGTAGCATGCATTTGGAAAACTGTAAGAAGTTCTATGAGGCCAGGGGAAAACAAGGATGAGACAGTGGCAAGAAATTAGTCTGGTGAGGTGGGCAGGGGCCAACTCACAAAAGGTATTGGGTACTAATCTAAGGAGGTGGAACCTCACCTAAAAGCTATGGGTAGGAAGAGAACAAGAAATATTGCCAAGGACACCACAGGATTTAGGGGCCAGTGGTCAGATGAGAACTGATAAGTGACCTTTGGACTTGTCAATGTGATAGTCACTGGCTATTGATGGGAAGCACTGGAGGTGGAGTGGAGGGGAGACATGAACCCATAGTGACCCCATGGTATATATGGTTTTCTCTGGGCAGGCTCAGCTCTCACATAGGAGGGGATGAAAATGGATGGATTATCCCAGCACTTTGGGAGGCCGAGGCGGGCGGATCACGAGGTCAAGAGATCAAAACCATCCTGGCCAACATGGTGAAAGCCTGTCTCCACTAAAAATACAAAAATTAGCTGGCTGTGGTGGCATGCGCCTGTAGTCCCAGCTACTCAGGAGGCTGAGGCAGGAGAACTGCTTGAGCCCAGGAGGCGGAGATGCAGTGAGCCAAGATTGCGCCACTACCCTCCAGCCTGGTGACAGAGCGAGACTTCATCTCAGAAAAAATAAAATAAAATAAAATAAGATGGATTAATTCAGGTCTGGGATTCTGAGGGAGACTACACTGGAAGAACATGGGGACAAGAAAGATGGAGTAATTAATGGTGAATGAGTGATGAAGTCACGGGCATGGGTCTTGATGTGGCACTGGCTGATAGAGTTTGGTGGCCAGAGTGGGATAACCCTTTTTTTGGAGACAGAGTCTCACTCTGGCTTCCAGGCTGGAGTGCAGTGGTGCGATCTTGGCTCACTGCAACCTCCGCCTCCTGGGTTCAAGCAATTCTCGTGTCTCAGCCTCCCGAGTAGCTGAGATTACAGGCATGCACCACCACACCCTGCTAATTTTTTTGTATTTTTAGTAGAGATGGGATTTTGCCATGTTGGCCAAGCTGGTCTCAAACTCCCAAGCTCAAATGATCCACCTGCCTTGGCCTCCCGAAGTGCTGGGATTACAGGTGTGAGCCACCATGCCCAGCCAGGATAACCCTTTTTAAAAAAAGATTTTCATGTCAATAGAAACAGAGCAGCTATTTACAGCATGGCCAGTGATCTGTATTTTCCACTTAAGAGTTCCAAATTAGAATACTGGTGAAATCCCTTCTCATTGTGTCTATTTCTAAATCTGTGAAACAGAGGATTGGACTAGATGATCCCTAAAATCCTTCCTGCTCGATCATGCAAGGATTCACTGCTATTGCTTTATCTGCATCCTCTTCACACCTACCTAAGCATAATGACCACCCATCTGCCCTCAATAGATGTTTGTGGAGTACCTGATGGTCTCTCTCACACAAGAACCCTGTCAGCATCTAGGCCCATCACCAGTGCCTGTTTATTGAGTGATGGCGATGTCATGAGGAAGTCCCTCCCTCTGCCTCCCTTGCAACCCTTCCTGTGAGGTGTGTAGGGACCAGGTGCACATCCAGCCCTCATTCGCCCCTCCCCACCTTCAATTTATCCTTGCCCTGGTCCTTCTTACAGTCTGAAGTGACCAAGAAAGAACTGCCAAGTGGGCAGGTTCTGGCGAGCCAGACCCCCATGTTGAACTGCAGTTCTTCTATTACCTTGGATATGTTACTTAACTTCCACATTTTCTCCTAAACGTTTTTATGAGTCTTTTTCCATATTCGTGAATTTATTTTCATATGGTGTGTGAGGTAGGGATTTTTTTTTTTTTTTTTTTAGACGGAGTCTTGCTCTGTTGCCCAGGTTAGAGTGCAGTGGCGTGATCTCGGCTCACTGCAACCTCCACCTTCCAGGTTCAAGCGATTCTCCTGCCTTAGTCTCATGAGTAGCTGGAATTACAGGCACCCACCACCATGCCCAGCTAATTTTTGTATTTTTCATAGAGATGGGGTTTAACCATGTTGGCCGGGCTGCTCTTGAATTCCTGACCTCAGGTGATCTGGCCTCCCAAAGTGCTAGGATTACAGGCGTGAGCCACTGTGCCTTTTTTTTTTTGTCAGGTCTCCCTCTGTGTCCTAGGCTGGAGTGCACTAGTGCAATCATAGCTCACTGTAGCCCCCTGCTTCTGGGCCCAAGCAATCCTCCTGCCTCTGCCTCCCAAAGCACTGGGATTACAGGTGTGAGCCACTGTGCCTGGCCGCTATATCATTTTTTCCTGTTTGGTTAATTGATAGTCCCAACACCACTTGCTAAAGATCTCTTCCTTTCCCCACTCAGGTGCATGGTTCCTCTGGCTCCTACCATATTCCCATGTATGCACACGTCTGTTTTTTGGTCCCCTGCTCACTTTTATTGTCTAATTGACTTCTATTTCTATCCAGCTATTCCATTTATCATATTTAGTTACTGTACCTTTATATTAAGTCTTGATACTGATTGAACATAGGACTTCCATTGTAGTCCTGTGTTTTCCCTGGCAGTTTCTCCAAATTGTCTTAGACATCCTTGGTGCTTTACCCTGTGATTTTTAGACAAGTTTGTCTAGGTCTTTTAGAAAACAGTTAGCTTCCCTAAGCCTCCATTTCCTTTACCATGACCTATGCCTCATAGGACTGCAAAGACTTAAGTGTAAAACAGTGAACACCACCTGGCCAGGAACACAAGAAACACTGAGTAGATAGTATCATCTTCCCCAAATGCCCAACCTGATGCAGTCACTGTTCTGTTAAAAACATTGTTGGCTTCCCAGGCATGCAGAGTAAAGTTCAAACACAGCCTGCTAAGCCACCTGACCCCAGCTAACCTTTCCCATGGCACCACCTGCCTCTCCCTCCTCCCTGCCCACTATCCCTATCATGTTCCCTGAACACAGTGCTCTGCCCTCGAACATGCTGTCCCTTCACGCTGGGATCCCACGCGTCCCTCATGGATCCTCTTAGATGATGCCTCCTTTGAGGAGTTAGGCACTCCCTCGGGCTTCTTGTATTGCATGTATCGCTTTGCATTGTGATTACTTGCGTCTGTTGTGACTTTGTGTCTTATTTAGTGAACTCAGCACAGGTCTTGGCATTTCCAAAGAGGTGCCACCATTTGATAATCACACCCTGACTTTGGTGTCACACACACTCCTTCACTTATTTAACACAATAATCCTGCGAAGTAGACTTCTCCCCCACTGAACAGGAGGGAGCAGGGATGGTAATTTGTTCAAGATCAAAGAGCTTGTCAGCAGAGGAGCAGAGACCTGCATCCTGGGCTAATTCCCAACATTTGTATCTTCTATTACAGCAGGCAGCCTTCGGATGACTGTCCTTCTTCCCTTTTCTCAATTTCTTATCTCCATCTCATCCTTCCATGGTCCTCCCACCTGAGCTCTCTCTGATATTGGTCCTTTCTACTTCACCCCCCCACGAGACTTACTTTTCCCAGGTTGTCACCTCTCCCATTTCATGCCATCTGTCACCCAAGCGGGTGCCTCTGTGAGGACTGTGTGTCCTAGGTTTAGCACATTGCTGGTATTCAGAACATAGAACATGGAACCTCATGGCTACATCCTCAGATGTTGAGATGTTAGCTTGGTGTCACAAGATCAAGGATATAAAATAAACCCTTCACAGCCTCAATCTGTTGGAAACCAGAAAGCAAGCAAAGCCATGGCTTGTAACATCAGGCTTTCTTGGAACAGTTATCAGGTGTCCAGAGATGGAAGCCACCCCGACTAGGGATGAGCAGTTATTCTACCAACTCAAACTGGCCTAGACGGTCAGTGCTACCACCCGGCATGTCAACAAAGGATGGAGGAAGTGCAATGCTGGTCCCCACAATGACAGGAGCTGCAATGGTGTCCTCAGGGCTGATTTTCTCTCTCCACCCATGTCCGAAGTTTTGGGGTGTCTCTTTAGAGTTCTCTCTAGCCACAAGTCCTGCAGGCCATTGGAAGACTAGGCTGCAGAAAGGTAATCCTGAACTTTGCAATTTACCCTCTGCAAATGAAATAGAATCATGTAGTAAATGTGACGACAGATCAGCTTTAGAATGGTCCATAATGATCTGACATGGGCGAGTGGGGAGTTTCCAGAACACTCAAATCCCAATTAGAGGTGGCCAGTTGGTGGTTTCCTGAGTACATCACCTGTATCAGCATGTATGAGCTCATAGCCTCATCATACACACTAAATCTGGCAAAAGGAAGAATCCTTTGATGGAGGAATGAAGGGTGATCATCATGGAATGGACAAAGGAAGCCTGCAGAATCAGAATTTTAGGGGGAGAGTTCTCTGACCAACTGAAAGGGAATTCGTCCTGTGGTAGAATGGTCAACAGGTTATTATTATTGCTCAGTAACCCACTTTCTGCCTAGTTTTGGCCTCCCATACAGCCAGCCAGTACACAAACCAGGTAACTTTGATGTTTACCATCATATAAATGAACCGATTAGCACCTGGGCATATACATTAGTCTCTTACGAGTTAGATTTGTGTGAGTCTTGTTCCTGGAAGCGATTCTCTTCCACTGACCCCATCAGGTTTCTTGGCTTAAAATACTTGACCAGTGGTGATGCCAACAAAGTCCCATCCTAGAGAAGCCAGCTTGTCTTGGCGGATGGGTGTTTCTCTGTGATATGCTGTTCATTCTTGTTTCTATATCCCCCACTGCATTTCCAGTGCACTCATGCATGGTATCACAATGGCTTCCAGACTGTTCCACTCCAAACTCTCCTGCTGGCTCCTCCTCAGACATGGTTGATACCACATGACTGCCCTGTTCAGGAACACGCTCATGCATAAAACCAAACTCTCTGGACTGGCTTCTGTGGTTTTCCATAATTTGATCTCATCAGACTTTATTTTCCATTACAGCTCAAACTGTTCCTTCCATTTTGGGACCAGGGGACAGAGCTCACTTAATGCTGCTCTCCCACTGAAGACACTCACCCATTCTCTGCCTGCAAGCCCTACCACTACGCAACTTCAAAAATGGCTCCACCCTTCCTGATTCCACCCCATACAGAGGAAAGCAACTTCTTGCGACGCTTCCTTATTCTGGAAGTGGCTCACCTCTTTCCCCTTCCAGCTCCTTTGCGCCCCCTAGAAAGCCTCCCTGGCTAAGGGGGACAGGCCCTCTCCTCAGCACTGGGCACTGACCGTCTAACCAGGGCTCTCTCTGGGCACCTGGTTGCAAGGATGGCAAGATACAACAACATGCTGATTTTAATAGCCTCTGGCTTCTCCACTGCATTTCTCACCTGAATGCCCTGCACACCAAATCTTCCATGGGATCACCCTTGACCTCTAGGGCAATTCCCAAGAATCCAGCAGAGGAGTGGGGGAAACCAAAAGACTGACATGAAGGACTCAAGGGAAACCTCTGGAAAGAAGACACCAGACACTAAAAGGGATATGTGTGAAATACTGGTTTTTATTGGTTGGCACAAGATTACAATCTACAGTTTCAATGCCCTTCCCTCCCACACAGCTCAAATGGAAGGAAACTGATTAACACATAGAAAGGAATGGCAGGCTCACAGGTTTAAGCATTTGTTTTCACAAAAAGGAGTGGGATATGGGGGTGGTCAAGTTTTACGGGTAGTAACAACATTCTCTCCAGATGGCAGGGGGTAAGTCTGCCTGTCCTCCGTTGCTGATACCACATAAGGGACATATTAGTAAAGTAGGGAAAGGGTTATATGTGTGGCTGGCCTGTTCTTAAGAGAGGAAGGTGGGATAGTATCTGCTGTGTGCCTGTCTCAGACCAAACCTGGGGCTGAACCAGTGCCCCTTTCTTCTGAGCCCTCCTCCACAACCTGACTGTACTGCCAGCCGCACCCATGGGAAGGAGGTGTGAAGGAAGCCTGAGAACATCCGCCTCGAGAAAAGGAAACAGGAAAACTATTTCCTTCCGCCTTCTCTGGACCAAATTCCACTCCCCTCAGCTCCAGAGAGCGCTGCAAAAATCTTCCTTAGGAACGCTGTGAAGACACGGGGAAGAGGCCAGCCCAGACAGGTGGTCCTGAGCGGGCAAGAAGAAAAGCTTGAACTTTCCATGCAGTACCAAGCAAGATTGTTTTGGAAACACGCAAACAAAAAATGGAAACCAACACCATGTACCCACAGGTTGGGTAGCTCCCAAATCCTGGACAGCATTTGGATTGGAGGTAAGGACAATTTTACTCCAGCTCCTTGTTTTATAACCCACACCAGGTGCCAAGAGGTTTAAGGACCAAAACCGACCTCTCTTTCCCTACAAGCACCATTCCTTGGATTCCCAGTTTTGTTGAGCTCATTTGGGGTCATCCTTGCCATCCTCTTCAAAAATGACACAGCCTCTTGGTGGTTCCATTTTCTATCCCTTTCTACAATTATGAACACACTGTCTAAACAGGAGAGCTATATATGCTGTCACCCTGCAGCCCAAGAGATTAGGTGATCTAATGATGAGAAGGCCAACTTACTTGCTTTCCTGGGTGGTCCTGATGGAAATGAACAGCAGCAGAGTTCTGGTGGGACAGAGCAGTCTAGTCTGAGCCACTGTGTGATTCCCCAGGGGACTGGTCCCTGGGTACATGGGTCCCTGGCTCTGTCTCAGTTCCAGAGACATTACTCAACTTGGCCTTTTAAGCCTCAGCTAAAACATATGAGCATGAGGGAAAAGGGACAAGAAATACTTTTGTCCTCTGGAAAAACGTAAACTCAATACATTTTGGCTACTTAGGCTCAAGCCACAGGGTTCCCTGGAAACACTTGTTGAACCTGGCCAAGAGGAGACTGTATATAGATGGCACACCTGGAAAAGGGGAGAAAGCACACTAGTTCATCTCTTTTATAAGTGGAATGGTCCCAGGGATGTTAACCTTTCTGATGCTGATGGTAGATGAGTGGAGTGGAGGTAATCCTGTGAGAAAACTCCTTAAAAACCCTTAAGCTGTGTGGAGACTACACATCACAGCTGAGCAAACCAAGGTGGGGCCTCACTGCCACCTCAGAGCCCATCCCTGACCATGTCATTGGATAGGATGGAAGACAAAGTCTTTGAAATGGAGGCTGGGCTGGCAAAAGTAAGTATGAAGATGCTACTACTGTCCTTCCACTTCCTCTCTCTGATACACCTAAGAAGGTGAGAGACACTTACTTCAATTCCATTTTACAACAGTTCTCAACATCCTGAAATAACTCTTGATTTCCTTAATTAAGCACAGGGAAAACTGGTAAGCTATCTTTCTAACTGAAATTTTACTTATTCTAACCACCAACCTTTTCTTTGATTATCAACCAGTTTGATAGTCTTCAGATCATAAAACAATAGAACAGACCTGACATTTACAAAACTGTACTACTTACTTCTTTTACAGTAGAGTTGACCAATCACTTTTCTAACTATTAATGCAACACCATGCCACTGGGCCCTAGACTCTGATGTTTCTGATCCCTGAGCAACACATCTATGTCCATTCACAGATGGAAGTGAAAGGGTGAGATTCTCAGAGTCTAAACAAAATTCTGGTAGCAAATTGGATTTCTGAAGGGAGAGTCCTCTTAGAAAATTCTGAGCAAAAATGCTCTCAGTCACCAGGGACGGGGTGAGCGGGCAGGTTTCAGTCTGTGAGCTATAGCTTAGGTACCTGTTACTGCCTTCTGAACTCCATGTTCTTGGGAGGACATAAGCCTCTTGTTCATTAAGCAAAGGCCCTCCAAGTCTCCTTTTTACTTCAGCACTTTGGAAATTCTCCAAGACTTAACTTCAGATCTGGGGAAGTTCTATGTAGAACAGACCTATCCCTTCTTATTCCTGCTCCTGGGTGTCTCCATAATCAGCCTCTACCTTCCCTGGCGTAAGTCGTATCTGTTATGCTGCAGGAACTGAGTAACCAAAGCTAGATATCCTTTGGACCACTGATTAGTGACACATTTTCTCCACAACAAAGGGAGGTTAAAGACCAAGGTTTAACCTGAGAAACTTTTTTTTTTGGCAAGACAATAAAGAGGTTAAAGAGGCTATGTGGATCTGTCACTGCTTTAGCTTACCATTTTCAATTTAGCACCAAAGTGCTCAGGAAGACAGGCTCAGATCAGGATGACTTCTTAAAAGGGATTCACAGGCAATCTTACTGGCAAAATGATTTTCCAAAGCTGAGCCACTTGCCCCACCCTACAGGGAGGGGAGTAGAGTCTTAAGGCCCAGCATTGGCATTGAGGCATCTTGCTTTTTTCCCTCAGAATTCCACAAAGGCTTAAGAGTGATCTAAATGCCTGGCTGGAAGCTCAAGTCTAGGAGAGCTAATTTACTGCATTGTTGAGATATTCTCTGCAAGATAGTCACATATAATAAGCAATTTAGTAGATAATTAATCCAGACAAGAATTAATGTTCTCTGAATCAGTGATTAATATAATCTTCACATCTGGCCTGGCTGGGAGGCTTGGGGGCAGGAAAGGGAGGGTGGAAGAATGGGTAGCACATCAAAGTGGTGATGAACAAAATGACAATGCTGCTGTTTGTGTATCCTTTAAAGCCTCTATCCAGGGTTTTAAATGGCGCTTTTTTTGTCTGCTTCCTGATAGGAAGTCAAATAAGTTTTAGTAGTAAGAACTGGGGATAAAAACGAAAGGAAACCTAGAGTTATTAAACAACTGACTGCTGGAGGAACAGAAGCAATGACTTCTTTCTACCTTCTAGGTAGTAATCTTACTTTTTTGGCTAAAAGCACTTTCTTCAGCATTCTGAGTTAACATGGGTTCCCTATAAGCTCCCCTCCCCAGGTGGACAGTCTTATTTTCTAAGACAAGCTCAAACTCACCAAATTATCACCGTAAACAAAGCTTCAGGGAAGAGACATAACTCTTACTTCAAAAGCTTCAGGTCAGAGACAGCCAAAATCACATGACTGCTAGCCTCAGCTCAAGTAGTGTGCCCAAATCATCACAAAATGGGATTCTCTTCCTATTAATTTTTTTTTTTTTTTTTTTTTTTTGAGACAGAGTCTTGCTCTGTCGCCTAGGCTGGAGTGCAGTGGCGGGATCTCGGCTCACTGCAACATCTGCCTCCCAGGTTCAAGCGATTCTCCTGCCTCAGCCTCCCGAGTAGCTGGGACTATAGGAGTGTGTCACCACGCCTGGCTAATTTTGCTATTTTTAGTAGAGACGGGGTTTCACCATACTGGTCAGGCTGGTCTTGAACTCCTGACCTCGTGATCCACCCGCCTTGGCCTCCCAAAGTGCTGGGATTACAGGTGTGAACCACCGTGCCCGGTCCTCCATTTATTAATTTATAAGGGGACTAGGAGGACAAACTATTTGATTAATTTGAAGGTGAGAGGTATCATTTTCTCAGATGCTCCAACTAGGCTTCTCACATCCCTCAAAGGTTATCAGCTAAAGACAAGAGTTTCTGAGGCTAATGCAAAAACATGGTCAGATGTGAAACCACCCTTTTAGAGGCAGAGTTTGTGAAAGGCTGCTGGCCTCCAAAGGACAGCATGCCTAAACTCTCTGGGCTCCCAGGACCTGTGGTGATCTCAAGTCAACCTGATGCACAGATAACAGTATCTTTTAGGGATTGCAGCCAATGCTCCCCAATTCACTTTTTTTTGTTTTAATACCTTAAAATATCAAGTGTTTCATTTTTAGGTGATATTCCAAGTGACACAGAAACACAGCTCTCCTGGATGGTGAAGTCTCCGCTGCAAAACTCACCAAACAGCACAGAGGATGACTCTGGGGTCCTCTCCCACTTGCTCCCAGTTAGGTGGGTGCCCTGATGAAGGCAAGGCTGAGTCACTAACATGCACAGCTCCACATCCTGGAAGCCTCTGGAGCCTCAAGGAGACAGGCTGTATCCAACAGGACTCTGAATAAATGCCTGCCACCTCAACTGGGCAGTCTGACCTCTTCCACCGTCTTTAAGAAACAGAAGGGCCATCTGCATTATTTAATCACCGTTCAATAATGTCCTCCCTCCCCATAGCTGCTTGAGTTAACTGTCTCACAAGTGTCCTATGTTTTGTAAAGATGAGGGTTATTCTGAAATGCAGATGAGACTAGGATAAAGCTGTATTATCAATTACAGCCAACTCTCATTTCTCTTAAAGCAAAAATTCATCCCACTGTGATTTCTCCAGGTATTTCCTTTAATTCTAAATCCACCCTTGATATTAGAGAATATTAAAATCACACAGTTGTGGCAAAAATCACAATGTGGCTATTAAATCCTTTTTGTGAACTAAAAAATGTGCATGTGGCTTAGGCTCAGCTGTTTGTTTGTTTGTTTTTTTTTTTAAAGATGAGGATGGGGACTCCAACAAAGGCATTAAGAAAGTACTAGATGAAATGAGAAATAGGTGAAGGATAACATGTGAAACGTACACTCAGGTCTAACAAGTACCTATTACTTCTCTGGTTAAGAAGGTTTAGCAGGAGCCCCCAATGAGCACTGTATGTAGAGAAAAGGGAAGGAGCAGGGGGAGGAACGGATTGGCACAGAATTTTTTTCTTCTTTTAAAAACCACAGAGGGTGACTTTTTTCTTCTAAGCAAGCAAGCCTAAGAGACAATACATGGGCTGGCTCCTAATATCAAAACAAAATATTTCTTTGCCACAAAGGAACTTGACTATGTAGCAACACATTTACAAAACTACTGCAAAACACTCCCAGAGGGCAGTGACCTACTCTGTTCCCCAGAGGCTGCAAGAAGCAAGGCCTCAAGTGCCTCACGTTCCATGGGGCTGTGCAGCGCAATGCAGAAGGCGGAAATCCTGCTGTGACACCACCCTCGAGACCTTCTGCAGCCTGAGAGGCAGTGATACTCCCACACCCTTTGATCCTTCCAGATGGCTCAGCCTAGACCTAGCAGTGAGAGAGCCCTCTCCATGCAGGGCGGATGGAGTGGTGGACACTTGCAAAAACAAAACAGTCAATTCACTAACTGTTCCATCCTGTTATATTTGCAATGAGGAAAATTAAGATTCCTGTTTCATGGGCTGCACTGTTTCTGGAAGGCTACAGAAAATCTAACATGGCTGACACCTCCTGGTAGCCCTTCTGTACACACACACACACACACACGTACACACACACACACACACAAGAGAGGAGAAAATCCTGGTCCAAAAGACCACATGACCTTACTAGTGTTTCCCCAATGATTGTAATTTATAAACTAAAAATTTTTTAAAACCCACTGCTATCTTTTTCTGTCCTGAGTTTGGTAGACTTTAATGGATGCTCTAGCAATAACCAGAATCTAGGACATGCAAATTCACTGTGAGCAAGAGGCTAGGGATCTGCCCTAAACATAGGAATCTGTTTCTACCAAGTCTGAATGAGGTCAGCACTGGTAGAATTAATGACAAATCAATGTCAATGAAATATTCTGCAAACAGGGTAGTTTTTGTACTTTCTTTTCTTTTCTTTGGGGAGATAAAGGTATTGCAACCATGGGTCTAACTAATGTATCACTAAAGGACTGTGATGATATTCTCAGTAAAGACGGCCATGGTGTTTACAGTGCCAGGGAGGGAAAATCCCAGATCATCAGAATCCCAGTGCAACAGAAAACAGCACCAGTTTCAACAATTCTGATGTTGGACAAAGCCTCTTTTTGTCAGTTAAGAAAGCATAAGCACAGTGTCTCAGTTAATTGCATTAACAGGAATCCATTCATGTCACTGAAAAATACTTGTTGGCACAGTTCACTTTCCTGACCCAAAGACACCAACAACAATCAAAACTGCCCTTTCAGGGTAGTATATTATTACACTAGCCCAGTCAAAACACACTCAGACCATTAACAAATGTATACATTACTGTTAGCACTGCAGGTCTGTTTTATTTTCTAATTTATTTATTGAGACAGAGTCTCGATCTGTCACCTAGGCTGGAGTGCAGTGGCGTGATCTTGACTCACTGCAACCTCCGCCTCCCAGGAAGGTTTAAGTGATTCTCATGCCTCAGCCTCCCAAGTAGCTGGGATTACAGGCGTGCACCATCACGTCCAGCTAATTTTTGTATTTGAGTAGAGACAGGGTTTTGCCATGTTGGCCAGGCTGGTCTCAAACTCCTGTCCTCAAGTGACCCACCTGCCTTGGCCTCCCAAAGTGCTGGGATTACAGGTGTGAACCACTATGCCCGGCCCTGCAGTTCCTTTTTTTAAAGAGTATTGACTGTTTTCCTGCAAAGGACTTTCACATCCATACCATAAAGGTAGTATTTATCTGGAAGAATGTGTTTCTTGAATTCCACTTAGCACTTGGTTAAATCTACTTTATTTTGCTCTTTATTTGAACAGAACTTTAGAATGCTCTAGGTCAGGATAAGAAACAGTGTGTTCGTTTTTAAGTAGGATATGTGAATAGGAAGTTGGCATTCAGACTCAAGTTCCACAGTGTTGTTCTTCTCCAATGGGACCTCTCCTTGGGGATATAATTCCTTTCCCAGAGGTATCATGGTATCCCAAGAATACAACTGCTCTTTGGCTCTGTGTTTCAAGACTGGGAGAGAGGATGTAAACTAAGAGTACACAGCAATTTTCTTTTTCTTTTTTGAGATGGAGTTTCACTCTTGTTGCCCAGGCAGGACGACAGTGGTGCAATCTCGGCTCACTGCAACCTCTGCCTCCCGGGTTCAAGCGATTATCTCGCCTCAGTCTCACAAGTAGCTAGGATTGTAGGCGCCCACCACACCCAGTTAATTTTTGTATTTTTAGTAGAGACGGGGGTTTCACCATGTTGGCCAGGCTGGTCTCAAGCCTCTGACCTCAGATGATCCGCCTGCCTTGGCCTCCCAAAGTGCTGGGATTACAGGTGTGAGCCACCATGCCTGGTGAGTAGACAACAAAATTTAAAGTTCACCAACTGATGTTCCCAAAAGTGCTGAACACTAAATGACACAGGCCTATGAGGTACATACATTTCTTTTAGTAGGAGGGAAAAGTAAAAGTTTTTCAAAGTTTGAGTGCTTTATTAGAATTTTTAAATAAGGAGAACTACGATTTTAATTTCACATCTTGGCTAAGGAGATGACACTGGGGTACAGAGATAGTCTCTTGTTCTAAGCCAGGGATCAGTCAGTGTACTCCTCCCTATCCCTCAATCTCAAGACCCTCTTACTTCCGAACTAAACAACACAATTGGCAAATGAAGCCAGCACGAAACCTGTATCAAAAAACAACAAGAGTCTGCAGTGAGCCAGTGTATTATGTAACCACTGTAATAAGTGATTACGTGGCTTCCCATATGGACCTTTCATATCCTGGTGGGAGATGGGAGACCAGTTTAATAGCTCTGAGCATGCTTCATGATGCAATCACAAGTGCCGTGCCATTACAAAGACAAGCAAGCAGGTGAATTTCCCCAGTGTACTTTTCAGGAACACGGTTACCCAGTTCGGGGACGGGACTACATTGATGCACCTGCAAAGTACAGTTGGATGCTTCAGAGCACAAGGACAATATCCAGGTCAGCACGGTGTAAGGCATATACGGACACAAAGAGAGGTCGTCGTCGGTAATAAGTAGCATTACGGAAAAGATTCCAAACCAGCAGGACAGAAATGGTACCTGATGCTCCAGTTTTTTAGATAAGCAATCCCAAGAATCCAGTTCAAACCCTACTGTCAACATGTGGGGCAGAATTCAATTTCTATCATTGTTTTTACAGATCTGGGCTGAGACATTTGTTCCTAGCTTGGTTAAAAAAATAATAATAAAATAAAGGTTTCTTCCTGTTTCTTTCTTGGTATGGAAATACAGCTTAAAGAAGGAAAGGCCATGAGTCCTGGGAGCACTATGAAGGTAGCTAAACACTTCCCATACCTACAGTCAACGACTGGGAAATAGAGAGAGGACAGGGCAACCTGCCCAGCCACTAGCATCAAAAACGAAAAGGTATATTAATTTTGAGGCTCTCAATTCCAGAAATGCCCAAATTAAAAGAGAAAAAAATCTTGAAAAATTAAACAAATTTCTCTTTCTACAAGTCATTTATTTACATATTATATGTCCGATATATAATGTGTAGATAAATGTATCCTGCAGTGGAAGTGACCACTCTACTGAACTGTACAGCATATTATAGGACAAATTCTTGAAAGATTTCATCTTATACTGGTATCTTTTAATAAAAAAAAATTAAAAATCAAAGAAAACGTCTGGCCAAGGCTAGGATAAGACAAACAGGAACACTTCAGAATCCAAGGCAGGGGAAGGCTGTTGGCCTCTCTTCAGAGGACTGCAGGGGTAGGAAGAGGGAGGGACAGATCATGCACAAAAGTACTTACAAATTACACACCCAACCCCCACCCCACAATAAAAAGAGAAGAAAAAGCCCCATCACTTAACACCAAACAGCAACATTATCAATACACCCTTTCTTTGCTGCCCACCATGCCTTATTTGAAAGAAGAGGCCTGTGAGGAGAAGTGGAAAGAGCCAGGGTGAGAGGGAAGATCTGCATTTCAGTCTAGTTTCCAATTTCCATTTCTCTTACAGGAAGTCTTCAGTCATCTGATGCTTGACATCGAGCTCTGAGCAGAAACCGAGTATGTGGTGGCCACGACTGGGGTGCCATTGTTGGCTGAGTAGCCTTGCCTCAATGTTTCAAAATATGATGCCTGCACGGGTTTGTGATACTGCAGCACTTTTACGGCATCTTCTATTTTAAACCATTCCCTCTTCCTTCCTGTGGAGGCAGACAGAAAAGAAACTAGTACAAGAGCAATAAGGTTTCTGAGCCTAGAACTTTTGAGAAAATGTAGAAAACGTTAAAGCGATGTTTCTTAATACTTTTTTTCCTTACAAAAGTAACTCAAGCGCACTTCGTATGCTTCAAATATTATACAAATGTCTAATGCAGAAAATAGGCGAGAAACCTGAAAACTGAAGAGCTAAGAGTAATTGTGTAAAACCTGCTCTCCAGAGAGAACTATGGCTAGTGTTTTCCTCCTGCCCTCCTGGGTCTCTGAGCTTTCCTTGCTTGCACATACATAGGGATCAAAGCCCAGCAGCATCCCTATCTCTTGTAAAAAACTGACATGAGGGCCTGACGAGGTGGCTCATGCCTATAATCCCAGCACTTTGGGAGGCTAAGGTGGGTGGATCGCTTGAGCCCAGGAGTTTGAGACCAGCCTGAGCAACATGACAAACTTGTCTCTACAAAAAATACAAAAATTATCTGGGCATGGTGGCACAAGCCTGTAGTTCCAGCTACCCAGGAGGCTGAGGTGGGAGGATCACCCTAGCCCGGGAAGTTGAGGCTGCAGTGAGCTGTGATTGTGCCACTGCACTCCGGCAGGGTGACAGAGTGACACCCTGATCCAAGCAGGGGGAAAAAGAAAATCAACACAAACATCAGCTTCCAGAATTACTAGGATAGCTGGTTTGTAATCACTAATTTATTTAAACGTTTTCTTATAAGAGTGAATGTATTGACATAATAGAAAAAAATTTTTTTACATATATATATATATATATATAGAGAGAGAGAGAGAGAGAGACGGAGTCCTGCTCTGTCGCCCAGGCTGGAGTGCAGTGGCCTCCCGGGTTCATGTCATTCTCCTGCCTCAGCCTCCCGAGTAGCTGGGACTGCAGGCGCTCGTCACCACTTCTGGCTAATTTTTTGTATTTTTAGTAGAAATGGGGTTTCACCATGTTAGCCGGGATGGTCTCGATCTCCTGACCTCGTGATTTGTCCACCTCGGCCTCCCAAAGTGCTGGGATTATAGGCGTGAGCCACCACCCCCAGCCAGAAAATATTTTTTAAAATAAGAAAAAACAATCTCAATACAATCACACTTTTATTTTTCAGTTTATTTTCTTACTCTTTTCTAGTCCACACTTTAAAATCCTTTATATTTTTTCTCTTATAAAAGTAATAAGTACCCATAATTTTGTAAACCAGAGAAGACCACTCTCAATACCCTAGCACAATTGCCTTTTTTGCATATACTTGAAAAAGAAACAATCTTGAGATAACTAAAATTGGATCATGCTTTCAGGTGCTCTGAATCCTGACCAGCTCTGCTAGAGTGTTACGGTCAGGAACAAGGACTCTGAAGCCAAAGTGCTGGGCTCCAATCACATAAATGGCTCCAATGAGCTGTGCAGCCTCAGATAGCTGTGCTCCTGCTCCATTTTCCTCATCTATAAAACAGACAATAAATAGGGCTTATCTCACAAGTTTGTTGTGACGATTAGTATGCAAAGCACCTGAAGAGTACCTGGCTGCTAAAAGTATGTACTACTGAATTTGCTTTTTAATTTTTGTTACTGGTTCTTTTTTTCTTCACATTATTTTTTCTTTTCTTTTTTCTTTTTTTTCCCCCAGAGATAGGATCTCAGGCTGGATTGCAGTGGTATGATCATAGTTCACTGCAAACTCAAGCTCCCAGACACGAGGAATCTTCCTGCCCCAGCCTTCCAAGTAGCTAGGACTACAGGCACACGCCACACCTGCTTCTTTTTTTTTTGGTGTAAATGAGGTCTCAAATTCCTGGCCTCAAGTGATCCTCCTGCCTTAGCCTCCCAAAGTACTTGGAATTACAGGCATGAGCCACCACGCCTATCCTACGTCACACTATTTCTTAAGCAATCTATGTTATGAAAAAAATATGACATTGCCATTGCTAGGAAGGTTAAGACAGGAGGACCGCTTGAGCCCAGGAGTTTGAGGCTGCAGTGGGCTGTGATCCACTGTACTCCAGTCTGGACAACAGAGTGAGACCCTGTCTTTTTTTGGTCAGACATTTATGGCTGCGTTATATCTTAATATCTAGCATGGATGTACTATCATTCATTTAACCATTTCCACATCACTGGACATCAATTGTCTGTGATTATTATTATTTTTGAGACAGAGTCTCAGTCTGTCACCCAGGCTGGAGTGCAGCAATGTGATCCTGGCTCACTGCAACCTCTGCCTCCCAGGCCCAAGCGATTCTCATGCCTCAGCCTCCCAAGTGGCTGGGATTACAGGCACCCACAACCACACCCAGCTAATTTTTGTTTGTTTATTTATTGAGACAGAGTCTCACTCTATCATGCAGGCTGGAGTGCAGTGGCATTAGCTCATTGCAATCTCTGCCTCCCAGGTTCAAGCAATTCTCCTGCCTCAGTCCCCAAGTAGCTGGGACTACAGGTGTACACAACCACGACCAGCTAATTTTTGTATTTTTAGTAGAGATGGGGTTTCAATATGTTGGCCAGGCTGGTCTCGAACTCCTGACCTTAAGTGATTTGCCTGCCTCAGCCTTCCAAAGTGCTGGGATTACAGGCATGAGCCACCATGCCCAGTGATTTTAATTATTATAAATAATCCTATTTTTAAAAAATGTTCCCCATTTTTTCTTTCTTTTTAACCATCTAGGGAAAGATATCTAGCACAAGGACTACAAAAATAGAGCTTTTGAACTTTCAAGGGCTCCTGATTTATACTGCAAAAGTGCTTTACAGAAAGGCGACACTGATCCCGAGTCCTGCTTGTGTCTGTCAGGATGTCAGTCTCACTACATCCCTGCCAATATTAGCTTTTCTTTAACATTGACTTTTTTTTTTTTTTTTTTGAGACAGTCTTTATCTGTTGCCCGAGCTGGAGTGCATTGGCGTACTCTTGGCTCACTGCAACCTCCACCTCCCGGGTTCAAGCGATTCTCCTGCCTCAGCTTCCTGAGTAGCTGAAATTACAGGTGTGTGCCACCACGCCTGGCTAATTTTTGCATTTTCAGTAGAGACGGGGTTTCACCACATTGGCCAGGCTGGTCTTGAACTCCTGACCTCAAGTGATTTGCCTTTCTCAGCCTTCCAAAGTGCTGGGATTACAAGCGTGAGCCACTGCACCAGGTGGTGTTAAACTATGGTGTTTAACAGCTGTATAACATTCCATCAGACACATGTCATTCATTGATTTAATGCGTGCTGGGGTATGGCAGATGCAATTTTTTTTGAGGTCACCATCTATCACCAGGCTGGAATTTTGGTGGCAGCTCTGCAAGCTATCACGGTTCAACCGTCTCCTGCCTCAGCCTCCCAAAGTAGCTGGGACTACAGGCAACCGCCACGCCAGCCGACTGGTTTTTGTATTTCGTAAGACGAGTTTTCACACGTGGCGAGGATGGTCTTGATCTCCTGACCGCCGTAGTCGCCGATCTGGAGCCTCCAATGCTTTCTGGGATTAGGCTTGAGCCACTCTTGACCTAGATACCAACTAATTTTAACCGGTAAGAAAAATGGTAGTAAGATCATCTGAAGGAAGGCTCCATAGGCTTGCCATATTTTAGATTATTTCATTAGGGTCAATTCTCAGAAGTGGGAGTACAAGGTGAAAGGTTTGTTTGAATATTAATAGAGCAACGGTACCTAAAAAAATTAGTATCACAAGTGTGTGACTCCTGCCTGACAGAGTGCTCTGAGGATAGGGCCACACCACACATCCATTGCTGTCTCCTTTTCTGGCGCTAGCACAGCTGTCAGGGAGTCTGTTTTCAGCATATCCACAATGAATTTATTTCCTTGAGCACCCTGCATTATTACTAGATACAAAGCCATCAAGAGCCAAAGGGCTACGAACTGCCCAGAGTAACAATGTGAGGGGCATGGCAGCAAGGAAAACACTAACATTAAAGGGAGAATGTTGGCAAGTAAATTTTATCTGTCTGCCAATTTGTAACGGAAATTAGTGTTCTACTTTCTAGAATATACTTTCCTTCAGAGGTAAATAATCAAACCGTGAACCAACCTTTGCACCACCACAGTTTATAGTTCAAAAGATGTAAACATAATGGCCATCTGAGATAAAAGAAAATGACTCCTTTGGGAGAAAGCTGGGTGTACCTAAAGAGTGCACTCAGCACCCTTTTATAAAAGTTCATAAACCGGGCGCGGTGGCTCACGCCTGTAATCCCAGCACTTTGGGAGGCGGAGGAGGGTGGATCACCTGAGGTTGGGAGTTCGAGACCAGCCTGACCAACACGGAGAAACCCCATCTCCACTAAAAATACAAAATTGGCCGGGTGTGGTGGCACATGCCTATAATCCCAGCTACTAGGGAGGCTGAGGCAGGAGAATCGCTTGAACCTGGGAGGCGGAGGTTGTGGTGAGCCGTGATCGTGCCATTGCACTCCAGCCTGGGCAAACAAGAGTGAAACTCCGCCTGAAAAAAAAAAAAAAAAAAGTTCATAAATTTTATCATTTTTATATTCATATAAAACATGAAAAATATAAAAATGTATATTGTAGATATATCATATAAGAATAAAACTAGAAACTACCTGCACTATTCTGCATCTACTAAATGATTTCTAGAGGGACTCACACTACCAAACAAACAATTTTCTCAGTAGGAACAAGACCAGGGTCCTGCTCTCACTTACGGTCCCCACGGCCAGCAGTGAGCCTGGCATGGCGGAGGCCCTCAATCAGTATCTGCTCAGGAGGTGCAGAAGTATAGCCCGTTTGGGAAGGACTCAGTTTGATTTTAGAAGCAACATTTCTTATTTTTAGGGGTCATGCTTCTATTTGTGGACCATATACTCACTTCAGATTCCATTTAAACATTTCAAAATACTATCGGGTTCAAAATGTACATGCTTGTTTTATTATACACATCCCTCAATTATTTCTATTCTTTATCTAGTTCTTGGTTTTTTTTTTGTTGTTTGTTTTTGAGACAGTTTCACTCTGTTGCCTAGGCTGGAGTGCAGTGGCATGATTATGGCTCAATGTAACCTCAACCTCCCAAGCACAAATGATCTTCCTGCCTCAGCCTCCTGAGAAGCTGGGACCACAGGCATGTGCCACCACACCCAGCTAATTCTTCTGATTTTTGTAGAGATGAGGTCTTACTAGGTTGCCCAGACTGGTCTTGAACTCCTGGGCTCAGGTGATCCTCCTGTGTTGGCCTTCCAAAGTATTGGGGTTATAGGTGTGAGCCACTGAGCCTGGTAAGCTCTTGTTTCTGGTTCTGGTAATGACCTGTGGCATGGCAAGGGCTGGTTGTGAGGAGCCCTTTCCAGGCTGTCTGAAGATGGCTTACCAATGTTAACTGAGTCTTCCCAGTCTTCCAGCACTTCAGTGACAATGAGCACATAGACATACGTCCTGTGCTTCCTCTCCTGGTTCTGAAGGGCAAAGAGAGAAGGACAGAGAGAGTTTTTCCTTAGAAAGCTGGAATTACTTAAATGAAACACACTCTTAAGCATATGTCCAGAGAGCTTAGACACAAAGATTCTAAACTTTTACTTTTTATGGTCCTACATGATTTAAAACAGGCCACACTTGAATTTGAGGGTGTGCTCTTTGCCTGGACTTCTAAAACCAAGTATTTATATTGTTTTTTCCTCCCCTTCCCCTAAACACAACTTCACAGGAATGCTGTGACTCCTTAAGAAAAAGGCATCATGTAAATTTAACTAGCTAGAACACCAGGGAAAGGACTGTCGATGGGTGGGCCACCACAGAGGTCTCAAACTTCAGTGACCCCAGCAAGGCAAACAAGCTGAGTGTGACACACACACACACACACACACACCCCCACCCACCCACCCCTTTTCCCACTAACCCCACTTACCTATTTTTTTGAGAGAGGGCCTTACTTTGTTACCCAGAGTGGAGCGCAGTGGCATGATCATGGCTCACCGCAGCCTTGACCTTTCCTGAGCTTAGGTGATCTTCTCACCTCAGCTTCCTGAGTAGCTGGTACAGGCATGCACCACCATGCCCGGCTAATTTTTGCATTTTTAGTAGAGACAGCGTTTCACCATGTTGGCTAGGCTCGTCTCAAACTCCTGACCTCAAGTGATCTGCACGCCTAGGCCACCCAAAATGCTGGGATTACCTATGTGAGCCACCGTGCCCAGCCAATTTTTGTATTTTTTTTGTAGAGACAGGATTTCACCATGTTGCCCAGGCTAGTCTTAAACTCCTAGGCTCAAGCGATCCTCCCATTTTGGCCTCCCAAAATGCTGGGATTACAGGCATGAGCCACAGTGCCCAGCCACCTTTTAAAAAATTTTATTTATTGCCGGGGCGATGGCTCATGCTTATAATCCCAGCACTTTGGGAGGCCAAGGTAGGCGGATCACCTGAGGTCAGGAGTTCCAGACCAACCTGGCCACCATGGTGAAACCCTGTCTCTACTAAAAATACAAAAATTGGCCAGATGTGGTGGCGGGCACTTGTAATCTCAGCTACTTGGGAGACTGAAGCAGGAGAATCACTTGAACCTAGGAGGCGGAGGTTGTGGTAAGCCGAGATCGTGCCATTGCAATACAGCCTGGGTGACAGAGCAAGACTCTGTCTCAAAAAAAAAAATTATTTATTTACATATCTATTTTTTCATTAGAGAGCTTTCTTCTGATATTTTTATTTTTAAAACTTTTTGTAGAGATAGAGTCTCACTCTCTTGCTCAGGTTGGTCTTGAACTTCTACCCTCAAGAGATTGTTGTGCATCAGCTTCCCAAAATGCTGGGATTACAGGGGTGAGCCACCATGCCCAGCATCTGCTCATCTTTATTTCTCCTGATTTCTCACTTTTTTTCCTGCCTTCTTTCAAATTTGTATCACAGCTTATTTCCTTGTTTTTCCTCTCTTTGTTATAGTTACTTATCTTCTATTTTTCTTGTCTCTCTACACTCAGCTACCCTTCCTCCTATCTTGGTAGGAGAGGAAGAAAGGTAGGAATGGGGTAAAATAATACTTACAAATAATTCTAGTAGTTTAGGGGACAAGACTATGGGATTTCTTTCTTTCTTTTTGTTTTAAAGCATGTTATCCTCTGTTGGTGCTGCTTTCTTTAAAAAACTCACCGAGGTTGGGCACGGTGGCTCACGCCTGTAATCCCAGTATTTTGGGAGGCTAAGGCAGGAGGATCGCTTAAGCACAGGAGTTTGAGACCAACCTGGGCAACCTGGCAAGACCCTGTCTCTTACAAAAAAATTTGAAAATTTAGAAGGCATGGTGGTGTGTTCCTGTAGTCTCACCTACTTGGGAGGCTGAAGCAGGAGATTGCTTGAACCCAGGAGTTCAAGGCTGCAGTGAGCTATGACTGTGCCACTGCACTCCAGCCTGGGCGACACAGTGAGACCTTGTCTCAAAAAGTTAAAAATAACTAAAAAACACCCAAAAACTCGCTGAAACAGAGATGGCATTTTTCCTATGTTAGTATCTGTGTGGTTATTAATACATATCATTTGTACCAAAGATTTTAACAGACTTACCTCAAAAATTCCAACTAATCTTCCCAATGTCCCTTTTACTCCAGCCTGGAAAGTGAAAAGAATAATTAATGCACTGATAGTATTATATTGCTGGTCTCATTCTCAGTCTTCTTAAGCAGTTTATAAAATAGAAACAAAAAACAAGAGGACACAGCTTGGGCAGACTCACATCTGTGAAGTGATACCAGTGTTTCCTATGTGTCACAGACTGCTAACAGCAGTGTATGCTCTGGGAAGTTAGAATGCCTTTCATTTCTTCTGGTCTCTCTCCCTACTGCAAAGCTAGCTAAACCTAGCAAGATAATCAAGGCCATGAAGCCACCATACCAAAAATATTTTGAGGGATTGATTACTTCAGGTCAGGCACTGCCACTTTGGGAGGCTGAATTGGGAGGATCACTTGAGGATAAAAGTTCAAGATCCACTTGGGCAACATAGTGAGACCCTGCCTCTAAAAATTTGTTTTTAAATTAGCCAGTCATGGCAGCATGTGGCTACAGTCCCAGCTACTGGGGAGGCTGAGGTGAGAGGATCACCTGAGCCCAGGAGTTCAAGGTTGCAATGAGCTATGACTACACCACTGCACTCCAGCCTGGGTGACAAAGTGAGACCATGTCTCAAAATCAATTAATTAATTAATTAATTGGTCAGGTACTATGGCTCACGCCTGTAATCCCAGCACTTTGGGAAACTGAGGCGGGTGGATCACTTAAGCTCAGGAGCTCAAGACTAGGCTGGGCAACATAGTGAAACCCTGTCTCCACAAAAAATACAAAAATTAGCTGGGTGTGATGGTGCACGGCTGTAGTCCCAGCTACTCGGGAGGCTGAGGTGGGAGGGTTGTTGGGTCCAGGAGGTGGAGGTTGCAGTGAGCCGAGATCACACCACTGCACTCCAGCCTGGGTGACAGAGCCAGACCCTGTCTCTAAATACATACATACACACACAGATTACTTCATTCACTTATTCATTCAACAAATATATACTAAATGCCTAATTTGAACCAGAAAACAGTGTATGTGCCAGAGGTATAACAATGAATCAGCTAGAATGCAAGATCCCATAAGATTAAGACCCTTGTCTGACTTGGCTGTCCGCATACAATATGCTGGAAGAGAGTTCAGCACCCTGCAAGAACTCAGGAAAGCCTAGATCAACAAGAACATAAACATGGTTAATTCTGCTATGGGTAAGTATCATGACAGAAATACACAGAGTGATGTGATGACAAGAAGTGGCAGGGAGAGGGGCAACTTCAGTGGTCAGACCTTTTTTTTGAGTGGGGGGATGAAGTCTCACTCTGTCACCCAGGCTGGAGTGCAGTGGTGCAATCTTGGCTCACTGCAACCTCCGCCTCCCAGGTTCAAGCGATTCTCCTGCCTCAGCCTCCCAAGTAGCTGAGACTACAGGTGCCCGCCACCACGCCAGGCTAATTTATTTTTATTTTTATTTTTATTTTGTATTTTGAGGAGAGATGGGGTTTCACTATGTTGGCCAGGCTGGTCTCGAACTCCTGACCTTGTGATCCACCCACCTCAGCCTCCCAAAGAGATGGGATTACAGGCGTGAGCCACCATGCCCGGCCTAGACCTTCTTAATATATACTTTTGTTTTTTTCCTTTTCCTTTTCTGAGACAGAGTCTCACTCTGTCACCCAGGCTGCAGTGCAGTGGTGCAATCTTGGCTCACTGCAACCTCTGCTTCCCGGGTTCAAGCAATTCTACCACCTCAGCCTCCCAAGTAGCTGGGACTACAAGTGTGTGCCAACAAGCCCAGCTAATTTTTCTATTTTTGGTAGAGACAGGGTTTCACCATGTTGGCCAGGCTGGTCTTGAACTCCTGACCTCAGGTGATCCGCCCGCCTCACCATCTCAAGTAGCTGGGACTACAGTCGTATGCCACCACACCCAGCTAATCAAACAAATTTTTTTTTGTAGAGACAAGATCTTGTTGTGTTGCCCAGGCTAGTCTCAAACTCCTAGCCTCAAGTAATCTACCCACTGTGACCTCCCAAAGTACGGGAATAACAGTTGTGAGCCACTATGCCTGGCCTGGATGACATATTTTGAAATTAATTTTTGCTAATTATCTGTCAATGAACTCTGTTCTTTTCTCTTGCCAACATGTCTGCTTTCTCTACCATTTTATATTCATTTACCCACGTGGCTTTTGGTCTACTTGAATGGAAATGTCTGCCTTTCTTAAATAAGAAAATAGTAAGTTGCTTCTCTCTATTTTTAGAAATAACTGCCCTCCACAGTCAGCTAAAACTAGCTAGCTTATACTTCATGAATTAACCAATGAAGCTGCCTGACAAGTGGGACAAGCTGCCAGGCCAGCCTGAGTTGGAAAGCCATTTCTGTACTCTGATCCCAGGCAGCCTGAACACACTCCGCTCATCTCCTGAGACATGTCACCTGTGCTCCTGCCACAAGCCTCCACTGAGGGTCTGGGAGGAGAGCTGTTGGGGCAGATGAGGGCCTTGGGGGACAGAGGTAAGAAAAAAAAATTTTTTTTTTTTTAAACTCTTGTCACCCAGGCTGGAGTGCAGTGGTGTGATCTCGGCTCACTACAACCACTGTCTCCCAGGTTCAAGCGGTTCTCTTGCCTCAGACTCCCAAGTAGCTGGGACTACAGGTGCATTACAAGTGCACACCACCACATCCAGCTAATTAAAAAATATATATATTTTTAGTAGAGACAGGGTTTCACCATATTGGCTAGGCTGGCCTTGAACTCCTGGCCTCATGATCTGCCCGCCTCGGCCTCCCAAAGTGCTGGGATTACAGGCGTGAGCCACTGCACCCAGCCCAAGAAAAGATTTAAGAGGCCATCATTCACCTTTCTCCTCCGCAAAGGAGAGAGAGAGAGAGAGAAAGCATTCTCTTTAGCAGCTACTATCCAATTATTTTTTTCTTAAAGAAACTAGAAGTTTATAAAACAATCTCCAAACTTTTAGGGCACATATCAACTTAATATTATGACAACTCAATATAATTCATTTAAAACCTTTGTTTGGCTGGGCACGGTGGCTCAAGCCTATAATCCTAGCACTTTGGGAGGCCGAGGCAGGTGGACTGCTTGAGACCAATAGTTTGAGACCAGCCTGAGCAATAAGGTGAAACCCCATCTCTACAAAATACAAAAAATTAGCTGGGCATGGTGGCACATGCCTATAGTCCCAGCTACTCTGGAGGCTGAAGTGGGAGGATCACCCAAGTCCAGAAAGTTCAAGGATGCAGTGAGCCACGATCGCACCACCGCACTCCAGCCTGGGCAACAGAGACACCTTGTCTCAAAAAAAAAAAAAAACAAAATAACCTCAAAACACAAAACTTTCGTTTAGTAATAGTACCTCTGCATTTGACACCAACATGTGTCTATGATTCACTCTGTGTCAGATGCAGTTAAGAAAAATGTAGCCGGGCGCGGTGGCTCAAGCCTGTAATCCCAGCACTTTGGGAGGCCGAGACGGGCGGATCACGAGGTCAGGAGATCGAGACCATCCTGGCTAACACGGTGAAACCCCGTCTCTACTAAAAAATACAAAAAACTAGCCAGGCGAAGTGGCGGGCGCCTGTAGTGCCAGCTACTCAGGAGGCTGAGGCAGGAGAATGGCTAAACCCGGGAGGCGGAACTTGCAGTGAGCTGAGATCCGGCCACTGCACGCCAGCCTGGGTGACAGAGCGAGACTCCGTCTCAAAAAAAAAAAGAAAAATGTAAAAGTACCTATCTGAAATAGACACAAATGTGTAAAATCTAGTGTAAGTCAAATTATGCTGCCATTTATGCACCAACATTTCAGTGGTATTTTTCACTTCCAATTAGTCTTCCAACTTGTAGAATGTAGAAAGTAATGATACTTGTTTGTTTAAAGAGGTGGTGTCTATGTTGCCCAGGCTGGCCTCAAACTCCTGGGATCAAGCAATTCTCCTGCCTCAGCCTCCTGAGTAGTTGGAATTACAGATACATGCCACCACACAGGGCTAAAGATATTTTTTATTTGTCCCTTAGCCTTTCTTTCATAGTATTTATGGGATCTAATTAGCAGAATCTATTTAATGTGATCTTACCAATAATTCTATACCATAAAGCAAATAAATATTTCCCTATTTACCAATTTTAGAAATTGGAATTCAGCATTTTTCTCAGCAAGAGGTTCCCCCTTTAGTAAAAGGATTTCAGTTCTTTAAGGTCACAGTGCCGACAAAAAAGAAAAATTTCTCACAGGCAAAGGTTCTCCCAGTTTACCTTAGCTATCTTACTTTTTCACAAATTTCCCAGACTCAGAGTCCAACTTTCATCTCCTAGTTTTTTCTCAAATGCTGCCACAAGCAATCTGAGAGTGAGTTATTTTTATCTGTCACATGATTCCTGCATGCAGGTCGGGATATGTGTCAGGGCCACATCTGACAGATATTTGGCTCACACATTTGGGGATAAGATTAAATTCAGGGATATATTAAATTCGGTTCCATAAGGATGCTGATATGGATCTGTCTTTTGCAAAATCATATGAAAGCAGTTACAATTTCAATCTATATGTCAAAAACCACTAATCTGGAGAGGGAGTCTTTATTTAAAAGTCCATCTTAGTAGAGATAGTTCTTTCACCCTTTTCTAGTACTTTAGGCCTGGTTAACAAAAATAATCTGAACAATTGCCTACCGTTTCTCTTTTTTTTAAGACACAGGGTCTTAGTCTGTCACCCAGGCTAGGGCGCATGGTCATAGCTCACTGCAGCCTTGAACTCCTGGGCTCAAGTGATCCTCCTGTCTTAGCCTCCCAAGTAGCTGGGGCTACAGGCATGTGTCACTACAACCGATACTTTCTTAATTTTTTTTTTTTTGTAAGGCCAGGTGCGGTGACTCACGCCTGTAATCCCAGCACTTTGGGAGACTGAGGCGGGTGGATCCCCTGAGGTTAGGAGTTTGAGACCGGCCTGGCCAACATGGCGAAATCCCATCTCTACTAAAAACACAAAAATTACCGGGTTGTGGTAGACGCCTGTAATCCTAGCTACTCAGGTGGGTGAGGCAGGAGAATCACTTGAGCCCAGGAGGCGGAGACTGCAGTGAGCCAAGATTGTGCCACTGCGCTCCAGCCTGGGCGACACAGCGAGACAGGGTTTCGCTGTGTCGCCCAGGCTAGTCTTGAAATCCTGGTCTCAAGTGATCCTCCCACCTTGGTCTCCCAAACTGCTGGGATTACAGGTGTGAGCCACCTGCCCGGCCCTGCTTAAGAGAAAAAAACGCAAGTGTCTCTTTTTCCTTTGAGGTGTTCTAATGGGATTGAGGTATTTCTCTGGAAAGGGCTAGATCTCATCTTGCTCTGTGGCAGTCTCCCTGTATATGGACAAAAGCTTAGGCAGAGGCACTAATGTGGGTGATGGCCCTTTGAACCTGTGTCTAAAATGATCTACCACAAGGAATCCTGACTTTGTTGGCACAAAGTGGACCGCCATCTTCTGTAACCAGCTTTTCACTCTACAGTAGACATTTTGACCAACACTGATGTCGGCTCAGCCCACAGGCATTCCCCTTCCCTTGCTGCTACTAGGGAGACCCAGATTCTGTCCAGGTGGGGGCTGTGGCGTACTTTCAGAAGGCATACCTAAGCAAGGCATAGGAAATTCTGCTCCCCTCTGCAGGTACTGCTTCACGGGTGTTGCATGTTCAACAGCTCCTTAGAGGCTGTCTCTCAGGGACTTCTGGAAAAGATCTCCCACCACGATAAAAAGACTGCACAAAAAGAAACCCTGTACTTCCTTGTCAAGTGGGGATGTGAAAACTGGAGCTGCTACCATCATCTGATCATAAGGGGAAGGCCAAAGAAATCTAGTGAGAAGCTGACCCAGCGCCCTGATGCTGGGGAGCTGTGAAGCAATGAGGTAATAACGGCCAATGTCTGGGCCCCTCATGTTTCTCACATAACTGATGATGCTGAAGCCACTTTTAGACAGGTGTTCTGTTATTATTCGCAGCTGAAAGGTTCCTGCACTTCTTCCCTTGATTTACAAGGCAGCTCTCTGAGAAGACCAAGAACTGTATTCCCCACTCCCTGCAAGAGGCAACTACTCACCTGAAAATGGTGTTTATCATTTTCTTGCATGTTTTTATACTTTTACTACTTGGGTATGTATCCACTATTAACAGTATTTGTGCAAGTTTCTCTACTGAATTAAAAAAAGGTATTTTACCTTCTATAACTTTTTCCCTCAGTATTATGTTTCAGAGTTTTAGCTATATTGACACATGTAGTTCTAGGTAATTCATTTTAATTGTTGAACAGTTACCTATTTTAGGAATTTACCATAATTTATTAATCCACTCACTTGTCAGTTTACTTCTGCTATTATTAAAAATGCTGCAAAAAATTCTCTTGTAGATCTAATCTATCTCCTCATTGTCAAGTGAAAGAGTTTCTCTGAGATTTACACTAAAAGTCAAATTTCTCAGTCACAGAGGATAAGTACCTCCAGATAATTTCAAGTTGGTCTCTTTTGGTAGGTCAACTGCAGATATGGTGACCACTCTCCACTTCTCCCTACATCCATATCCTTTGACACGTAATTCTGCAGCTCTTCCTATCAAGGGATAGAATCTACTCACCCATCCCTACATCTAGGCTTGCCTTGTGTCTTGCTTCGGCCAACAGAATGTAGAAGAATGGTTTACCAGGTCCAAGCCTAGGCCTCAAGAGGCCTTGTAGTTTCCACTTTTCCTCCTGGAACTCTGCCATCGGCATATGAATAACCCTGAGCTTAGGCTCCTAAAGGATGAAAGACCACAGCTGTCTAGGCTGAGTGGCCTACAGCCAGCTAACCTCCAAACTGTGTGAGAGCATAGCCAAGATCAGTAGAGTTGCCTACTCAACTCAGAGCTGGCTGCAGATATCTGAATAGTCCAGCTGACACCAGAAGTTGACCTTGGCTTGTAAGTAGTAATATGTACTATTTAAAGCCATTGCATTTTGGAATAGTTTGTTATACAGCAAACTGATACACTCTCCAAAGTACACAGGCAGTGTATGAGGTGCCATCACTCTTGTTCTTCAATACTTAGTATTTGTTGTTAGCCATTTTCCCTCCCCACTTTTGGGTCAATATAATGAGCGCGAAATTGTATTACATTAAGTTTTTAACTGAAACTGTGTGCTTTTTCCTACTTCAGTGAACATTCAGATTTCCTCTTTGGAGAATTATATATTCATATTCTTATTTGACAGGTGACCATCATAATGAATCTGCAGTTCTTTGTGTCTTTATTAATTAATTTATTTTTTTGAGACCAGTCTCTGTAGCCCAGGCTGGAGTGCAGTGGTGCAATCATGGCTCATTGCAGCCTCAACCTCCCAGGCTCAAGCGATCCTCCTGCCTCAGCCTCCTGAGTAGCTGGGACTACAGGCACATGCCATCACAACTGGCGCTTTTTTTTTTTTTTTTTTTTGTAGAGATGAGGTTTTGCCATGTTGCCCAGGCTGGTCTCAAACTTCTGGGTTCAGACTCTTCTCCCATTTCAGCTTCCTTCTTGATACTTATGCTTTACGCTCTGTGGTAAATATTTTCTCCCAATCTGGCACTTGTCTTTTACCCTTGTTTACAATGTTCTTTCCTGAGCATGTTTCATTAGACACAGTTTATTTTACTTATCTTTACCTTTTGTGTTAGCTATCTTGTTTAAGAAACACATCCCTGGCTGGGTGCGGTGGCTCATGCCTATAATCCCAGCACTTTGGGAGGCCAAGGTGGGCGGACTGCCACAGCTCAGGAGTTCCAGACCAGCCTGGGCAAAATGGTGAAACCTGTCTCTACTAAAATACAAAAAATTAGCCGGGCATGGTGGCATGTGCCTGTAGTCCCAGCTACTCGGGAGGCTGAGGCAGGAAAATTGTTTGAACTCAGGAGGCAGAGATTGCAGTGAGCCGAGATCATACCACTGCACTCCAGCCTGGGTGACAGAGTGAGACTCTGTCTCAGTAAAAAAGGTAACACATCCCTATTCCTATGGCATAAAATTAGAGTCACATTATCTTTTCTAATTATCTGAGAGTTTTATCATATGATCCATCTGTAATTTATTTCCAAATAGCCAATGGTCTAGAGAGTCCAGAATAGAGCCATAGATATTACTGTTTTACTAATCTAGTTGTTAATTTATGTACTAATAGCATATCCTGATGATTTTAACTAATACAACTTTATCTTAATACTTGGAATACCCTTCTCTGCTGTTCTTTTTTTTTTGAGACGGAGTCTTACTCTATTGCCCAGGCTGGAGTGCAGTGGCACGATCTTGGCTCACTGCAAGCTCCGCCTCCCGGGTTCCTGCCATTCTCCTGCCTCAGCCTCCCGAGTAGCTGGGACTACAGGCGCCCGCCACCTCGCCTGGCTAATTTTTTGTATTTTTAGTAGAGACGGGGTTTCACCGTGTTAGCCGGTATGGTCTTGAGCTCCTGACCTCATGATCCACCCGCCTCGGCCTCCCAAAGTGCTGGGATTACAGGCGTGAGCCACTGCGCCCGGCTTCTGCTCTTCTTTAACAAAAACTTCTAAGCCATTTTTGTACCTTTACATATAAATGCCAAAAATCAGTTTTTTCAGATATTTTGGCAGTGGTGCAAACACAGCTTACTACAGCCTTGACCTGCTGGGCTGAAGTGATCCTCCCTTCTCAGCCTCCTGAGTAGCGCCATCACAGATGTGTGTCACCATACCTGGCAATTTTTTTTTTTTTTTTTTTCGGTAGGATTGGGGTTCTCATTATGTTGCCCAGGCTAGTCAGAAGCAGCAATACTCAGCTGGTTTTCTTGCATATCAATCTTATCTCCTGCAATCTTTCCAAATGTGTTCACTAATTCTATTAATACTAGAGTTCCTGTTGTTTTTCTTTCATTTTCTAAGTTAATAATCGCACCTTTTGTAAATAACAACAATTTTGTTTCTTTGGAATTTTTTTTTTTTTTTTTTTTGGACGGAGTCTCGCTCTGCCGCCCAGGCTGGAGTGCAGTGGCCGGATCTCAGCTCACTGCAAGCTCCGCCTCCCGGGTTCACGCCATTCTCCTGCCTCAGCCTCCCGAGTAGCTGGGACTACAGGCGCCCACCACCTCGCCCGGCTAGTTTTTTGTATTTTTTAGTAGAGATGGGGTTTCACCGTGTTAGCCAGGATGGTCTCGATCTCCTGACCTCGTGATCCGCCCATCTCAGCCTCCCAAAGTGCTGGGATTACAGGCTTGAGCCACCGCGCCCGGCCGTTTCTTTGGAATCTTTACAATTTGTATTTATTTTTATTGTCTTAATTGCAGTGGCTAGGATCACAGTTCAATATTAAATGTTAGCATAAGAGCAAGCAGAACTGTCTTATTCTTATCTGTCATGGGAATGCTTTGAACATTTCAAAAATATGATGTTTGCTCTTGGTTTTATTAGATGCTCTATCAGGTTAAGAGAGTTCCTTTTATTTTTAGCTTGCTAATAGTTTTTATAATGAATAGCTGTTGAATTTTAATAAATTTTTACTTAGAATTTGTGCAAATTCTCATTCATAAATGACAATTTACTGTTCCTTTCTAGTTTTAATTATCAAGATCAGGGGTCAGCAAACTATGGCTTACAGGCCAAATCCATCCTGCTATCAGTTTTTACAATTAAAGTTTTACTGGAACATAGCTATGTCATTCGTTTAAGTATTGTCTACGGCTGCTTTCACATTACAACAGGAGAGCTGAGATACCATATGAATTCTAAAGTCTAAAACATTTACTATCTGGCCCTTCAAAGAAAGTCTGCTATGAGGCCAGGCACGGTGGCTCATGCCTGTGATCAGAGCACTTTGGGAAGCCGAGGCAGGTGGATCACCAGAGGTCAGGAGTTTGAGACCAGCCTGGCCAGCATGAAATGAAAACCCCCCATCTCTACTAAATTTACCAAAATCCAGCCAGGTGGTGGTGCGTACCTGTCCAGCCACAAAGGAGGGCTGAGGGAGAACCGCTCTCCGGAGCCTGGGGAGGGAGGAGGTCCCTGAAGTGAGAGCTAAGATCGCCACTGCACTCCCGAACCTGGAGTGATGAGGAGGAGATGAGAGCTCAGTCTCAAGAGGAAGAAAAATTGCTATTTTAGTGAGCATAAAATCATCACCATAATCCCAGCACTTTGGGAGGGGCCTAAAGGTCCCTGGAAGACCTAGCAGGCCATAGGTCAGAATGCTTCCTAGAACACTGTCAGGAACCATTAAGAAAAAAGAGAAATTTTAATCAGTAATCAAGATCTACAGTCACCTAAAGTATATAACTATCCTCAAATAGTCTCAGAATATCCCATATTCAAATTTTGTCAGAGTCAAATCAAAGATCTGATCTTGAGTATTTTTAGCAGGAAGGAGGAAGGTGCTTACTTAATTTTGCCTGGGACTAATAATGGTCTACATATAGGTTTTCAAATTTTTCTTTTCAACTTTTTAGTTTTAATTTTTTTGAAGGCTTCATCTCTGAAGTCTGGAGTGCAGTGGAGGTGCAGATCATGGCTCCCATTGCAGCCTCGGCCACCCAGGCTGAAACAGTCCTCCCTCCAGTCTCTGAGTGGCTGGGACGAGCAGGGTTCACCATCATGCTTGGCTGAGTTAAAGGCTTTTTTTTTTTTGTGGGATGAGGGTCTCGTTATATCACCCAGGCTGAGTCTCTTGAACTCCTGGGCTCAAGTGAAATCCTCCTGCCTTTGCCTCCCAAAATTGCGGATTACAGGCATGAAACCATTGTTAATACCCTGAATCTAGTCCCCAGCTATTTTAATCTCGAGAAGGAAATCTGCTGCTTGAGCTGTGCAGGCATCTTGGCCTTCTACAGCTCGCTAGGGTTTTCCGTGAATTCACACTCATTTGCCTGGGCACGGCGGTGGGATGGAGGACGGGGCGGAGTCTGCATCTGTCGCCCAGGCTGGAGTGCAGTGGCGGATCTCAGCTGCTGCAAACTCCGCTATCCCGGGATCCGCCATTCTCCTGCCTCAGCCTCCCCGGTAGCTCAGGACTACGCCATCGCCCGGCTAGATTTTTTGTATTTTACCCAGTAGAGGCAGGTTCACAGTATTATCCAGGCTAGTCGATCTCAGCCTCGTGATCCACCCGTCAGCCTCCCAAAGTGCACTACAGGATTACAGGCAGACCCACGCGCCCGAAGCCGAGATGGGGCTTTCATCCGATTGGCAGGCTCGTCTCGAATCCCTGACCTCCGTGATCCAACTGCCAGCCTCCCCAAGCACCTGGGATTGCAGGTGTGAGCCTGCATTTCAGCCTGGATTATTCTAAAGTAAATTTAGGTAGGACTTTTCTGGAAAATTTATATAAGTTGCAAATCTTTCTGGCTATTTACTCTTGTAACATTAGAGTAGTCTCGGCGTATCCGCCCAGGCTGGGGTGCAGTGGCGTCTGTCACTGCAAGCTCCGCCTCCGGGTTCCATGTTCTCCTGCCTCAGCCTCCAGGAGTAAGCTAGGACTACAGGCGCCGCCACCACCCTTGACTAGTTTTTAGTAGGGGCAGGGAGTTTCACCATATTAGCCAGGATGGTCTCGATCCTCCTGACCTGCGTAGTCCACCCGCCTCCTGGCCTCCCAAAGTGCTGGGATTGCAGGCAGGCCACCGCGCCCGGCCTGTAACATTCTTATAATTTAAAAACCTCTATTATAAATCTGTGGTTATTTCTCTTTTTGGTTCTTCATTTATTTTTGTCTTATTTATCAGTCTTGCCAGAAGGTTTATCTATTTTATTAGACAAATAAAAATAACCCACTTTTGGTTTTGTTGATCATTTCTATTTTTCTATTAATTTCTACTCCTTTCCTTGTTATTTCTGTCCCTTTACTTCCTTTGGGCTTGCTCTTATTTTTTCCAGCTTGAGTTGATGGCTTAATTTATTTAATGTCCATTTAACTTTCTAATATAAGCATCTAAGCATCAAAGAACTGACTGAGCTGTGTCCCCTAAGTCATGATGTGAAGTGCTTTCATAGTTCTTAAGCTCTATTTGCTTATTTCTATGATTAATTCATGGATTATTTAGAACATTTTTTTTTGTTTCCAAACCTATGTTTCTCTTTTGATTTCTCTTTCTTCTCTTGTTGATTTCTAATTTTACTGCATTCTATCAGAGTATACATAGTCTATAAATACTGATGCTCTGGAATTTGTAATAATTCCTGTACGACATATGGTTATGTTCTTATCCTTCCATGCATGCTTGAAAAAATTACATAATCTTCGTTGGGTGGAAGCTTATCTCTCAACATAGCTACGTGCTCAATCTTGTTAATGGTGTTATTTAACCTCTATTTTTCTGTTTGCCACTTTTTCAATCACTTTCTAAATGAGATTTTATTGTTCTTCATAGGGACTATTAAGCACAAAATGAGATGTTTTGAAGTCTTCAATATGGCTATTGAGTTGTCGACTTTCCCCATAACTCTGATAATTTTTACTTTATATTGATGAAGGTTTACTAGGTGTGCATAAGTTCATGACTACCATACTGTCTTGGCAGTCTTAAATTTGCTTCCTGTGTAGCAAGCTTTGTGATAAGCAGCTTGTATTTGTAAGTCCATGGAATTAAGAGAAAGCTGTTAAGTGGCAACTCGGCCGGATAAGTTAGATTTGTCTAAATCCAGCAGCTGTTGGTAGTTTAATGATTGTGGCATCTCCAGAGGCAAGGGTTGCATTTAGTGTTTGCTGAAACCACTGTTAATTATATTGAAGTCAATGGAAAGTAAGCTGTGGATATATTTCCTAACGACTAAAAATCCTTTCCTGGAATGTGGAGCTGGATGGGAAAGCGAACACAACTGTTTTGGAAGACTCTTCTGGACTCAGTTCATTTCGCAGAAGGCGACTGGCTCCTGTCCCAGTAATTCCACCTCTATTCAGGGTTCCAACACAAACCAGCTCAAATACAGTACTATATTCTCTCTAACAGGGCACATTCTAATCTGTACACTTAGCCACTAAGCTTACTATTCGTCAACAGGTAGCATTCAATGTGTGTTATAACACAGACCACTAAACGGAGTAAAAAGATATCTTTCATTCCAATTGTTAAAAAGTGGTTAAAAACTAATTTAGGGTAGTTATTTGTACTAAAAGTATGCTAACAGCAAAATACCTTTAAATTAGTCAATTTAAAATACCAGTTCCTTGACTAAGGAGCAATTCTTTTTTAAATGCTACTAGCTTTTGAGATAAATCATACACAGAAATGAGTGAATTTACAAATGTGGCCTATGTGCAATTTGTGAAGAGTAGTCTATTAAAAGCAAGATACTCCTGTGTAGTATCTTAGAGAAACAAAAACATTTATATCATTATTTTCAAGTCAAAGGAAAAAAAAGAGATATAATTCTAAAATGTTGGGTGTGGTGGTATACAACCGTAATCCCAGCTACTTGGGAGGCTAGGCAGCAGGACTGCATGAGCCCAGGAGTTCAAGACCAGCATGGGCAACATATCAAGACCCTGTCTCTAAAAATAATAACAATAATAAAAAACAATAATAATTCTAAAACTTAAAAAAAAAGTTAAGGCCAGGTGTGGTGGTTCATGCCTGCAATGCAGCACTTTTGGAGGTCGAGGCAAGAGGATGGCTTGAGGCCAGGAGTTAAAGCCCAGGCTGGGAAACAAAGTGAGACCCCATCTCTACAAAAATAAAAAAATTAGCCAGGCATGGTGGCACACCTGTAGTCTCAGATACTCAGGACGACAAGGTGGGAGGATCGCTTGAGCCCAGGAGGTTGAACCTGCAGTGAGCTATGACTGCACCACTGCTCTCCAGTCTGGGCAAGAGGGAGAACCTGTCTCTAAAAATTTTAACAAAAAATGTAGTGACAGACTATGTATATTATCTCTTCTTCCAAGGAACCCATTAAAATGAAGGATAAGAACAAAATAAAGAGAAAAATGAAATAAGATGCTCAGTTAAACCCACAAAAGGCAGAGAAAGAATGGAAGACAAGAACAGGAACAGAAAACAAAGGGCAACGGATAGAAAGCTATCAAACATGGGAGATATTAATCCAACTACATCAATAATCACTTTAAACATCAATGGTCTAAATACATCAATTAAAAGACAGGGTCAGGCGCAGGGGCTCATGCCTGTAATCCCAGCACTTTGGGAGGCCGAGGCAGATGGATCACTTGAGGTCAGGAGTTTGAAACCAGCCTGGCCAACATAGTGAAACTCCGTCTCTACTAAAAATATAAAAAAATTAGCAGGGCATGGTGGCACATGCCTGTAGTCCCAACTACTCAGGAGGCTGGGGCAGGAGTATCGTTTGAACCTAGGAGGCGGAGGTTGCGGTAAGCCAAGATGGTGCCACTGCACTCCAGTCTGGGAGATACAAAGAAACTCCGTCTCAAAGAAAAAAAAAAAAAAGGCCAGGTGCGGTGGCTCACACCAGTAATCCCAAGACTTTGGGAGGTGGAGGTGGAGGATCGCTTGAGCCTAGAATTTCGAGATCAGCCTGGTCAACATAGGGAGACCCTGTCTCTACAATAAATAAATAAATAGCTAGGCATAGCGGTGTGTGCCTACATGTAATCACAGCTACTCAAGAAGCTGAGGTGGGTGGACAGCTTGAGCCTGGGAGGTCGAGACTGCAGTGAGCACTGATTGCACCATCGCACTCCAGCCTGGGAGACAGCGTGAGATCTTCTCTCAAAAAAAAAAAAAAAAAGACTGAGACTGTCAGAGTGTATCACAAAACAAGAGTCATCTAGTATGTTTAATATGTTGTCTACAAGAAACCCCGTTTAAGTATAAAAACACATACCTTGAAAGTAAAGGGATAGAGAGTGATACATACCATGCTAACACTAATCAAATGCAAGCAGGAGTAACTACATTAATCTCAGAAAAAGCAGACTTCAGAGCACGAAAGTTATCAGGAATAGAGAAACATTACATAATGATAAAGGGATCAGTTCTACAAGACGATGTAATAATCGTCAATGTGTATATGCCTAACAACAGAATATCAAAATATATGAGGCAAAAACTGACAGAACTGCAAGGAGAAGTAGATGAATCCATTATTACTGTTGGGGACTTCGACACCCCTCTATCAGAAATAGGCAGATCTAGGTGGCAGAAAATCAAACTGACATAAGTGACCTCTATAGACCACTTTATCCAACAACAGCAGAATACACATTATTCTCAAGCTCACGTGGAACATCCAACAAGACAGATCACATTCTGAACTACAAGACACACCTTAACAAATCTGAAAGAACAGTAATCATAAAAATGTATGCTCTCAGACCACAATGGAGTTAAGAAATCAATTAACTTGGCTGGGCACAGTGGCTCACAACTGTAATCCCAGCATTTTGGGAGGCTGAGATGGCAGGATTGCTTGAGCTCAGGAGTTCGGGACCAGCCTGGGCAACATAATGAAACCCTATCTCAAAAAAAAAAAAAAAAAAAAAAAAAGAAAGAAAAAAAAGAAAGAAATCAGTAACTGAAAGATTGCTGGAAAATCCCCTAGTATTTGGAGATTAAACAACACACTTCCAAATAACATATGAATCAAAGCAGAAATCTCAAGAAATTTTTTGAATAAAAATAAAAACATAACATCAAAATTTGTGGGATGCAGTGAGAGTGGTGCTTAGAGGAAAACTTTAGCACTAAATGCATATATTAGAAAAGAAAGATCTAAAATTAATAATCTAAGCTTTTACCTTAGGAAACTAGAAAAGGAGCAAATTAAATCCAAGTAAGCAGAAGAAAATAATTAAAAATGAGAACAGAAGTCAATGAAATTGAGACAGAAAATCAATTGAGAGGATGAACATAACCCAAAACTGGTTATTTAAAAGGTCAGTAAAATTAAAAAGCCTAAAAGTATACAAATGTATGTTTAAAATATACCATAAAAATAAAATCATATAAAAATTGATAAGCCTTTAGCCAAGCTAATTAAGAAAAAAAGAAGACACAAATTACTAATATTAGACATGAAAAAGGAGACATCACTAAAGATGCCATGAACAAAAAAGAGGAAAATAAAAGAAAACTATGAACAACCCTGTGCCCATGGATTTCACAATCTACACGAAATGACCAATTCCTGGAAAGGTAGAATCTGTCAAAACTCACACAAGAAAAAACAATCCCAATAAATTTCTATCTATTAGAGAAATTAAATCAATAATAAATAACTGGCTGGGTGCGGTGCTGCATGCCTATAATCCTGCTGCATGCCTATAAACTTGGGAGGCTGAGGTGGGAAGATTGCTTGAGGCCAGAAGTTTGAGACAAGGAGGAGCAAAACCAGTGAGACTCCGTCTCTGCAAAAAATAAAAAAATTAGCTTAGCATAGTTGCCTATTCATGTAGTCCCAGCTACTCAGGAGGCTGAGGCTGGAAGACTGCTTGTGCCCAGGAGTTTGAGGCTCCAGTGAGCTATGTTTGTGCCACTGCCCGCCAGCCTGGGTGACAGAGCAAGACCCTGTCTCAAAAATAATAACAAGAGCAGGGCACAGTGGCTCATGCCTGTAATCCCAGCACTTTGGGAGGCTGAGGAATGAGGATCACTTGAGGTCATGAGTTCAAGACCAGCCTGGCCAACATAGTGAAATCCTGTGTCTACTAAAAATACAAAAAATTAGCTGGGCGCAGTGGTACATGCCTGTATCCCAGTTACTCAGGAGGCTGAGGCGGGAGAAACACTTGAACCAGGAAGCAGAGGTTGTAGTGAGCTGAGATCATGCCATTGCACTCCAGCCTGGGCGACAAAGTGAGACTCTGTCTCAAATAATAACAACAACAACAACAACAACAACAATAATAACCATAATAATAACCTTCCAAAATGGAAAGCACCAGGCCCAGATGGGCCACTGGTGAATTCTACAAGTTAAGGAAAAAATTATACCAATTCTCTACGATTTCTTTTAGAAGGAAGAATACTTCCTAACTTAAGTCTATGAGGCCAGCATTACCCTAATACCAAAACAGGACAAATACATCACAAGGAAACTACGGACGAATATCTTGTAGTAAATCAAATCCAACAATGTGTAAAAAGAATTATACCTACAACTAAGTGGGATTTATCTCTCCCAAGCCTGGTTCAATGTTCAATAATCAATTAATGTATTCCATTACATCAACAAGCTAAAAGTCACATGGTCAGGCACAGATGCAGAAGACGCATGTGACAAAATCACACCTACTCATGATAAAAAAATCTCTCAATCTCCAATCATAGTTGGACACAGAAAAAAAAAAAAAGGAAAAAAATAACCTCTCAACAAACTAGGAACAGAGGGAGACTTCCTCAATTTGATACAGAATAGGTACAAAAAACTATCGCTAACATCATGCTTAATGGTGAGAAAACAGAAGCTTAATGGTGAGAAACTAGAATAAAACAAAACTGTATTCGTTTGAGATGACATGATTTTAATTTTTTAAAAATCCAAAAGAATTGACAAAAAAATTGTGAAATTAAAACAATTAGCTTGTTTTTAGGCTGCAAGACACAAGGGTAATATACAAAAGTCAATTGCTTTTCTACATCCCAAGAATAAACAAGTAGAATTTGAAATTAAAAACAGTATCATTTACATTAGCACCTCCTAAAGTGAAATAATTAGGTATAAATTTATAACATACACGTACAAGATCTATATAAGAAAAACCACAAAACTTTCCGATTTCAAAGAAAAACTAAATAAATGGCAACAATCCATGTTAATTAATAGGAAGACTCAACATTATTATGTCAGTTCTTCCGAACTTGATTTACAGATTCAACACAATCCCAATTAAAATCCCAGCAAGTTATTTTGTGAATATTGAAAAAGTGATCCTAAAGTTTATAAGGAGATGCAAAAGCCCAGACAGCCAACTCAGTAAGAAAGGAGAACAAAGTTGGAGAACGGGTATCCAACTTCAAGACTTACTATAAGCTACAGTAATCAAGACAGTGTGGTTTTAGTAAGAGACAAATAAATAAATAAATGGACAAATAGCGAGCCCAGAAATAGACCCACATCAATACAGTACACAGATCTTTGACAAAGGAATGAGAGCAACACAATGGAGAAAAAAATTGTCTTTTCTACATACGATGCTGGCATTTTTGCCTGGCCATCCACATGCAGAAAAATCAATCTAGACACAACTTTATACCCTTCAAAAAAATTAACTCAAGATGAATCACAGACCTAAATGTAAAATACAAAACTATAATACTCCCAGAAGATAACACAGGGGAAAATATAGGTGACCTTTGGTTTGGCAATGAATTTTTAGATGCAACACCAAAGGCAGAATACCTGAAAGAAAAAATTGATAAGGTGAACTTCATTAAAATAGAAAACACCTATTAGGATAGCTAAAATTGGCAGGGCACGGGTGGCTCATGCCTGTAATCCCAGCACTCTGGGAGGCTGAGGCAGGTGGATCACTTGAGGTCAGAAGTTCAAGGCCAGCCTGGCCAACATGGCAAAACTCCGTCTCTACTAAAAATACATAAATTAGCTGAGTGTGGTGGTGCACGCCTGCAATTCCAGCTACTTGGGAGACTGAGGCAGGAGAATTGCTTGAACCTGGGAGGTGGAGGTTGCAGTGAGCTGAGATCTCATCACTGCACTCTAGCCTGGGCAACAGAGACTCCATCAAAAAAAAAAAAAAAAAAAAAAAAAAGGATAGCTAAAATCTAAAACACTGACACCACCAGATGCTGGTGAGGATGTGGAACAACAGGAACTCTCATTTGCTCACTGGAAAGAACGCAAAATGACACAGCCACATTGACAGCTTCTTACAAAACTATACATACTATTAACCATATGATGATAAAGCAACTGCACTCCTTGGTGTTTACCTAAATTAGGAGGTGAAAGCTTACGTCCATGAAAAAACCTACACATAAATGTGGGTCTATTTCTGGGCCCGCTATTGTTCCACTTATTTATTTGTCTCTTACTAAAACTACACTGTCTTGATTACTGTATAGCAGCTTTATTAATAACTGCCAAAACTCGGAAGCAACCACGATTCCCTTCAGTAGGTGAATTCAGTAGGTGAATGGATAAATAAGGTATGGTACATCTACACAAAGGATTATTATTCAGTGCTCAAATAAAAGAACTATCAAGTTATATATGTAAGGACATGGAGGGGGCCGGGCATGGTGGCTCACGTCTATAATCCCAATACTTTGGGAGGCTGAGGTGGGCGGATCACCTAAGGTCAGGAGATCAAGACCAGCCTGGCCAACATGGTGGAACCCCCTCTCTACTAAAATTACAAAAATTAGCTGGGCATAGTGGCGCACAACTACAGGCCTGTAGTCCCAGATACTCGGGAGGCTGAGGCAGGAGAACTGCTTGAACCTGGGAGGTGGAGCTTGCAGTGAGCTGAAATTGCACACCTGCACTCTGGCCTGGGTGACAGAGCGAGACCCTGTCTCAGAAAAAAACAGAAAAATAAATAAATACATAGAGGAATCTTAAATGCATATTACTAAGTGGAAAAAGTCAATCTGAAAAGGCTACATACTGTATATTCCAACTACAAGACATTCTAGGAGAAGCAAAACTATGAAAACAGTAAAAGATCAGTGGTTACCAGGGGTTTAGGGGAGGGAGGGATGAATATACAGAGCACAGAGGATTTTTATAGGGCAGTGAAACCATTCTGTATGATACTATAATTCTGGATACATGTCATTATGTCTTTCTACAAATCCAAAGAAAGTACACCAAGAGGGAACCTTATGAAAACTATGGATTTGGGGTGATTATGATGTGTCAGTGTTAGTATTTTTTTTTTTTTTTTGGAGACAGAGTCTTGCTCTGTCACCCAGGCTGGAGTGCAGTGGTACAATCTCGGCTCACTGAAAGCTCTGCCTCCCGGGGTTCCCATCATTCTCCTGCCTCAGCCTCCCGAGCAGCTGGGACTACAGGCGCCCGCCACCATGTCCGGCTAATTTTTTGTATTTTTACTAGAGACAGGGTTTCACTGTATTAGCCAGGATGGTCTCGATCTCCTAACCTCGTGATCCACCCGCCTCAGCCTCCCAAAGTGCTGGGATTACAGGCGTGAGCCACTGCGCCTGGCCAGTGTCGGTACATTGATTGAAGCAAATGTACTGCTGTGGTGTGAGATGTTGATAATGGGGGCTATGCACATGTAGGGTCAGTAGATAGATGGGAACTCTGTGTGGTTTGCACTCAATTTTGCTGTGAACCTAAAACGGCTTTAAAAAAAAAAAAGGGTGGGGCTGGGTGCAGTGGCTCCGCCTGTCCCAGCACTTTGGGGAGGCCAAGGTGGAAGTAGGATCCCGAGGTCAGGAGATTGAGACCATCACCGGCTGGCACTTGCGGTGAAACCCCATCCTCTGCACTACAAATCACGAAAGAATTAGGCCAGGCCCGGTGGCTCACCCCTGTAATCAGGAGGCCAAGGCAGTGGATCATCTGAGGTCAGGGAATTCGAGACCAGCCTGACCAGGCATGAAGAAACCCATCTCTACTAAAAATACAAAATTAGCCGGGCATGGTGGCGCATACCTGTAATCCCAGCTACTTGGGAGGCTGAGGCAAGAGAATCACTTGAACCCAGGAGGTGGAGGATGCAGTGAGCTGAGATTGCACCATTGCATTCCAGCCTGGGCAATGAGAGTGAAACTCAGACTCAAAAAAAAAAGTGAGGATAGAAAAATTAAATAAACCCTGGCTAGGGGTGGTGGCTCATGCCTTTAATCCCTGAACTTTGGGAGGCCAAGGCAAGTAGATTACTTGAGGTCAGGAGTTTGAGACCAGCCTGGCCAATATGGTGAAACCCCGTCTCTACTAAAAATATAAGGCCGGGCGCGGTGGCTCACATCTGTAATCCCAGCACTTTGGAAGGCCAAGGTGGGTGGACGACCTGAGGTCAAGAGTTTGAGACCAGCCTGGTCAACATGGTGTAACCCTGTCCCTACTAAAAAAAAATACAAAAATTACCCAGGCGTGGTGGTGCGTACCTGCAGTCCCAGCTACTTGGGAGGCTGAGGCAGGAGAATCACTTGAATCTGGAAGGTGGGTGTTGCAGTGAACCAAGATCCCACCACTGATTCCAGCCTGGGTGACAGAGTGATACTCTGTCTAAAAAACAAAAACCAAAACAAAACAAAACAAAAAACATTAAACCCTAATGCCAAAAGTAGTTTCTTTCCTAACTACGTAAAGAAGCCTAAAATTATTCATATAGTTCATTAACTTGATTAGCATACTCCTGACAAAGGTAATAGGGTGATGGGAGGGGAAAAGGGAACATGAAAGCCCAGGACTTTGGGAGACAGTCCTGAGGGTTCAGGTCATAAGTCACTGTGGGATTCAGGGCAAATTAGTCTGTTTTCCTAGTAAGAATAATACCTAGCATTTGAGTTCTTACTAAATGTCTACCTGTGAAGCAGGTATTATATCATGATATCTATGCTCCACACAAGAAAACTGGTATCTAGAGATGATAATCAGCACCAGGACTAGAACCTAGGTGTCTTCGATTTTAAAGCACATACACGTACCAACCTCCTCATCTCCGCTGCTGGGAAAATAAATCAGGACACTTTCTGCAGGGGAGATAAGTTTATTTAAATGGAATATTAAACTATTTTTTGAATTTGCAGTTACTATTGGGGTATTACATAAATCTTTTGCCTTTTAGACTACCTGAAAAATCCGTATGAAGGGCCAGCTTTAAAAAGGGAGTTGGGGGAACAAACACTTAAGAAAAACTGGTTTTGCAGTCTTAAGTGATTCTGGTTCTCTTACTACCCGAAAGCCTCCTCAATTTTCTAGCTTTCATTTTAAAGGCAGAACTGGCAGTTTCAGTTTGAAATGACAAAAAAATTCAACTTTGCCAAATATCACTACAAACGTGGTCTTGTTCTTTCTGAAACATTTAATATCACATCTATTCACTCACCAGAGATGAACAGTTTATTTTAAAGCAGCAATAAGCTGCATCTACCTTTCTTATTCTCAATTTGCTAAATGACATCATTTTTTAATTTTATACAAATAGGTATGTAGTGGCATCTCACTATTCAATGGCATTAAAGGTAATTTATTTCATTAAAATTTGTTTTAAGACAGAGCACAACCCTGTCTCAAAAAGAGTTTACTCATTTAGATCATGTACAGACATATCTTTTATAAATATGTATTCAAAAGAAAAAACTGAAGGCCTGCATAGTTATAGGTTTCTGTTTGACCAAAAGTATACTAAACTAGATAACTTCTTGACGTCCTTTCAACAATGTGATGCTATGACCCCATAAAAATAAATTCCACTTAATATCACAGTCCCTATATATGACAGGCATACTACCCTTAGGCTTCTCAAGTTTAAGGATTTTCTCAGTGATGTCCTCAATTCAGTTTGACGCCCAGAGCTTTGCTGGTCACACGGCCAGAAATAGCTGATCGTCTTTCTTCCTGCTTTCATAAATCTCTGCTAAAGCATGTCATGGAGGAGCTCTCGTCATCTTGGTTAAAACAATCTCTTCCCCTCTTTGACTGCCTTACTCTCCACTCTAGAAACCCACTTCAAAAGCCTGGCTCTTTTCGCTTTGTTTTGTCGAGACAGGTCTCTCTCTGTTGCCCCGGCTGGTCTTGAACTGACCTCAAGCAATCCTCCCACCTCAGTCTCCCAAAGCGCTGGGATTACAGGTGTCGGTCACCACACCTGGCCCAAAAGCTTGGCTCTTTTGAGTTTTTATGGCTTATTTTGAAACTAAAACCGTATCTATTTTAGGGCCTGATGTGGACCCCTACCAAGTCTCTTAACTGACAGAATGAGTTATTCAGATGGCATCCCAGACTGCCCTCAAATTCCTCCCAATCACAAAAGGTAGTAAAGAGGAACAATGGAGCCAAATGAAATGAACACTTCAGTGGCAAAGAGAGTCTCCTAGAAATTCCCGCCTCATCTGAAGGACAGGACTGCTTCATATGGAAGAGAAATGAACGAGCAAGAATGGCAGGTAGGTAGATGAAAAACAGTATTTCATGTGGCATAGGTGTGAATGCTTGGACCTGCTACTTCTAGTATAAACACATTCTGTTATTTGAAACTTAATTTCTCATCCTCAGTACCATGGCATTTCTTCACCAATAAAAGGCACTTAATAAAACACTGAAAAAAGCAACAGGATGAAGTCTCTCTCCTCCAGGTTTAATGTGAGACTGTCTTATTTCCAACCACGGTGATTCAGGCAGAGGGAACAGCAATCACAAGGGCACTGAGAGGGAAAAGGCCTGGTATTAGAGGAGCAGCAAGGAGGCTACCAGTATTGCTGGAGCACAGTGAGAAAAGGGGAGTGAGAGCTGAGGTCCCAGAGGCAGACAGATCACAGGCCAGTCTAAGGGCTTCAGCTTAGAAAGCCTTTGAGTGACATGATCTGACCTGGTTTCTTTTTACAGGATCATTTTGCCTACTGTGTTGAAAGTAGTAGAGTGAAGAAGGCAAGAGTGCAGGGGGTATAGCTAAGGAATCGAGGTGAGTGGTGATGGTGGCTTGGACCAGGGGGATAGTGAAAAAGATGGTGAGAAGTGGTTGAATTCTAGACACACGTATTCTGAAGGTAGAGCCAACAGGATTTGCTGATGAACTAGGTATTAGGTGTAAGAAAAGAACAAAAATCAAGGATGACTTCTAGGTTTTCGGGTTAAGTAACTTAAAGGATGGACTGCCATTTACTGAGATGGGGAAGACTGCTGGAGAAGCAGGTTTGGGGGAAGGCAGTAGAATCAAGGTTTATATATATTGAGTTTCAGATGGCTATTGAACATTCAAATGGAAACACCAAGTAGGCAGGACAAGAATAGCAGTGGATGGGGATAGATTACTCACCCATCCACCCAACTACCTACCTACTCACTAATCCAACCACCTACTTACTGTATTTAAAGCCTCCAGATTGGGAGAGATCACCAAGGAATAAATGAGAAGCAGACAAAGAAAAAAAAGACAAAGGACCTAATCCTAAGGTATCTAATGTTAAGAGGTGCAGAGAGAGAGAAAAGTGAGCATAAATTTATACAAGAGCAATATTCTCTAGTTCTCAGGCTGATTAACACATCTGATAGTTCTTCATGGATTACTTCTAGTCAAAGTGTCTTTTACTCCTTTAAAGATTAACCCAGTCCTCTGGAAACACAGTCAGTTATCTCAGTGATCTCCATGTGAACCACCTCTTTGCCAACTAATCTTATCCTCACAAACAAAACATTTTAATTTAAATTTAAAAAGTTAAAACTCTAAGAACAGCAGGGTCAGGTTTAAAAGCCGAAAATAAACTTGCATCAAAAGCAAAAACCTAACTGAAGCTCTGCCATCTGCCCCCAGAGACATCTTTGCTTTCATTTCCTCGTACCCAAGGAGAAGACATATAGAACAGAATTTCAGCAATTCTAATTTTAACTTTTCTAAGCTCAAATATATCCCTTTAGAATTCTTGGGGGAAAGGGTGGCTGTATCCTTAAGCACTTTAAATACTAACTTTACAACTGCACGATTGCTTCACATTTCTGCCCAGACTCTGGAAAAGATGACGGGGTTGTAAAAAATTTTTTTAAACTTTAGATAAAGTAAAAGTTTCCATGGCTTCCTTCCAGTCCCAATTCCTTCCCCAGAGGTAATCACTCTAATCAGTTTAATATTTTCCCTGCCAGATTCCACTCTATATATTTACATATATATGAACACATACAAATATGTTTTCGTACATTTTATTTTACCCAGATGGGATCACGCTTGCCAACTAACCTTATCTTCAATGAACATTTAACTATATGTCTTACAGGATGCTATATGTTGGGATATATAGATTTCCTATATTATTTTTAAACTGCTGGATGATAATACAAAATATGAATGTGTCATATTTGACACAACCATTCTCCTATCAGTGGACACTGTTTCTAATTTTTTGCTATTACAAATAAAGTTGTGATGAACCTCTTGTATATGCTTCTTTAAAAAAATTTTTTTTTTTTTAAATGAAGGCTCGCTATGTTGCCTAGGCTCGTCTCAAACTCCTGGACTCAAATGATCCTCCCACCGTGGCCTCCCAAAGTGCTAAGATTATAGGTGTGAGCCACCATGCCTAGCCTGTACATGCTTCTTTCTGCTCATAAATAAGCATTTCTCAGCATATACTTAGAAGTGAAAATGCTGGGGTGAGATATAACCAAAAGGCACAGAAAGTTACAAGATTTGGTCAATGTGTCCAAGCCTGTGGCAAGAGAGGATAGGGCTCTTCTAGGAAAAAAGGGCTGGGATGGTAGAAAAAGACAGCTGTGAGGCAGGGAAAACTCAAACCATGTTTTTTCTGTGCTCTCACACCAAACAATCAACACAGAAGTCTTCTGTAACAAAATGTGTGGGGGTTTTCCTCTCCCACACCAAGCAGGGATCAATTCTGCAGGGGATGCCAGCAGGGTGTCATCCAATTCAATTCTGAAGCTATCTGCCAGGAGACAGCCTCAGAAACCAAGGTTGAGGGCTCAGTCTGACAAGACCCTCCTTCCTTCCTACCAGTCACAAGTCCGGGCCTCTGGAACTTCTGACTGACTAGTTTCAAGTTGGGATTTCCACGACCCCCTATTTGGGCTCAATTGCTAAAAGCAGCTCACATAGCTCATGGAAACTCACATTTACCGGTATATTACAATGAATATAAGCCATACAGATTAAGAGATGCACAGGGTGAGGTTGGGGGAAGCTGCACAGAGCTTCCATGCCCTCCCTGGGTGTGCTGCTCTCTAGGAACCTCCACGTGTTCAGTTACCCAGAGGCTCCCTGAACTCTGTCCTCTTAGGCCTTTTATGGAGATTTCACTGGATAGGCATGATTGGACAACCACGTTGAAATGTGATTGAACACAAAGGGTATGAGTTAATACTAATCGACCGAGTAGGAAAACCTAACAAGGCCTGTTTGTTCAGATTCTTCTTGGCCTTTCTGTGCAGGATTTCTTCCTCCAACATATGGGGCATGACCCTCTCTGGAATGAGGATCTTGTGACCACAATTAGAAAGGCAGGGAAAGATCAGAGCCCTGTCTTGGGCAGGTAAAAGGAGGGCAGGAGGAAGTCAGAGACAGAGATTCTGTTTTCTGAGGCCTGCTCCTGAAGCCTAAAGTGCTCCAACATTATAACAAAACACTGTTAACTCCAAAAGGCTATGACAGTTAGAAGCCGGGAACCTGAGACGAAAACATATATATATGTTTCAATATCACAACAGTAAAGAGAAACTTCTGTCTCCTTTTTAATAATTTATATGAACCTCCTCATTCACTTCTGTATCCAATATTTGAAAATACTCTTGAAAAGCCCACAGTCAAGAAGGAAGGCTGTTAATAGGCCAAAACTCAGACAGAAAGAAATACATCAAAATGTTACTAGTGGCGAGTATGAAAATTTTAAATTTGTTCTTTTTACTTTTCTGCTCTTTTTTTTTTTTTTTTTTTGGAGACAGAGTCTCGCACTGTTGCCTGGGCTGGAGTGCAGTGGTGTGATCTTGGCTCACTGGAACCCCCACCTCCCGGGTTTAAGCGATTCTCCCGCTTCCGCCTCCCAAGTAGCTGGGATTACAGGCGCCTGCCACCATGCCCAGCTGATTTTTATATTTTTAGTAGAGATGGGGCTTCACCATGTTGGCCAGATTGGTCTCAAATTCCTAACCTCACGATCTGCCCGCCTTGGCCTCCCAAAGTGCTGGGATTACAGGCGTGAGCCACTGCATCCAGCGCCTACTTTTCTGCTTTTAAAACGTCCACACTAGGCTGGGCACAGTGACTCATGCCTGTAATCTCAGCACTCTGGGAGGTCAAAGTGGGTGGATCTCTTGAGTCCAGGAGTTCAAGACCAGCCTGGCCAACATGGTGAAACCCTGTTTCTACAAAAAATACAAGAAAATTAGCCAGGCATGGTGGCATGCACTTGTGGTCCCAGCTACTTGGGAGGCTGAGGTGGGAGGATCACCTGAGCTCAGGAGGTCGAGGCTGCAGTGGGCTATGATCACACCACTCCACTCCAGCCTGGACAAAGTGAGACCCTGTCTCAAAATAAATAAATAAATAAATAGTCCACATTAAATATATAGGAAAAACACTTGAAATTTACATTACAATGAAATGGTGAAACAAGCACTTATGTATCAGCACGGAAAGTCATAAAAGCTTTGATAAAATGTAGTGACTAAGATGAAAACCGAAAGAGGTGTCTCTAGGTGGCAAGAGGATAGGGTAGGGTTTCTAGAAGGAGGGACAGGAGGGAACCACATGCATTATGTCAGATGTGTAGGGTCGCCGGGCGCGGTGGCTCACGCCTGTAATCCCAGCACTTTGGGAGGCCGAGGCGGGCGGATCACGAGGTCAGGAGATCGAGACCATCCTGGCTAACATGGTGAAACCCCGTCTCTACTAAAAAATACAAAAAACTAGCCGGGCGAGGTGGCGGGCGCCTGTAGTCCCAGCTACTCGGGAGGCTGAGGCAGGAGAATGGCGTGAACCTGGGAGGCGGAGCTTGCAGTGAGCTGAGATCCGGCCACTGCACTCCAGCCTGGACGAGAGAGCGAGACTCCGTCTCAAAAAAAAAAAAAAAGATGTGTAGGGTCCTGGAAGGGAAAGCAGTTAGAATGGCATATAGGGTCCGAGATAGCACAGACATCCTTAAGGTTATAATATGTGCTATCTCAGGCCAGGAACGGTGGCTCATGCATGTAAACCTAGCACTTTGGGAGGCCGAGGCAGGTGGATTGCCTGAACTGAGGAGTTCAAGATCAGCCTGGGCAACACAGTGAAACCCCATCTCTACTAAAATACAAAACATTAGCTGGGCCTGGTGGTGCGCACCTGTAATCCCAGCTACCCAAGAGCCTGAGACAGGAGAATTGCTTGAACCTGGGAGGCAGAGGTTGTAGTGAGCCAAGATCGCACCACTGCACTCCAGCCTGGGTGACAGAGTGAGACTCCATCTCAAAAAAATAATAATAATAATAACAATGATAATAATATGTGTTGTCTCCTTCATCATTAATAGAATTAGTTTTAAAATCTTGGCTAATCTAATAAGAGTAAGATACCAGCTTGCTTTAATTTGCATTTATCTGATATCAGTGAGGTATAATATATATATTTTTCACTTATTATTTCTTCTCCGCTTAGAAGTGGCAAATCTCAGGGAAGATCGACCATCACTATCTTTCCCAATCCATTCCACGGGTGTGCAAGTCACTCAGCAGTACTACATTCTCACCAAGGCGCCCAGGTATTAGAACCTCCTCAAGTGACATGAGCATCAGGAAGCATACAGCATACCTATGTGCAACTCACCAAAAATATTTATCCTAAATCTAATCAAGCCTCCAAACCTGGGCTGTTCAAAATGGTGACCATGATACACATGTAGCTATTGAGCACTTGAAATGTGGCTAGTGTAACTAAGAAACTGAATTTTATATTTATTTATTTTAATTTGTTTTTGTTGTTGTTGCTTTACTGCTTCTTGTGGAGCAGAACTATCCCATAGGCAGTGTGCCCAGAAAGCCTTAATTAGTTTAACGAGCCACATAAGCTAGTGGCTGCCATATGGAACACGAAGATACATAACTTTTCCTTCACTTCAGAAAGTTCTATTGGATGGCACTGTTTTAGACTAAGCTGCTGGAAATACAGAGGATGGGGGAAAAAGTTAAAGGAAACCAGGAAGAAACAATCAAACAAAACCAGGATGTGAGGTATTTTATAAGACAACTACCCTGGACTCTTTTTTTTTTTTTTGAGACAGAGTTTCACTCTGTCACCCGGGCTGGAGTGCAGTGGTGCAATCTTGGCTCACTGCAACCTCCGTCTAATGGGTTCGCGCCATTCTCCTGCCTCAGCCTCCCGAGTAGCTGGGGCTACAGGTGCTCACCACCACTCCCAGCTCATTTTTTGTATTTTTAGTAGAGACGGGTTTCACTGTTAGCCAGGATGGTCTCAATCTCCTGACCTCGTGATCCACCTGCCTCAGCCTCCAAAAGTACTGGGATTACAGGCCTGAGCCACCGTGCCCAGCCCCTGGACTCTTATAAAATAGTCAGTATCATGGGGGCTAGGCATATGGAAAGAATGGAAATACAGTTCTATGATAAAACAGCCTAAAAAGACATACAATCAACAGTAATGTGTGAACCTAAGTTAAGGCCTAGTGAGGAAACAAATGTAACAAACATTTCATGATAACTGGGGACATCTGAATATAGAATCAATACCGGATAATATTATGGAATTATTATAAACCTCCTTAGGTGTGACAATGGTATGCGGTTATGCAGGAGACTGGCCTTATTCCAAAGAGATGCATGCTACTATTCACAATAGCAAAGAGGTGGAATCAACCCAGGTGCCCATCAATGGTGGACTGGATAAAGAAAAGGTACATATACAAAATGGAATACTATGCAGCCATAAAAAAGAATGAAATCATGCCTTTTGCAGCAACATGATTACAGCTGCAGCCCATTATCCTAAGCAAATTAACACAGAAACAGAAAACCAAACACTGCATGTTCTCACTTATAAGTGGCAGTTAAACACTGGGTATACATGCACACAAACATGGGAACAATTAACACTGGGGATTCTAAAAGTGGGGTGGGAGGAGGTTGAAAAACGACCCATCAGGTACTATATTTGCTACTTGGGTGACACGGTCATTAGAAGTCAAGATCTCAGCAACATGCAAACATACCCATGTGCACATATATCCCCCAAATCTAAATTTTAAAATGGAAAGACGGAAAGAGAGGGAGGAAGGGTGGGCGGGCACAAAGAAAGACAGGCTGGGCACAGTGGCCCATAATCCCAGCACTTTGGGAGGCCAAGGCATGTGGATCTCTTGAACCCAGGATTTTAAGACCAGCCTGGGCAACATGGTGAAACTCCATCTCTACAAAAAATACAAAAATTAGCTGGGTGTGGTGGCTCGTGCCTGTAATCCCAGCTACTTAAGGAGGGAGGACTGCTTGAGCCCAGGAGGTGGAGGTGACAGTAAGCAGAGATTGCGCCACTGTACTCCAGCCTGGGTAACACAGGGAGATCCTGTCTCAAAAAAAGAAAAGAAACAAGAAACGAGAAGAGAAGAGAAGAAAAGAGGAGAAAAAAAGAAAAGGAAAAGAAATACATGCTAAAGAACAGAATTTAGGAGTGATGTGTCACACTATCTACAACTTTACATTCAAATGGAATAGCCAAAAAAAGTTAACAATATAGAAAGATAAAGCGAGTATGCAAAAGGTCAAAAGATATTATATCTATAAGTATAGTGTTTGTTTTACTATTTTTGAATTTTTCTTGCATGTTTGAAAATTTTCATGATTGAAAAGTTGGGAAAAAATAATTAGCCATGGAATTAGGGTACTATATAATCTTCTTTGCACTTTCTGTCTTTTCATTCTACTAGGAACATGTATTATTTTTATAAACAGAAAAAAATGGTAAGCTATAGTGGGCACTAGCTTAATCAAGTGATCAAACTTGGCTACACTAATATATTAATAGCATCACTAAGTGCTTACAAGGAGCACTTAAAAACCTTCAGAATGGGCTGGGTGTGGTGGCTCACGCCTGTAATCCCAGTACTTTGGGAGGTCGAGGTGCACGGATTACCTGAGGTCAGGAGCTCGACACCAGCCTGGCCAACATGGGAAACCCCGTCTCTACTAAAAATACAAAACTAGCCTGGCATGGTGGCACACACCTGTAATCCCAGCTACTCAGGAGACTGAGGCAGAAGAATGGCTTGAACCCAGGAGGCAGAGGTTGCAGTGAGCTGAGATTGCACCACTGTACTCCAGCCTGGGCGGGGGAGCGAGGGGGGGCTCCGTTAAAAAAAAAAAAAAAAAAAAAAGGGCTGGGCGCTGTGGCTCAAGCCTGTAATCCCAGCATTTTGGGAGGCCGAGACGGGTGGATCACGAGGTCAGGAGATCAAGACCATCCTGGCTAACATGGTGAAACCCCGTCTCTACTAAAAAATACAAAAATCTAGCCGGGCGAGGTGGCGGGCGCCTGTAGTCCCAGCTACCCGGGAGGCTGAGGCAGGAGAATGGCGTAAACCCGGGAGGCGGAGCTTGCAGTGAGCTGAGATCTGGCCACTGCACTCCAGCCTGGGCAACAGAGCGAGACTCTGTCTCGAAAAAAAAAAAAAGCCTTCAGAATAAAAGTCTTGTTCAGATTATATAGTTTTTTGTTATTGTTATTGCTGTTGTTTTTGAGATAGGGTCTCACTTGGTTGCCCAGGACAGAGTGCAGTGGCATGATCATAGTTCACTGTAATCTTGACTTCCTGGCCTCAAGTGATCCTCCTGCCTTGGCCTCCCAAAGTATTGGGATTACAGGCATAAGCCACTGCACCCAGCGTGTCTCCATTTTTAGGGTTAAAACTTTACAAATCACTCTAATGGTCTTAGTCAAAAGCACCTATATATTTAAAGCTAAAATGGTCACTAACACAAATATGTAATAACATTATGAATACCACTTTTCATTCAGTCAATAGTATCTACAATGAATTTTTGCAAAAACCAGAATGACAGTCACTAAAAAGCCAATCATCTTAAGGATGACTCTAGAAGTAATAATGGAAATAATCCAGGGGCAGCCATTTACCATTCTGTAACAGCCTCAGAGCAGAGACGCTTCTCTGAAAAGAGAGAGAGGCGGTTCTACTAGGAACATGGCTCTGGGGCCAGTGTTGAATTACACTCAGCCACGTGAGCACAGAGCAAAAGCTGAGTACAGGAATCATCGCAATTGCATCTCAGCCAGGCCCTTCACTGGAGGCTGTGTCTATGCCAAGGTTTGCCTTCATCCCTGAACTGTAACTGAGAGGGAAGGCCCTTTCTAAGTTCTCAGCTGCCAGAAATGGGATTCAATACCAATTTACTTAAGGGTCTGAAAGGTAACGCCAGACATCTATGGGATTCATTCTGTCCTCTAATGTAAAACTGCCTCACACCACCTTCTACATTAAAACATGATATGCTTTTTCTGATCACTTTATATAATCAATTTTTTTTTCTTTTTTCTTTCTTTTCTTTTTTTTTTTTTTTTAAAGAGACTCATTCTGTTGCCCATAGCTTGCTGCAGCCTCAAACTCCTGGGCATAAGCGATCCTCTCTCCTCAGCCTCCTGAGTAGATGGAACTGTAGGTGCAAGCCACCATGTCTGGCTCATTTAAAAAAATTTTTTATAGAGACAAGGTCTCCCTTTGTTGCCTAGGCTGGTCTCAAACTCCTGGGCTCAAGTGATCCTCCCACCTTGGCTTCCAAAGTGCTGGGATTACAGGCGTGAGCCACTGCACCCAGACAAAATTATTTTTCTAAGGATAAGCTTTTAACTTCTTTTGCTATATTTTTGTGGATGAGTTTTCCTAGGAGGGCGGAATAAAGATGCTTCCTCACACAAAAATATATGTTCATGTTAGGTGAACAAAGGCCTTCCTGCAATTTTTATTACGGATCCACATTTCCCACTAAATCCTTTAAAAAGAATAAATTGTCAGAATAAGATCCTCACACATAATGTACTAAGACACGATGATTCTTATATAGTGTAGTGCTGTGACCAAAGGAGCTAAAAATATCTGTCTTCTTACCAAGTAAAAATAAAGACACGGTAGTGCTGACAGACATGGCAATACTGACAAACACACACTCTATATTAGGGAAAGTGGCATCTATCACATCACTGTCCTTTGTAGCTTCCAGCTCAGATCTTGAATGTAGCTGGTATATGATAAGAATTTATGCTTATTTTCTCAACTTTTCATTTTGAAAAATGTCAAACATACAGAAAAATTACTTGCCTATTTTAGTTCTGATTTTAAAGATAAAGCCACAGGCCATACATGTACATTGTTATTAGGAATTCATATTCATGTGATTTAAAATCCTTTAAAAATTAAATAATGGAAGTTCAAGAATTCCATCTAAATAAAGCCTGCTTTTAAACAAACGGGGTAACTCCCAGTCTCTCTTATAGCAATTTACATCTAGATACACTTTCTAATTTTAATATTTTTATTTAACAGTAAAATATTCCCAAGGTTAAAAACCTTTATTTGCTTTCGGAGACAAAAAACAAAAACAAAAACTATCTTCTAAGAGGTTGGAGTTTATCAATTTACAGTTTAAAATAAAGTTAAAATTCGAAACACAGCTCATTCATTTAATTAACACATACTTCGGTTGTTTTTCACTATGAGCCTTTCAGTCCTACTGTTGTTGTTGTCTTTTTAATTCATATGCAGATATTACTCTAACATTTGTAAAAGCCAATTTTTAAAATTAGTTGCCCACATTGAAAGATCAGAAGATCTTACATGAGAATCCATTTTTTTTTTTTTTTTTTTTTTTTGAGATGGAGTCTTGCTCTGCCGCCCAGGCTGGAGTGCAGTGGCGTGTTTTCAGCTCACTGCAACCTCTGTCTCCTAGGATCAAGCAATTCTCCTGCCTCAGCCTCCCAAGTAGCTGGGGTTATAGGGACCTGCCACCACGCCCAGCTAATTTTTGTATTTCTAGTAGAGACAGGGTTTCGCCATGTTGGTCAGGCTGGTTTCGAACTCCTAACCTCAGGTGATCCACCTGCTGTGGCCTCCCACAGTGCTGGGATTACAGGTATGAGATGTAGGGTCCAGCCCTAAGGGGTTTGGCGGGTGTTCTCCCCATGTGTGGAGATGAGAGATCATAAGAAATAAAGACACAAGACAAAGAGATAAAGAGAAAACAGCTGGGCCTGGGGGACCACTACCACCAAGACGCAGAGACCAGTAGTGGCCCCGAATGGCTGGGCGCGTTGATATTTATTGTATACAAGACAAGGGGGCAGGGTAAGGATGGTGAGTCATCCAAGTGATTGATAAGGTCAAGCAAATCATGTGATCATAGGACAGGGGCCCTTCTCTTATAGGTAGCCGAATCAGAGAGGGAAGGCAGCATACATCAGCGTTTTCTTCTATGCACTTATCAGAAAGATTGAAGACAGGCTGGGCGCGGTGGCTCACACCTGTAATCCCAGCACTTTGGGGGGCCAAGGTGGGCAGATCACGAGGTCAAGAGATCGAGACCATCCTGGCCAACATGGTGAAACTCTGTCTCTACTAAAAATACAAAAAATTAGCTGGGCGTGGTGGCATGTGCCTGTGGTCCCAGCTAAGGCAGGAAAATCGCTTGAACCTGGGAGGTGGAGGTTACAGTGAGCCGAGATCACGCCACTGCACTCCAGCCTGGCAATAGAGAGAGACTCTGTCTCTAAAAATAAAAATGTTCTATTCTTGTATAAAATGAAACATGAAATTCTGCTTTCCTGTTAGAGACTGTTCGGAGATACCATATGGAGCCTTCTGGTTGCTGTGTGTGTATATATATAGAGATAGATATACATATAAATACATATATACATATATACAAATATATATTTTATATGTATATAATACATATACGAGAATATGAGAACAACCTTTTTTTCTTTTGAGATGAAGTCTTGCTCTTATCCCCCAGGCTGGAGTGCAATGGTGCAATCTCGGCTCACTGTAAACTCCACGTCCCAGGTTCAAGCGATTCTCCTGCCTCACCCTCCCAAGTAGCTGGGATTACAGGCGTCTGCTGCCACGCCTGGGTAATTTTTGCATTTTTAGTAGAGACGAGGTTTCACCATGTTGGCCAGGCTGGTCTTGAACTCCTGACCTCAGGTGATCTGCCTGCCTCGGCCTCCCAAAGTGCTGGGATTACAGATGTGAACCACTGTGCCTGGCCAAGAACAACTATTCTTTTGCAGGGACAGGGAATACACGGTACAGGAATTAGGAGAAGAAGACACATATTTTAAAAATAAAGTTCACTAAGGCATTTCCCATGTTCTTATTAGAAAATACAAATGGTGCCGGGCGTGGTGGCTCATGCCTAGAATCCTAGCACTTTTGGAGGTCGTGGGCAGATCACTTGAATTCAGGAGTTCGAGATCAGCCTGGGCAACATGGTAGAACCCCGGCTCTACAAAAAATATAAAAATTAGCTGGGTGTGGTGGTGCGCGTTTACTTGTAGTCCCAGCTACTCAGGAGGCCAAGGTGGGAGGATCACTTGAGCCAGGGAGGTGGAGGTGGCAGTGAGCTGAGATCACGCCACTGCACTCCAGCCTAAGCAACAGAGCAAGACTCTGTCTCCAAAAAAAAAAAAAAAAAAAGAAAGAAGAAAAGAAAATATAAACAGAATCAAGAGTTAAAATAACTTTTCGTTTTTTTCTTTTTGTGTTTTTTTTTTGAGATGGAGTCTCCCTGTGACGCCCAGGCTGCAGTGCAATGGCACGATCTCGGCTCACTGCAACCTCCGCTTCCCAGGTTCAAGCAATTCTCCTGCCTCAGCCTCCCGAGCAGCTGGGACTACAGGCATGTGCCACCATGCCCAGCTAATTTTTGTATTTTTAGTAGAGATGGGGTTTCACCATATTGGCCAGGCTTGTCTCGAACTCCTGACCTCAAGTGATCCACCCACCTTGGGCTCCCAAAGTGCTGGGATAATAAGGGTGAGCCACTGCGCCTGGACTAAAATAACTTCTTGACAGGCTGCTATAAGATAGATTAACAAAGTGAGAGATAATTGAGCAGATCTGAACTCTTGCGGTGCCATTAGGAAGGCAACCTCAATTATTCTACATTAAGGTATTTAGACTTTCAAACTTTCTTTTTAAGTTGTCCATGACCTGCTGGATTTTTCTTTTTTTTTTTTTTAACAAACTTTCTTTAATGAAGGTTAATTAAGTAAAACATGCTGTGGAGTTATTATTTTATGTATGACACTGTACATACATAACTTGTACAAAAACTTGAGGGAGGGCAGCAAAGATACAGGGAAATCTAAGCAGACATCACCAACCTGAAGATGGACTGTTTCTACAGCAAAGCAACAGGTGGCATGAGCCAGAGGAGTAGCACAGAACTACTATTACGACATAAGTGAGGAAGTCACAGAGAACTAATCACACTTTTTAAAAAAGCAATGGCTGTGTCACAAACTATCAGGCTGACTGCAAATACAGTTGGCTCTCCGTGTTTGTGCACTACACATCTGTGGATTCAACCAACTGCAGATCAAGAAAAATTGTATCTGTACTGAACAGGCACCGACTTTGTTCCCTTGTATTTCCTAAACAATACAGCACAACTATAGTTGATCCTTGAACAAGTTGGTAGGGTGCCAACTCCCACGCAGTCAAACATCTGTGTATACTTTTTTTTGTTAACAGACAGGGTCTTCATCTGTCACCCAGGCTGGAATGTATTGGCGCAATCAAGGCTCACTGCAGCCTTGATGCTGGGCTCAAGCAATCCTCCCTCCTCAGAATCCCAAGTAGCTGGGACTACAGGTACATGTCAACATGCCCAACTAATATATTTTTTTAATTTTTTGTTTTTTGTAGCAATAGGGTCTCACTATGTTGCCCAGACTGTTCTCAAACTCCTAGCCCTAGCCACCATGTCCGGTGGGTATATAATTTTGACTCCCCCAAAACTTAACTACGAATAGTCTACTACTGACCAGAAGCCTTACCAATAACAGCTGATTAACATATATTCTGTATGTTGTGTGTACTATTACTATATTCTTATAATAAAGCTAGAAAAAGAAAATGTTATTAAGAAAACCATAAGGCAGAGAAAATATATTTACTATTCATTAAGTGGAAGTGGAGTCCAGTAAAGGTTTTTATCCTCATCATCTTCACATTGAGTAGGCTAAGGAAGAAGAGGAGGAAGAGGAGGGGTTGGTCTTGCTGTCTCAGGGGCCACCTCAGAGGCAGAAGTGAAGGAGGTAAAAGAGGAAGCAGGAGAGGCAAGCACACTCAGTGTAATAGTGTAACTTTTACTGGAAAAAAATCCACATATAAATGAACCCGTGCAGTTCAATCCCCTGTTGTTTAAGGGTCAACTGTATTTACATAGTGTTTACACTGCATGAGGTATCATAAGTAATCCACAAATGATCTAAAGTATATGGGAGGGTATGTGTAGGTCATATGCAAATACTTTGCCACTTTATATAAGGGGCTTGAGCGTCTGCTGATTTTTATATCCACCAGGGGTCCTGAAACCAATATGAAGGAATGGATACTAATGAATGGCTATACTTAGGCCCACAATTTTCTCCTCCTTTTTCTGTTTTTGGATGTTCTCTATTTTTGTGATAATACTCTTGGGATGGCTGAGGTGAGAAAAGGTAAAGGAAATGGGAATGTAAGACAAACAGAAAACAGAACAGTTTCAGACACAGCTTCCCTTTTTTCCCTGTCAGCCCAGAGTTTTACCTTTCCCACTGAATTAGCAAGAAAGAATAGCTCTGAGATCATACAAAGAGGTGCTTTCCTTTTTTATTACAGAAAGACTATCACATGGCTGGCTCACACAGCTTTTGCTGCCCTGGTCTAAATAGGCACTGTTACTAAAGCCCATGGCAGGCCATGGGAGCAAGCCTGTTCCCCTAACCCTGTAAGGGGTCACTCTAATGGGATTTTGACCAAGAGCAGCTAAAAAATCTAGGCTAATTTGCAAAAGGGAATATTTTAGCCCTCCCCTTAAATGTGGTTGCTAATGTGTCAACTGCTTCAGATTTATCTGTTTCTGAAATTCAGCCAATATGCTACAATTTTTAAGCTGGGCTGAACAAAGCTTTAGAACAGGTGGAATTTAATGAGACCTAGGACTGACAATGCCATGATAAACTACTGAATAATCTCAATCCTTTCATGTTTATATGGAAACTTTTTCTAGTAATAAAAGAAACACACACTCAATGCAGAGAACTTGATAACCTATAAACTAACATAAATATGACCACTGCAAACATTTTGGTGGACATCTTTCAAGGAGCCATAGCATTAGGAGTGTTGGGGACGAAAGATGTCCTGGATTCCAATCTTATCTTGAGCACATTAGGCTGGACACAACTTGTTGGGGCAAATCACTCAACCTCAGCCTTTTCTCTCCTGTAAAATGTAGATAATAACAGTTCCTACTACATACACAGGACCTTTGGAAAAGCTGCTGCAGATGGTACTTAACCATGGGTTGCCATGCTTTTATAGCATGTGACTTCACTACTCTGAGCACAGCTAAGAGAATTAAGTATCAGCAACTGATGCAAAGGTAAGGTAGACATTTTCAAAATGGCCAGACGCTGACGATGTGGCCTGGCAGCTCTGCCTAAAGGGGAATACTACATGAAGTTGTCACTAGGCAAAACCAATCAGGTCCTCTCTTAGGAAGGCTGAATACAGAGTCAACAGACCAGTAAGTTTTGCATAAGAGAGGAAAAACACAATATAAAAGCAGTAAGCGAGGAGGCTGAGAAGAGATGAGATAGGCAGGTCCTCCGCAGTAGAAGAGAGGGGCTGAGCCATTGGCATGTGACCAGGCTCCTTGAGCCACTCTGCATTCCCACTGTTGTTCCACCTGCCACGAGTGATGCCTGCCTGTGCACTGTGACCCAAGTTTCCAGCTTTGTACAGCCTTGGCTGGGCAGGTGCTGTGACAACGTCATGTTCTTCCTCACTTAACTGAAGCATTTGGAGAATATGTCTATTTCTGACAACCTAAAAGGATATATATACTGCAGTTGCATTTCTGCAGCTGTTCCAATAGTTAGGTCAATAATTGTAGCACTCTATGAAGCACTTGAAATATGTGTTGAGCACAGGAGATTCAACAACGAGCAAGAAAAAATGGGGCCGGGCGCGGTGGCTCACACGTGTAATCCCAGCACTTTGGGAGGCCGAGGCAGGTGGATCACCTGAGGTGAGGAGTTTCAGACCAGCCTGGCCAACATGGAGAAACCCCGTCTCTACTAAAAATACAAAATTAGCCAGGCATGGTGGTGCACGCCTATAATCCCAGCTACTTAGGAGGCTGAGGCAGGAGAATCATTTGAACCCAGGAGGCAGAGGTTACAGTGAGCCAAGATCATGCACTCCAGCATGGGCGACAACAGTGAAACTCCATCTCAAAAAAAGAAAAAAGAAAAAATGGGGACCAGGTACAATGGCTCACACCTGTAATCCCAGCACTTTAGGAGGCTGAGGGAGGAGGGGCTGGAAGCTAGGAGATCCTTGGCAACATAGCAAGACCCTGTCTCTGATAAATAATAATAATAATAAATTAGCCAGGCATGGTGGCATGTACCTGTAGTCCCAGATACTCAGGGTGCCAAGGCAGGAAGATTGCTTGAGCCCAGGAGTTTGAGGTTACAGTAAGCTATGACCACACCACTGAACTCTAGCCTGGGTGACAGAGGAAGGAAGGGAAGGAAGGAGGGAAGGAGGAAAGGAGGAAAGGAGGGAAGGAGGGAAGGAGGGAAGGAGGGAAGGAAGGAAAGGGATGGAAGAGAGGGAAGAGAGGGAAGGGAGGGAAGGAGGGAGGGAGGGAAAGAGAGCAAGAGAGAAAGAAAAACAGAGAGAGACAGAAAAACAAAGAAAGAGAGAGAAAGGAAGGAAGGAAAGGAAGGAAGGAAGGAAGGAAGGAAGGAAGGAGACTATACAGAGTATAAAGTCTAGCACAAAAGACAGATAATTCAACAAGCAACATCAATAAAGCATGAACAATACCACAGTGCTAGAAATACAGACTGCAATGGAAACATAGCATGAGTGAACCTACTAGGAGGAATCACAAAGGCTTCATGAATGAAGTAACCTTCACGCTGATGCACTAAATTAGCTATGTTGATTCATGCTGTGTGAACTCCATGACCCCCAGCCTTGTGAAGTTATGGAGTCTTGATGAAGCAAAAGTGAACAGAGTCATGCCCTATCAGGTCACCTAAGAGTTGTGGCCTCGTTTAATAGGAAGACTCAGTTTCTTCAGCAGGTAAGCATCTTTCAATCCTAGAAACATTTAGAATTACATATAAAAATGTTCAAGGGAATCAATAAGTATTTTATAATTTATAATACTTTAGTCTTAAATATTATAATGTTTATTACCACATTAAGTATTTCTGTGTTAAGGAGACCAGACATAATCTAAGATCTTGTAATGCTTACAAGAATGTTATCTATTCTGGCTGGCAGTCTTGTGGCCTCAAATTTCAAAAATATAGTTGAATAATTTATTTCTGACTCATGATTTTAAGTTAAAAATCTTAAAAACCTTATATATAGCATGGGAATATTTAAAGACTCTAAAACATCTTATTTCTAAGAGTAATATATGAGAGTCACAGGAGTTTGTAAAAAAAAGTGTTTCTCTGTGTTTTATAAAACTTTGTATTTCTTTGAAAATGCTGTGTTTTGTTTTTCTTTTTGTTTTTTAAGATGAGGTCTTGCTATGTTTCCCTGGCTGGTCTTGAACTCCTGGGCTCAAGTGATCATCCTGCCTCAGCCTCCCCAGCAGGTGGGACTATAGGCCCATACCAAACAAGGCCTGGCTATAAATATTTTTGTCATTAATTTTAATTGACACATAATAATTGTACATATTTATGGAGTACAGTGACATTTTGCTATATGTATACAATATATAATGATAAATCTGGTTGGGCATAACGTGGCTGTAATCCCAGAACTTTGGGAGGCCAAGGCGGGCAGATGGCTTGAGCCTAGGAGTTGGAGACCAGCCTTGGCAACATGGTGAAATACAGCCTCTATAAAAATATAAAAATTACCTGGGCATGGTGGCGCGTACCTGGAGTCCCAGGTACTCAAGAGGCTGATATGGAAGGATCATTTGAACTCAGGAGATGGAGGGTGCAGTGAGCCATGATCGTGTCACTGCACTCCAGACTGGGTGACAGAGCAGGGCTCTATCTCAAAACAAACAAACAAATGATGATAAATCAGGGTAATTAGCATATCCATCATCTCAAATATTTATCATTTGTTTGTCTTGGGAACATTCAAAATCCTTACTTGTAGCTATCTGAAAACATACAATTCTCTATGGCCATACCACCATGAACGTGCCCAATCTCATCTGAAAATAACACAGTAAGTATTAAGTATAGTTACCTTACAGTGCTATAGAACACTAGAGCTTGTACATACAAGAAAGAACATGTGATGTTCATCTTTTCTGTGCCTAGCTTATTTCTCCTTTATTTTAATTTTTTTGAGACCAGGTCTCGCACTCTGTCATGCAGGTTGGAGTGCAGTGGCATGATCATGGCTCACTGCAGCCTCGACTTCCTGGGCTCCAGCAATCCTCCCAACTTCAGTCTCCTGAGTAGCTGGGACCACAGGCATGTGCCACCACACCCGGCTAATATTTGTATTTTTGGTAGAGGAGAGGTTTCACTGTGTTGCCCAGGAAGGTCTCGAACTCCTGACCTCAAGCAATCCACCCACCTCGGCCTCCCAAAGTGCTGGGATTACAGGTGTGAGTCACCCAGCTGGCTTCGCTTACTGTTAATATCCTCCAAGTTCAGCTGCCATGAATGACATTATTTTACTCCTTTTTATAGATGAATACTATTCCATTGTGTGTGTATATGTGTGAGTGCTGTGTGTGTGTATACTTATATATATCACATTTCCTTTATCCATTCATCAGTTGGTGGGCACTTAGGCTGATTCCATATCTTGGCTATTGTGAATAATTCTACAATGAACATGGAAGTGCAGACTTTTAATACACTGAGTTCCTTTGTTTTGGATATACACCCAGAGAGATCACTGGATCATATGGTAGTTCTATTTTCAGTTTTCTTTTCTTTTTTTTTTTTTTGAGACAGAGTCTTGCTCTGTCACCCAGGCTGGAGTGCAGTGGCACAATCTTGGCTCACTGCAAGCTCTGCCTCCTAGGTTCAAGCAATTCTCCTGCCTCAGCCTCCCAAGTAGCTGGGATTACAGGCACATGCCACTGTGCCAGGCTAATTTTTGTATTTTCAGTAGAGACGGGGTTTTGCCATGTTGGCCAGGCTGGTCTTGAACTCCTTATCTTGTCATCTTCCCACCTCAGCCTCCCAAAGTTATTTTCAGTTTTCTGAGGAACCTCCATACAGCCTGCCATAATTGCTATACTAATTTGCATTCCTACCAATAGCATATAAGAGTTTCCTTTTCTCTGCAGCCTCCCTGGCGTTGTTTTTGTTTGTTTGTTTGTTTTTCTTCTTGAGACGGAGTTTCACTCTCGTCACCCAGGCTGGAGTGTAGTGACGTGATCTCAGCTTACCGCAAATTCTGCCTCCCAGGTTTCAGTGATTCTCCTGCCTCAGTCTCCCAAGTAGCTGGGATTATAGGTACCCGCCACCAAGGCCAGCTAATCTTTTTTTTTTTTTTTTTGTATTTTTTGTAGAGAGGAGGTTTCACTATGTTGGCCAGGCTGGTCTTGAACTCCTGACCTCAGGTGATCTGGTCACCTCAGCCTCCCAAAGTGCTGGGATTATAGGCATCAACCACCACGCCCGGCATCCTTGGCTTTGTTACTGTCTTTTTAAGTAATAGCCATCCTAACTAGGGGAAGATAATATCTCACTGTGGTTTTAATTTGCATTTTCCTGATGATTAGTGATGTTGAACATTTTTTCATATACAGCTTGACCCCTGAACGGCACAGGTATGAACCATGTGGCTCCATTTATACATGAATTTTCTTCCACCTCTGCCATCTCTGAGATACCAAGAGCAACCTTTTTTCTTCCTCCTCCTTAGCCTACTCAATGTGAGGATGACAAGCATCAAGACCTTATGATTATCCACTTCCACTTAATGAACAGTAAATGTATTTTCTCTCTCTTATGATTTTCTTAACAACATTTTCTTTTCTCTAGAATACAGTATATATAACATACAATATTCAAAATATGTGTTACCTGACTATGTTAACAGTAAGGCTTCTGGTCAACACTAGACTGTTAGCAGTTAAGTTTTTGTAGAGTCAAAAGTGATATAAGGGCCGGGCACAGTGGCTCATGCCTATAACCCCAGCACTTTGGGAGGCCAAGGCGGGTGGATTGCCTAAGGTCAGGAGTCTGAGACCAGCCTGGCTAACATGATGAAACCCCATCTCTACTAAAAATACAAAAATTAGCCAGGCATGGGGGCAGGCATCTGTAATCCCAGCTACTTGGGAGGCTGAGACAGGAGAATCGCTTGAAACCCAGAGGCGGAGGTTGTAGTGAGTACTCCAGCCTGGATGACAGAGCGGAACTCCGTCTCAAAACAAACAAACAAAAGGTTATATACACACTTTTGAGTGGGGTGGGGGAGTTTGGGAGCGGTGTTGCTGTCCCTAATCCCTGCCTTGTTCAATGTATTTCTTGGCTATTTGTCTTCTTTTGAGAAACGTCTATTCATATCATTTGCACATTTTAATATTGGATTCTTTTTTTGCTGTTGAGTTCTTTGTATACTGAATAGTAATCCCTTGTTGAATGAATATTTTGCATATATATTTTCTCCCATTCTGTAGACTATATCTTCACTGTTGATTCTTTCCTTTGCTGTGCTGAAGGTTTTTAGTTTGATACAATCCCATCTGTCTATATTTGCTTTTGTCACGTGTGCTTTTGAGGTCTTACCTATGAAATCTTTGTCCAGACCAGTGCCCTAAAATGCTTCCCCCTGTGTTTACTTGTAGTAGTTTTTCACAAGACTTTTTTTCATTAAAGAGCTTTATGAAGTTTTTTTTTTTTTAAGTAGGACAACTGAAATTCTCAAAAAAAAAATCAAATATATTAAATTTATAAATGCAATCTGAAACATCTGAAGGTTTTCAACTAATTGGCATAGAGGTATTATCCACAAAGCCCCTCAAAAAGTGGCTATTAAAATCTCCTACATTTCCAAATAAAAAATCAGATCTGAAAGCATAAACATCTTGAAAACTAAATAAACCTCTAAATAGTGCTTTGTTTACAAAAGCTTCCCTTCAAGGACAATAAAAAACATCTATCAATATTTCAAGTCTCTGATTTCAAGTCTAATTCTCTGTTAATAAAACTGGAAAATCCACTTCTTTCATTCTGTTTTGATGGAAGCCACTGAACTGTTTCTGTTTTTGTAATGACATGTTCTCTTTATTTTTATTGTGTGTACATTTTATTTATTTGGATACTTATTCTAAAGTTCAAAGCAGTTCACAGACATTTTTTTATCCTCTCAATAATGCTGGAATAAAATATGGGATAAGATTAGATGATTCTCCTCTGACTGCAGAAAAAAAATTTGCTCAAAGTCAGGAAGGATTATTATTTTTTTCTTTTCTTTTTTTTTTTTGAGACGGAGTCTCACTCTGTCACCCAGGCTGGAGTGCAGTGGTGCAATCTCTGCTCACTGCAAGCTCCGCCTCCCAGGTTCACACCATTCTCCTGCCTCAGCCTCCCGAGTAGCTGGGACTACAGGCGCCCGCCACCACGACCGGCTAATTTTTTTTTTTTTTTTTTGTATTTTTAGTAGAGATGGAGTTTCACTGTGTTAGCCAGGATGGTCTCGATCTAAAGTCAGGAAGGATTCTTTAAGGCTGAGAATGGCAGGCAGAGCTTGCCTGCAGTCAAAGAAGAATCACATCATCATATCCCGTACTTTATTCTAGTATTACTGAAAGAATAAAGTTTCAAGATCAGGATTCTTTCAAGAGAGGAGCTAGGTAAGATACTAAACATATGAGGAGTGTAGTTTAATTATTTGTGCTGCACTTTTCATTTCCTTGTTTCACGAGCACTTTATTCCTATTTCACACTATTCTCCCTTTTACCTATAGGAGGATAGTATGCAATTTCCAGGAAACAAAAGTACAGTACCCTATATCCTTCCTATTCCCTCAATGCATTTCCTGTTGCAAACATCTGGTTTTCTACATTTTAGCTGCACTTGTATAACCGAGGGACAACTCAACTGTAACACTCAAACACAGAACAGCAACAGTGACAACAAATAAGGTAAGCTTTCCTGAAACAGACACAAATTCCAAATGTGCTCTACAAAAGTAGAACGGCCAGAGATATTCCAACCACAACTCCCAAAACCAAGTATCAAGTCTTTGCACAAGGTCTTTGAACTTTTTCCTCTCTCTCTACTAGAGAACCACCACTCCATTTTAGGTCTTGTAACAATCTGTCTGAATCCACAACTGCATGGTCACTCTCAAATACTATTTTTGCCTTAAGCACCTTAGAACCTACAGAAGCCAACTGGATTTAAATCAAAATTATTCAGTTTAGGTCCACCAACGGGCCCTACCACACCACTTATTTGAACAGTCAAACTTCGAGTTCCTACAGAAAGAATTAGGCAAAGCTTCTGGTGCCCTCAGGCCTAGGGATGCAAAGTACAGAATCATACCTGGCCTTCAGGGTGTGTCTACACCCTTCTAATTCTGCATTATCCCAGGTCTGACAGGAAAGTGGGAACCCAATTCTGCTTCACAGTAAAGAAAAGCTCACCAGCTACTTCATCCCTCCTCTATCTAATCTCCCTTATGTGGGGATATCATGTACAAGACCACCATCACACTACCTACTGTATCCCCAAAGTCCCTCCAAAATGGAAAAATCTTAAATGAGCAGGTCTATAACCATCCAGACATTCTCCTAGGAGCCAGTCTTTGTGCCAGAATTGGCTACTCTGCCAACAAGTGCCCCAGCATGCTGTACAAACTGTTCCCTCAAAGTTGAATTTTCAAATTATAGTTTCCTATTAACTCTGTATTCTTAGTGAGACGTTAAGCTCATGTGATGATGGCAGAACCCAAATTTCTGTATCCCCAATTTGTGGCCCAGTATTTTGTGCAAGATGGATAGGCACTCAATATCTGTTGAACAGACAAGTAACATTCAATCAGTAAACAGTTATGAGGAAGGTGCAGATTCTGAACTGGATTCTGTCACAGCTTCATTTTCCCACAGAAACAGGTCTGCCTGATTAAACTACTGACACACTGTAGATCAGACACCTCTCTCACGGGCCACTGGACACTCTTCTCTAGAGGGGGATGCTTTGCAAAGACACCTCAATTCCTTGATGGGTTACCATGGCCAAGCAGAGGAGAACGTCTGATACAACTAAAGCAGCTGCTAACATTCACAGGGAATCTGGTTGGGTCAAGATTTTTAATTGCAGACAACAGAATTCCACCTGATTAGTTTAAGATAATGGTTTATAAGGGATAAAAACAGTTTACAGAATCACTGGGAGAGTTCAAGAAACACACACCAAGGTTCCAAGAACAATTCTTAAAACCACATGGCAGAACTGGACTGCCAAGGGAGTTGCTGTCTCTGGGGTGGATCAGGAAGCTGCCAAATAAAAGCCACCAGCCAAATCAGGAAGTTGACACTATAGCTGCCAATTCCAAAACCATATCTCCTTTGTCTAAATGTGTGCCACCAAAACAGATGGGCCCGCTGCTCTCAGAACATGACCTCCTCGTGACTACAGCAATCTTGTACAAGTGCTTTGTATTGGGGATATCTAAATATCATCAAGGAGACTTAGTTGCATTCCTTACCTGAGTCTAGGAAAAGTACTTTTTAGCTTTCTAATCTCTCCATGTCAGAAGAGTCACTGGAATGGGTGTGGAGACCACCAAACCACAGTCCATCCCTCAAAGAGCATTTCTCTCCACAGATCCATCAGGAAGAATTCTCAGAACACTCATTGGTAAGAATTCAATACTCTTAAAGGCAGTAGGATCTCAAAATCACCAGAGGTCCTATTAGAATCAGATTCTGATACAGTAGATCTGGGTTGGGGTCTGAGATTTTCCATTTCTAACAAGCTCCTGGCTGATGCTGATGTTGCTGGTCCATCAATTACACTCTGAGTAGCAAGAGCTTAAACCAGGCATTATCTATGGTTCACCACAGTTTTTATAAATAAGGCTTCACTGGAACATAGCCGTGCCCATTTGTTTATGTATTTTACTGTCTATGGTTACTTTTGCCCTATAATGGCAGAGTTAAGTAGCTGTGACAGAGACTGTATGGCCTGTATAATAAATTTTTTCTCACTGTAAAATTATATATTATCTATTCATTTTTTTTTAGAGTAAACATGTATTGGCACATTCCAATATAAGTTAAATTTCTAACAAAATAAACATTTTATCTTCTCTTATTGGTCATGCTTTTCAATTGCTTTAAATTAAAGTCTAAGAGATTTCTCAAAGTCAAATCCTAGATGGTGAAGGCTCTAGTAGTTTAAACATGGAACTGATATACCTTTTGCCAGGAAGTTTAAGCACAAGCATGCGAAGCAACTCTGGAACACCAACATAAAGAGTCTGCTGGGGGACCTTCTGGGGAAAATTTCTTTTCTCTCAAATAAAGAGACCCATGAGGTAAAACTGTGTGCCCTACATTTGAAAAGAATGTGTAAGGATAGAGCTGTGATAGCCATCTTGTCACCACAGGAGACAAGCCCGCAAACAAAAGCCAATGTACCAAGGATGGCAGAACAGAAAGACGGGAAGCACCTGGGTTCTTAATACTGCTGAGTCAGCCAACCTGGGACGACTTATTATGTGATATAATAAGCCTGTTACAGAACAGTAATGGGCATAATATTATTTTCAGCTGCATACATCCTACGTGGTAGAGTGATACATAATTCACAAAGGATATTCATACTCATGTTCTCATTTGAACCTCATATTCCCCTCCCTCCCTCCACGATGGAGTAAAAAGGAAGATATTCAAATGAAGGACAAAGGTCCAGGGTGTTTAAAGTTATTTTCTCATAGGTCACACAGTTATTAACTGACAGTAACAGAAACCAGGATTCCCACGTCAATGTTCTCTTCATTACACCCTCTCTTGATTCCATTTGGTTCTAACCGGGTTAGCCTCCTGTAAGAATGCCTTCTCATATCCTCTCTGTCAATGTTTATCACTTTCTATACTCTGACAATTTCCATTTAGGGTATTTCTTCAGCATCTGCATTGTTCCAACCATTGTTCCATCTATCAAAGAAGCATATATTAATTACTTTCTGTTCACCTAGCTGTGTAATAGGCACGGAAAGTAAGGATTTTTGATGGGAAACGTGATTTTTGCCCTCAGAGAGAACAATTTAGTTATGGGTGTAAGATAGATGCTACAACGACAGTAACATAAGCCAATGTAAGTGTAGGAATTCAGAGCGAGAACCAAGACTTCCTTGGATATTCCAAGGGTAAGATTATTCTAAGTGCACTTCACCAAAAGCTGGATCCAAAAGAAACACAGAAATTAGACTTGCTGTAAGTGCTTTTTTATATGTTCTTAGAATCAATCTTAAATTCCCTCTAGAACAAGGAAATGGATTTCAAAAGCACTACCTATGTGACCAGGGCAAGTAAACTGTGGCAATAAAGCTTACACAACTGAGTTATGAGTCCTAAATGAGATAACAAGAAGAGCAGAGCATGGTGTCACCAAAAGAGGCTATGGGAAAACAATAGTTCGTTTCTCTGGGTTTTGAATTGCAATCTGTTTCTCAGTTTCCCCCAGACTGTAAATTCTTGAAATAAGAGAACTAAGGGTCCATGACTTTATTTCTTCTATTTATTCTGGAGTATCTAGTAGGATATCATGGCCCAGAAACTCAACACATGTATGTGGAACATCTTGTGACTAAATAAAAGAGAAGATACTATTATCTCTCAAGTTGTACCATTAACAGTATCTGGCTAACAGATTCACTGCTTTAGCCACAGTTCCATGGCTAGGATGCAGTAAGCACATGAAAACAAGGGCCTCCTCCAAAGCTTAATGACAATGAGTCATTTATACTAATGCTGCCTGTTCCTCTTACTCCTTAGAGGTGAGGAACGATTTGCTTCTTGATTTTGTGCCACAGGTAATAGGCAGTGTTGGAAGAAATCCATGGGAAGTCACAAAAGTCTGGCATAAAAAGTCATGGGAAGTCTGGCATAGAGTGCCTGGTTAACATTACCATGTCACAACTCCATCACACAGTAATAAAGGAGGGACCGGGTAACCATTCATTGCCCTTTTTCTGTGACTGTACATTTATTCAGTGAGTGCTGATTTATTAAAGAACTACACAGATAGGACAGGTTCATGATGACGAGGCATAGCTGTGCCCTCTCTTCTCCATGCATACCTCCTCACAGACTTCACGAACTGCTGCCACACTTGGCTCCTCCTCAGGCTCCATGCCTCCTCCAGGGACAATCCATCTGTCTGGATGGCGACTACTGCTCACAAGTAGCACCTGTTAAGTCACAAAGGTTGCATGGGGGGGGTTAAAAATTCAAAAAGACACATCCACACAAATTCAGAGTTTAAACACCACAAACATCAAAGTAACCAAGATCCATTCTTTGTTTATGCCTTCCCAAATCACTTCTTGCAAAGTAGCTTTTGTTTCTATTTGAAAAAATAGGCAATCAGCCAGTAAAAGCAGAAGGGCATCTGAAGACCATTATCTCTACACTCCCCTCAGACGCTCAATCACCTGCTCATTTATCCCCTCCTTGTTCCTTTTGCCCTTTGGACACAGACCTGACAAGGTGGAAAAAAGACTTAAAAAAAAAAGATTGTCACTGATGAGCCTGTCAGCACTGAAAAAGCTGGCCAGAAGACAGAAGGCCCTTGACCATGATTGCCATTGTGATCCAACACTTCCCCACCAAGTTTCTCACTCATGAACTGGGAGCTGTATCCCAGTTCCTGCTCCATCAGATGGCCACAGGCCAATACAATACACCACCCTAGACTCTAAGGGACCCTAATTCTCCTGGCCACATGAGAAGTAGAAAAATTCCTTTCATCACATTTTCAGCTAAAATAAAACCGGACTTTTTTTTAAAGACTCAGCCAGCATTCTGGTCAGAGTTGAAATAAAAATCTAGAATTTGCCTAGTTCCTTTTCCTTCCTTATCCCTCTCTGTAGGAAAGATACTAAACAAAGTCAGTTGGACTCCCTGTTTGGAGGCTGAGTTGAGTTGGCATTATTTCCAAAGGAAGTAAAGGAATCTTCAACTGCTCCCTAAACCATTACTTTCTGATGATGACCTGTGAGCCTACAAACTAAACTCTGCAACCATCCTTGTTGCCTCAAATGAAATGCTACTTCCTCTCTAGCCCTTACAGATTCCACCACTGCCTTCTAGTTAATGACATTCCAGTTATCCCCAGCCTCTTCCTTGAGGTCTCTGCAGCTATGGACCCTTGGAAACTCTACCTTCATCCTCAGTCTCTCTTTTCCCTGTCACAAGAGATTCTTCTGATGCTCATCTACAAAATATGTGATCTGTAGATTCATAGAAGATCGTGGTGTTATGGGAAGGAAATCCATGAATCCATATTCAGTCACTTGTGTATAAGCCATGGACTGAAAAATTGTCTTAAACTTACAAGTACTATTTTTCAAATATATTTTAAGTTCTGCTTTGATTAATACAATGCAAAATAATTTAAAATACTATGAAATCCACAGTTTTTGGTTGATATGTACATATACTCAGTTAAAAGGTACTATAAGAGCCAGGTGTGATGGCTCACATCTGTAATCCTGGCACCTCGGAAGGCCAAGGCAAGAGGACTGCCTGAGCCCAGGAGGTCAAGACTAGCCTGGACAACATGATGAGACCTCATCTCTACAAAAAAACAAAACAAAACAAAATACAACATTTAGCCAGACTTAGTGGTGCACACCTGTGGTCTCAGTTACTTGGGAAGACTGCTTGAGCTCAGGAGTTTGAGACTGCCGTGAGCTATGATCAAGCCACTGCATTCTAGCCTAGGCCACAGAGTGAGACCCCCAACTCAAAAAAAAAAAAAATCCTCTCATTGGACTATCTCAGACCTTATACAAAATCAAAATAGACCAACAACCTAAACGTAAGAGCTAAAACTATAACACATTTAGAAGAAAACACAGGAGTAAACTGTCATGATCTTGAATTTGGCAAGATATGCCAAATTCTTAGATATGAAGCATGAGCAACAAAAGGGTAAACAAGATAAATTGATCTTTACTGAAATTAAAAACTTCTGTGTAACAAAGGACATAATCAGGAATGTGAAAAGACAACCTACACAACAGGAGGAAATATCTGCAAATTCTATATTTAATACAGGTACAGTATTTAAAACAACGAAAAGATAAACAGCATTTCTACAGAGAAGATATACAAATGGCTAATAAGCACATGAAAAGATGCTCAACATCATTAGTCATTAGGGAAATGCAAAGTAAAACCAAAATGAGATACTACTTCACACTCACTAGGATAGCTATAATTCAATCAACCAAACACAGCATAAGAAGTGCTGGCAAGGATGCAGAGAAATTGGAATCCTCGTACACTGCTGATAGGAATGTACAATGCTTCATTCAGCCACTGTGGAAAACAATTTGGTTGTTCCTCAGTAAATTAAACATAAAGTTACCATTAGATCTAGTAACTCCACTGCTAGGTAAGTAACCAAAAGAACTAAACACAGGTACTCAAACAGATACTTCCATACAAATGTTTATAGCAGCATTATTTACAATAACCAAAAGGTAAAAACTCAAATATCCAATAAGAGTGAATGAATAAACAAAATGTGGCCTATACATACAATGGGATATTATTCAGCCATTAAAAAAACGAATTACTGACAGATGCTACAATATGGATGAACCTTGAAAACATGCTAAGTGGGCCGGGCGCGGTGGCTCAAGCCTGTAATCCCAGCACTTTGGGAGGCCGAGATGGGCGGATCACGAGGTCAGGAGATCGAGACCATCCTGGCTAACACAGTGAAACCCCATCTCTACTAAAAAATACAAAAACTAGCTGGGCGAGGTGGCGGGCGCCTGTAGTCCCAGCTACTCGGGAGGCTGAGGCAGGAGAATGGCGTAAACCCAGGAGGCGGAGCTTGCAGTGAGCTGAGATCCGGCCACTGGACTCCAGCCTGGGTGACAGAACGAAACTCTGTCTCAAAAAAAAAAAAAAAAAAAAAGAAAACATGCTAAGTGAAGGAAGCCAGGCACAGAAGGTCACATATGGTATGATTCCATGTATATGAAATTCACAGAATAAGCAAATCCAGAGAAACAGAAACCAGATTGGTGGTTACCAGTAACTGGAGGAAGGGGAAAACGAGTAGCAACTGCCTAATAGGTACAGGGCTTTATTTGGGGAAGATGAAAGTATTCAGAAAGTAGATATGAAATGGTGATTGCTAAATGCCAATGAATTGTTCATTTTAAAATGGCTAATGTGGCCAGGCGCGGTGGCTCAAGCCTGTAATCCCAGCACTTTGGGAGGCCGAGACAGGCGGATCACGAGGTCAGGAGATCGAGACCATCCTGGCTAACACGGTGAAACCCCGTCTCTACTAAAAAAAATACAAAAAACTAGCCAGGCGAGGTGGCAGGCGCCTGTAGTCCCAGCTACTCAGGAGGCTGAGGCAGGAGAAGGGCATAAACCCGGGAGGTGGAGCTTGCAGTGAGCTGAGATCCGGCCACTGCACTCCAGCCTGGGCGACAGAGCGAGACTCCATCTCAAAAAATAAATAAAAAAATAATAAAACATAAAATGGCTAATGTTATGTGAATTTCATTTCAATTAAAAAAAACTAGTTTTGCAATCACAGTATTATTAGTATTATTATTATTATTATTATTATTTTTTTTTTTGAGATGGAGTTTTGCTCCTGTTGCCCAGGCTGGAGTACACTGGCGCAATCCTGGCTCACAGCAACCTCTGCCTCCTGGGTTCAAGTGATTCTCCCGCCTCAGCCTCCCGAATAGCTGGGATTACAGGCGCCCGCCACCATGTCCAGCTAGTTTTTTGTATTTTTAGTAGAGATGGGGTTTCACCGTGTTGGCCAGGCTGGTCTTGAACTCCTGACCTCAGGTGATCCACGCACGTTGGCCTCTCAAAGTGATGGGATTACAGGTGTGCGACCACGCCCAGCCAATCACAGTCATTTTTTAAAAGCTGAAGGGAGTCAGTGCTACTTTTTTTCCCCCAGAGTCTATACCTCAATGGAATAAGCTTCCAGGTTATCCTTAGTTTTGTTTTGAGATGGAGTTTTGCTCTTGTTGCCCAGGCTGGAGTTCAATGGCATGATCTCAGCTCACCACAACCTCCGCCTTCCAGGTTCAAACGATTCTCCTGCCTCAACCTCCTGAGTAGCTGGGATTATAGGAATGCACCACCATGCCCGGCCAATTTTTGTATTTTTAGTACAGATGGGGTTTCTCCATGTTGGTCAGGCTGGTCTCGAATTCCCGAACTCAGGTCATCCGCCCGCCTAGGCCTCCCAAAGTGTTGGGATTACAGGCGTGAGCCACTGTGCCTGGCCAGTGATTTACTAAATCATAAAACTAGTGCCACATTCATTCTCTTCAATAACTGTGACCAATCTTACATTTTAAAACATTCCTTATCAAAAGAAAATAAACCCAAATATAAGCATGTAGGTTAATTCAAATTACAAGGTTAAAAAAAAAAAAGCCCTCCAAAGACTCTAGACAAAGGCATTTAAGTCATATTTATCCAACTACAAAAAGATTCAAGAAGAAAAAGTAGTAAAATGGGTTAATCCTCCACTGACTTGTTGTATAAATAACAACACATAGTCTTTCTTCCCTCACTTCCCGGTAAAGTGCTTGCCAGCCATTATAAACCTACGCATTGCTTCAAAGGCTGACTAAGGCCATGCAATGAAGTTACAGTCCAAAAGAAAAACCTTTACAGGAATATTTCAAAGCTAAAGCAAAGAAAAGGAAACCTCTGACAAAGTATAAGCATTCAATTTCTAAATTTCAATCAATGTGAAACACTAATTAGTAAACCTAGCAAGTGTTACTGCTTTGCACATTCAACCATGACTATATGAACTAGACTACAATAATGAGGCTGAAGGAAGCAAGCCTCATTAGTTTGTAGCCACACTTCAAAGCAAACACTGTTACTGGTAAATAGCTCTCCTCAGTAAGTTTCCTTGACAACCTATTGAGAATTTACTACAAAAAAAAAAAAAAGTTTCTGTTTCTGTGTTTTGTAGAGACAGGGTCTCATTCTGTTGCCCAGGCTGAAGTACAGGGGCAGGATCAAAGTTCACTGCAGCCTCAAACTCCTGGGCTGTAGGGATCCTCCAGCTTCAGCCTCCCGAGTAGCTGGGACTACAGGTACACAGCACCATGCTCAGCTAATTTAAAAAATTTTTAAACTTCATTTTTTTGAGATGGGGGTCTCACTATGTTGGCCAGGTTGGTCTTGAACTCCTGGTCTCAAGCAATCCTCCTGCCTTGGCCTCCCATTGTGCTAGGATCAAAGACATGAGCCACTGTGTCCACCCACAAAAAATTTTTCACTTTAGCCAGTGGTTTTACTCCTTCCTATCATATAAAGTACTAAATGGTGTTCTGGTCAGTAAATTCTTATTCTGAAGTTTGATTTTGACATATACAATTATCTGAAAAGAAATTAAGTGCAAAAGCTCCAAAAAGATTCTGAAAATAACACACTAAGGGGGAAAAATTACCTATTCAACAAATGTTCATTAAGTATCATCATGAGCCAGGAACTGGAGACGTAGAGATTAAATACACTGCAGTTTGCAGGCAGATCAAAGTGGGAAACCAGTTGACCAGGTATCAGACCATTTTGAAGCTTTAGTCATTGAGACAGGTGATATCTATGCAGAGGTGGATAAAGAGACCCACAGAACACACCCATCCATAAACAGACTCTTGGATTCATGATACAGGTGGCTCTGTAGAGCAGGCAGAAATCAACAGGTGGCGCAGTGACAACTTGTTTTCCACAGGGGCACAGCAGAAAAAACATTGTATTGATTTGTAACATGTGTGCAGTGAAATGATAAAGAAATCTGTGGGAATGGTACACCTAATGAAGGGAGGGAGAAATACAGCAGGAACACGACTGTTTTATTTCTTAGAAATTGCTGTGGGGTTTTTTGCTAAATAGTGCTGAATACAAATTTTTAAAATATAAAAGAAACCCATAGTCCCTGCCCTAAAGGAACCGAGTATCTAGTGGAAGACCAAAAAAGAGTAATTATACAGACTGAGAAATACTTAGCTTGAGGATACCACAGTGATAATGAAAAGAGATACTTGCCCGGACGTACTGGCTCATGCCTGTAAACCTTACTTGGGAGGCTGAGGTAGGAGGTGCACTTGAGCCCAGGAGTTCAAGACCAGCCTGGGCAAAATAGAGAAACCCCCATGTCTACCAAAATCAATCAATCAATCAATCTATATATATATATACACATATATGTACACATACATATATATGTGTGTGTGTATATATATAAAATTAGACCAGGTGCAGTGGCTCATGCCTGTAATCCTAGCACTTTGGGAGGCTGAGGCAGGCAGATCACTTGGGCTCAGGAGTTCAAGAACCCATCTCTACAAAAAAAAAAAAAAAATTAGCCAGGCACGATGGTGTGAGCCTGTAGTCCCAGCTATTCAGGAGGGTGAGGCAGGAGAATTGCTTGAGCCCAGGAGGAGAAGGTTGCAGTAAGCCAAGATTACGTCACTGCACTCCAGTCTGGGCAATGGGAATGAAACCCTTCTCAAAAAACAAAAGCAACAACAACAGAAACCCTAAACAAAAAAAATAGCCAGGTGTGGTGGTGCATGTTTACAGTTCCAGCTTCTGGGGAGGCCGAGGTGGGAGGATTGCTTGAGCCCAAGAAGTCGAAGCTGCAGTGAGCTATGATCCCACTACTGCACTCCAGCCTGCGTGACAGAGCAAGACCCTGTCTCAAAAAAAAGAAACAACAACTCAGACTCGGGGAGTAGGGCATAGATCATAACCGAGAAATGATATGGGAAGGTTTCTCTTTTTTCAGACAAGATCTCGCTCTTTTGCCCAGGCTGGAGTGCAGTTGTACAATCATAGCTTACTGCAGCCTTGGACTCCTGAGCTCAAGTGATCCTCCTGCCTCAGCCTCCCAAGTAACTGGGACAACAGGCATGTGCCACCAAGCCTGGTTAATACTTTTTATTTTTACTTTGTAGAGACGGTGTTTTGCCGTGTTGTCCAGGCTGGTCTTGAACTCCTGGACTCAAGGGATCCTCCTGAATTGGCCTCTAAAACCCAATTTGAGTTTTAGAAAGGTAACTTTGACATATGTTGGAGATGGGAAAGCATGCTAATGGAGCAGGTTCCTGCGGTAATGCAGGTTGAGAAATGATTAAGACAGTAGGAGTGGGAAGCGGAAGGAAGTGACAGGTTTCCAGATACATAGAAAGAAGAGTCTATAAGGCCAAGTGACTGACAGGACGTGGGAATATGACTCCTTGGATATGGGCTGGGTCAATGGTGTAGCAGCCTTCCAAGGAGAATATGGAGGCGTCAGTGGAGGAGGGAACCACAGGGAGGAGTTGTGAAATCATCCTCTGAGCATATGAATTTGAGGGTTCAGTGAGACGTCTAAGAGTATTTCTGGTGAGAAATTGTATGAATGTGGGACTGCAGTTAAGAGGGAAACCGACGGTGGTTTTGTAAACAACGGTATCAGAATCTTCCAGCCAGAATAAGACTAACACAAGGGGAAGATGGGCATTTGCAAAGCTCTGGCCAGAGGATCTGACCCCTTTCTCCCTATCCACCCACCATCCACCTTGGTATCAGACAAGTCTCCATTCCTACTGCCAAGGGTATAGTGGGCATAGACACACTCCAGAGACCCTAGGTCAAAGTTCTGGAAATACTCTCCTTAAAGAAATTAGATTAGGCCGGGCACGGTGGCTCACGCCTGTAATCCCAGCACTTTGGGAGGCCGAGGCGGGTGGATCACGAGGTAAGGAGATTAAGATCATCCTGGCTAACACTGTGAAACCCCGTCTCTACTAAAAACACAAAAAATAAGCCGGACGTCGTGGTGGGTGCCTGTAGTCCCAGCTACTCGGGAGGCTGAGATAGGAGAATGGTGTGAACCCGGGTGGCGGAGCTTGCAGTGAGCCGAGATCGCGCCACTGCACTCCAGCCTGGGCGACAGAGCGAGACTCCGTCTCAAAAAAAAAAAAAAAAAAAAAAGAGATTACTTACGGTGATAATCTATGCCATAGGAAATCTTGATTAACAAACTACATGATTAGACATGATACTGATTTCTGGAGAATCAACTGCATGCAGTAAAGCACTCAACATGATCTTGTTTCCAACAATGCAATTCCCGTGACATTTTACAAGCCCCTCAACACTGCCAATACTGCCAGAGTGCTCTGCTGGTACCCCAGATGGCACCAGGACCATATTCTATCAAATCTGTTATATGCTCTGCAAATTGCATCTTCAGATGAGCCCTTTAAATAATTTATGTGTCCCTTCTTAAAAATAAGGCCAAGATAAAAGTGAGTAATTATCTGTAAAAGTGAGTAACTGTACTTGTTTGGATTCCAGATAAATGGACATTTACTATATTTTACACAATGTTTTAAAGAACAGCTGTCACAAGTTCTTGTGCATGATGATCCCATAAAATGTTTAAAAGATGAGTAAAACTAAGTATGAGGTTAAATAACTTGCTGAAAGTAAATCAATAAATTATCATAGGGCCAAGCACAGAAGTTTCAGTTTCTACAGCTTTAAAGCATTTTACTATTTTTAACAACTCTTTTAAAAATTTAAAATTCTTTTTTTTAGCTACAGAGGAACTAAAAAAAAATGCTCAAAGAAGGAACCACTAGACATAAACAGTCAATTTACAAAATGCCTTATAAACATTGCTTCACCTTAGTTAGCTTATCAGGCCGCTTATTTAACCAAAGAGGAAATTCCCTGCCTAGTACAAAGAAACATCATACTGTGTTATGAACAGATATTCTGACAGTTTTTACCTTGGGAGCAACAAGATTATTTTAAGAACAATATGAAAAGGTTTCCACAGACACAAACTATTACACAGATATGGGGGCCAGGCACAGTGGCTCACATCTGTAATCTCAACACTTTGGGATGCACACTGACAGAAATTTTAAAAAGAAAAAAAAAAAAACTTTGGTGGCCAGGCGCAGAGGCTCACTCCTGTAATTCCAGCACTCTGGGAGGCTGAGGTGAGGGTATCACTTGAGCCCAGGAGTTTGAGAGCAGCCTGAATAATGTACTGAGACCCCATCTCTACACCCCCCCACCTCAAAAAAAAAAAAAAAAAAAAAAACCCTCCACACACACACTTCGGGAGGCCAAGATGGGAGGATATTTTGAGGCCAGGAGTTTAAGACCAGTCTGGGCAACATGGAGAGAGACCTTGTCTCTATTAAAAAAAAAAAAAAAAATTAGCCAGACCTAGTGGTGTATGCTTGTAGTCCCAGCTATTTGGGAGGCTGAGGCAGGAGGATCACCTGAGCTCAGGAGATTGAGGTTACAGTGAGCTATGACTGTGCACTGCACTCCATCCTAGGCAATAAGGCAAGACTCTGTCTTTAAACAAACGAAAAAAAAAATTAGAGAGCTGGGTGTGGTGGCTCATGCCTGTAATCCCAAAGCACTCTCTGGGGAGGGTCAAGCACAGCGTCACCTGAGGTCAGGAGTCTCAAGACCAGCCCTGGACTGTATCATGGTGAAACCCCTGTCTCTACTAAAAATGAGCAAAAACTAGCTGGGCGTGGTGGCAGGTGCCTGTAATCCCAGCCATTGGGAGACTGAGGAGGAGAACTGTTTGAACCTCGAAGGCTGGGAGGCTGCAGTGAGCTGAGATCACACACAGACTCCAGCCTGGGCTGCATAAGAGCCAAACTCCGTCTCCAAAAAAAAAAAAATATAGAAAAACTATATATACACACAGATGTATCATTCTTAAGTGAGTCCCCAGGGTGTACAGAGATTGCCTCTGTATAGTACAATCAGCAGTGCTAAGGAGGAAGTGTTTTACTTTAAAACCTTGAGGATGGCTTGAATATTTTAGAACAAGTATTTAAGATGTATAAATGGAGGTGGGCATGGTGGCTCACACCTGTAATCCCAGCACTGTGGGAGCCCAGGAGTTCGAGAACCACGTGGGCAACAAGGCAAGGTCCCGTTTCTACAAAAAAAAAAAAAAAAAAAAAATTCTTATAATTGGCCAAGAACAACGCCAAACACTATTTCTTAGGAAATTTCTGAAAGCCAAATAAAGTGAATGAAATATTTAAAATGCTCCAGTTTCTCGAGGTTATTTTACTGTATCATTATTTTTTGAGACAGGGTCTCACTCTGTCGCCCATGCTGGACTGCACTGGAGCCATCTTGGCTCGCTGTAGCCTGAACTTCCTGGGCTCAAGCAATCCTCTCAATACCCCCCACCCACTCCAGCAGCTGGGACTACAGGTGTGCACCACCACACCTGGGTAATTTTTGCATTATTTGTAGAGACAGGGTTTCACCACGTTCCACAGGCTGGTCTCAAACTCCTGGGCTCAAGCAATCCATCTGTTTCAGCCTTTCAAAGTGCTGGAATTAGAGGCATGAGCCACCACACCTGGCCTTGAGGTTATTTTAATAAACAAAGTCACAGTAACAGCATTTCCTGACATCCATGAACTGCATAATTTTCCCACAGTCTTAGAACTATGGGAATATACTGTAAAATTCCTGCTCATCAATATGCTGATTTTGCCAAGCCATGTACCAAATGATAGCCTCCATAATACGTGCTCAAACAGAAGACATTCACTGTAAACTCAAGGGCAGCTATTGTGTTCCCGAGGTAGCATCAACTTATTAACCACAATTCAGTCTATTTTAAGATGTCAAAGTTTAAACCACAAATGCATACTGTCATCTTTACAGAGGAGGACAGTCAGGAGACTTTGGGTTACAGGTCTGCCTCTGACGCCAGTCACATAAATGCAATGAAAAAATTACCTCTCTCTAGACTTCAGCTTTTTCAGTTTTAAAATGAGATGGCCCAAATCTATAAAATTCTTTCAGCATTAATATTCTATCATTCTAAATTTATACAGGTATATGTGTCTAGAATTTGTCTTCCTAATTCTACTCTTTTCAAACAACTATTTTTTCAATAGTACATAATGTGTATATTCAAAGGGCATTAAAAAAAAACACAGCAAGCCTTTTCTCTTAACTCTGTCCCAAGAGGCACTTCTTGTGAAGACTTCTAGAGATATTCTAACGTATGAGTATAAATAAATACATATTTACTCTTTTCTTTCCTCTTTGTCAACCCCAATAGTAACCCATTATACACATTGTTCTACTTTGCCTTTTCACTTAAATCTTGGAGATCATTTTATCAGCACACTCTGAGAACCCCTTCCTTTTTTAAAATAACCACAGGGTATTTTTTAAAACTTATTATTTATTATACACAAATTTCAAACATGCATAAAAGTAGAGAGAAAATATAATGAATTCCTAAGTAGTCCAATTTCAATAACTATCAATGTTTGCCAATCTTGTTTTACTTACCTATACACAACCCCAAAGTTTTGAGACAAGAGTCTTGCCTACTACAACCCCATCTCCAGAGTTCAAACGATTCTCCCACCTCAGTTCTGAGTAGCTGGATTAAAGGTGCATGCCACTACATCCAGCTAATTTTGTATTTTTTGCAGAGACAGGGTTTTCACTCATGTTGGCCAGGCTGGTCTCTCGGCTCTGACTCAAGGATCTCACCCTGCCTTGGCCTCCCAAAGTGCTAGATTCATAGGCATGAGCCATAATTCTGGTCTTGTTTTTTTTTTTTTTGAGACGGAGTCTCGGCCTCTGTCACTTCAGACCGGGAAGTGCAGTGGCCGATCCCCAGCTCACTGCAAGCCTCACCCCGGCTTCATTTCCCATTCTCCTGCCTCAGCCTCCTAGTAGCTGACTACAGGCCCAGCCACCTCACCGCTGTTTTTGTATTTTTAGTAGAGATGGGGTTTCACCTGTTAGCTACAGATGGTCTCGACTCTGGACTGGTGATCCGCCTGCCCCCGCCTCCCAAAGTGCAAGCATAGGGATTACAGGCTTGAGCCACTGCCGTCTTGTTTCTTTAAGATAGACCTCGCTTATCGCTTCAGGGCTGGAGGCAGTGGGCGACAGGCTCACTGCAGCCTTGACCTCCGGGATTCAAGAAATCCTCCCACTTCAGCCTCCTGAGTAGCTGGGACTACAGGCGCCTGCCACCATACCTGGCTAATACTTATTTGTAGAGACAGGGTTTCGCCATGTTGCCCAGGCTAGTCTTTTTTTTTTTTTTTTTTTTTGGTTTTCTTTTTTTTGAGACAGAGTTGCCTAAGCTGGAGTGCAATGGTGTGGTCTCGGCTCACTGCAACCTCTGCCTCCCGGGTTCAAGCGATTCTCCTGCCTCAGTCTCCCAAGTAGCTGAGAATACAGGCACCCGCCACCAAGTCCGGCTAATTTTTATATTTTTAGTAGAGACAGGGTTTCACCATGTTGGCCAGGCTGGTCTCAAACTCCTGACCTCAGGTGACCCGCCCACCTCAGCCTCCCAAAGTGCTGGGATTACAGGCGTGAGCCACTGCGCCTGGTCCCAGGCTAGCCTTGAACTCCTGGACTCACGGGATCCACCTACCTTAACCTGCCAAAGTGCTGGGATTACAGGCATGAGCCACTGGGCCTGGCCAGGAGTTTGAGGCTGCAGTGCTCTATGATCATGCCTATGAACAGCCACTGTACTCCAGCTGGGCAGTACAGTGAGATTTCATTTCAAATAAACAGACACACACACGTGTGCACACACACACACACACACACATTTGGCCAGCCGCAGTGGCTCACGCCTGTAATCTCAACACTTTGGGAGGCCGAGGCAGGTAGATTGCTTGAGGTCAGGAGCTCGAGACAAGCCTGGCCAACATGGTGAAACCACATCTCTACTAAAAACACAAAAATTAGCCAGGCGTGGTGGCGGGTGCCTGTAAACCTAGCTACTAGGGAGGCTGAGGCAGGAGAACTGCTTGAACCCAGGAGGCGGAGGTTGCAGTGAGCCAAGATCGCACCACTGCACTCCAGCCTGGGCGACAGAGCAAGAGACTATCTCAGGAGAAAAAATATATATATATATAAAATATTTATATATTGACTTTATATTCTGTGCCATACTAAATTCACTTATTTGTTCTAGCAGCTTTTTGGTGGATTCCCTAGGATTTTTCTACATAGATGATCATGTTATCAGCAAATAAAGATAGTTTTGCTTCTTCCCCTTTAATTTTTATGTCTTTTATTTCTCATTCATGCCTTACTGTACTGGTTAGGGCTTCCAAAATAATATTGAATAGAAGTGGTAAGAGCAGACAACCTTATCTATTCCCAATCTTAGGGGGAATGTATTCATTTTTTCAATATTAAGTATGATGTTAGCTGTTTGGCGTAGATGTCCTTTATCAGGTTAACGAAGTTCCACTCCTAGTGCTGAGTTTTGCTTTGTTTTGTTTTGTTTTCTTTTTGAGACGGAGTCTCACTCTGTCGCCCAGGCGGGAGTGCAGTGGCCAGATCTCAGCTCACTGCAAGCTCCGCCTCCTGGGTTTACGCCATTCTCCTGCCTCAGCCTCCCGAGTAGCTGGGACTATAGGCGCCCGCCACCTCGCCCGGCTAGTTTTTTTGTACTTTTTAGTAGAGACGGGGTTTCACCGTGTTCGCCAGGATGGTCTCGATCTCCTGACCTCGTGATCCGCCCATCTCGGCCTCCCAAAGTGCTGGGATTACAGGCTTGAGCCACCGCGCCCGGCTGTTTTTTTTTTTTTTTTTTTTTATAAATGGATATTGGATTTTGTCAAATGCTTTTTCTGAATCTACTGACACGATGATATGGTGGTTCTTTTTTTTAGTCTGTCAGTGTGGTAAAGTACACTGACCAGTTTTTAAATGTTAAACCAGCCTCGTATTTCTGGAATAAATCACAGTTAAGTCATGAAGTGTTATTCTTTTTGTATACTGCAAGTTGCTAATGTCTAGTTTAGGGTTTTGGGGTCTCTGTTCAGGAAGGATACAGTGTCTGATGTTCTCTTTTGTAGTGTACCATCTTGGTATCAAGGTAATACTGGCTTTATAAAACAGGCAAATGTTTCCTCTTCTAAAAATAAAGAAATTATACTTTTTATTTTCTAAAAAGTAAAGAAATTGTGTAGAATGGCACTATTTCTTTCTTAAATATCTGTTAGAATTCATCAGCAGAGCCACCTGGGCCTACAGCTTTTTGGGGGGGGGGTGGGGCTTAACTACAAATTCAATTTCTTTAATAGACATAGGCTTATTTATTTCTTCTTAAGGAAGCTTTAGTAGCTTGTATCTTTCAAGAAATTTGGATAAAAACTCAAAAGAGGACAGGGTTTGGGGAACTCCAGACAGCTGAACATGTGCAGGTCCCTAGAGGGTGGTGCACCCAGGGAAGGCATGGAAGCTCGGTCCCCTTCCCCCATACCTCCCTTATGCATCTCTTCATCTGTATCCTTTGAAATATCCTTTACAATAAACCAGTAAACATAAGACCCTGTTTAGGAGTAGAATGGGACAATCTCAAGAGAGAAAAGCATGACAGGAGCCACGAAGGGACTGGGTATTTTAAATGCAGGACACACTGTTCCTGGCTGTGTCTGTGATACTGGACATCTTAGGAACCAGATGCTTAACAATGTAAGAAATAAAGCCCTGGAAAGAAAGTATAAATGCCTGAGGTAATGGATACCCACTTACCCTGATGTTACTGTTACTCATAGTATGCCTGCATCAAAATATCTTATGTACCCACAAAAATTAAAAATTAAATTTAAAAAAGAAATTTGCCCATTTCATTGAAAATACTGATTTGATTGCCTTACAGTTATTCACAATATTCCCTTATTATCCTTTCTATATCTGTAAAACCAATAGTGATTCTTTGTACAGAATGCTGTACTTTCATTCCTGATATGGCTGATTCCATGACCAACAGGAAATATACAAGATAAGTCTGAAACATCTTGTCAAATCAGATACTGAAGAAGCTATCAAAACCCACTAGGACTGTATCAAAAGGATTCAGGATTTAACTTGAAAAGGTTCACGCTGGTCAAAAATAGGCCAGTAAGAATAACTGTAACAGACTAGAATATCAAATATATTTAAATCCATGAGTTTATATTGATAATTTTTAAAAAATAAAAACAGAACTGGTAACCACTGAGGGATGCCAATGAACCAACTCACTAATTTGGGGAATAATGACAAATTGAGGGGGAAAAAAATCAATCATTTATTTTGTGTTTTCTATATAATTATTTTTAGGTATAATTATGGAATTGTGTGTATTTTTTTTTTTAATCTTTTATTTTTTGACAGAGTCTCGCTCTGTCGCCCAGGCTGGAGTGCAGTGGCGCAACTCTGCTCACTGCAAGCTCTGCCTCCCGGGTTCACGCCATTCTCCTGCCTCAGCCTCCCGAGTAGCTGGGACTACAGGCGCCCGCCACCACACCCGGCTAATTTTTTGTATTTTTAGTAGAAACAGGGTTTCACCGTGTTAGCCAGGATGGTTTCGATCTCCTGACCTTGTGATCCACCCACGTCGGCCTCCCAAAGTGCTGGGATTACAGGTGTGAGCCACCGTGCCCAGCCGAATTGTGGTTATTTTTTAATGACAGTATTGTTTTAGAAGTACTTACTGAAAATTTACAGATAAAATTATATGGTGTTTGAGATTGGACCCAAAATAATAGTGGAGGGGGAGGAGTGATTAAGAACACATCCTACAAAATTGGCCATGAGCTGATAACAGTTGAAGCTGACTGAGGAGTACATAGGGGTTCACTATACTATTCAGTCTACTTTGGAACAGGTTTTAAGTTTTCCATAACAAAAGGTTTTTTTAAGGCCAGGCATGGTGGCTCATGCCTGTAATCCTAGCACTCTGGGAGGCCAGGTGGACTGCCTGAGCCCAGGAATTCTAGACCAGCCTGGACAACATGGCAAAACCTTATCTTTATAAAAACTAAAAAATTTGCGGGGCATGGTGGTGAGCACCTGTAGTCTCAGCAATACTAGGGAGGCTGAGGTGGGAGGAGCGCCTAGCCTGGGAGATTGAGGCTGCAGTGAGCCGTGACCATCCCACTATACTGCAGCCTGGGTGACAGGGCAAGACCCTATATCCCCTGCACCCTGCAGAAAAAAAAAAAAATAATAATGCATTGGTTATCCTTAGCCATTTGTACTTTCATATATTTTAGAATGAAAATATTATTTTTTTAAAAGAAGAAACCTGCTGAGATTTTGATTAGTATTGTAAAACCAAATAGATTTCAGAAAAACTGTATGTCTTCTAATCCATAAGCAAGGTGTAGCTTTTCATTCATGTAGGTCCTTCAAATCCTTTCTTCTATGACTCAAATTAGCATAATTAGAAGGTCCTGTCTTAGTCCAAGATTACAATGAAATTATCCCAGGTTTTTTTCTAGTAATTTATGGTTGTAGTTTTTCATGTTTGTACTTCCTATCTATGTAAAAATTATTCTGATTATAAATATGAGGAAGGAACCCGACTATACTTTTTTCCAGGTATTTGTCAGTTGTTCCCATATGCATTGAGGTCTATTTCTGGACTATCTATTTGGTTCTATTGATTCATTTGCCAATTCATGATCCAGTTTAGTAGCATTCTATTTTAAGTACCACGGTCTGCAACATGGTTTCATGGGGCTAACATCACCATACTTGCCCTTCACTCTTCTTTTTCAGAGTTTTACTGGCTTTTCCTCCAAGGTTTCTTATCCATTTGAAATCAGAAACTGCATGAGTGGTTTACACACACACACACACCCCCCTTATAATTTCAACAAGAATCAAGTTGAATTTATAGACTAATTTACAAGAATCGACAGGATGTTGAAACTTCCCACCTAAGAGCAAGATACTTTTTCAAGTTTTTTCAATAACATTTAAAAAGTTTTATCTTCACTGATCTTATCCATGTCTTAAGTTTATTCTTTTTTGTTACTGTTATTATGGGTTCCTAACTCCATCCTATGGCGTATTATTTCAAAGGAGTCACAGAAAATTTTCACAGGTTAGTATTAAAATACTAATTCCACACATAAGCACAATCAAGTGATTATGTGGAAATTATTTTTTAAAGTAAAAAAGAAATTTTTATTTTATACCAATAGATTGTAAACCATGATAGCCTGGCCTGATGCCCAGCTAGAGCCATGAGATATAAAACCCATGCCTCACAGGGGGGCCAGAGCTAGGGCTGGGCAGAGGAGCAATAACCAGAGAGTAGATAGGGCACAAACAGCTCTTCATAGATGTATGAATTCAAGTTTATTGTTCTTACAAACATGAGAACAACAAAAAAAAAGAGCCAATCATATGGTGGGCCAGGAATAAAACATTAACTATATAGGAGAAAATTAAGATAGAAAGATAGTTATTGCAGGGAAAATATTTTTATGTAATTTCAAGTACTATTTCACAAAGTTTTGTGTTCTGAAATGAATTAAATTTAACCATCAGACTGCTTTATTCTACTAGAAATAACATTTACTCAATTCAGGAAGGTAAGGAGTTATCACAAGAAATCACAGAAAAAGATAGGTAACAACCACATTAAGATTGAGAATTCAGCTGGGTGCGGTGGCTCACGTCTGTAATCCCAGCACTTTGGGAGGCTGAGACAGGCGGATCACCTGAGGTCAGGAGTTCGAGACCAGCCTGGCCAACATGGTGAAACCCCATCTCTACTAAAAATACAAAAATTAGCAGGGTGTGGTGGCAGGCGCCTGTAATCCCAGCTACTTGGGAGGCTGAGGCAGGAGAATTGCTTGAACCTGGGAGGTGGAGGCTGCAGTGAGCCAAGATCGTGCCACTGCACTCCAGCCTGGGGCACGAGAGCAAGACTTCGTCCAAGAAAACAAAAAACCCCAAAAAACCTCATACCCATTTAGCAGGTATTCCCTGTCCCCACCCTCCCACTGGCAACCATCAATTTGTTTTTTGTATCTATGGATTTTTGCTTATTCTGCATACTTCATATAACTGGAATCACACAATAAATATGTGACCTTTAGTGTCTGTCTTCTTTCACTTAGCATATTTGAAGGGTTCATCCACATTGTAGCATGTATCAGTGCCTCATTCCTTATAGTTGAATAACATTCCAATTTATGTATACACCATATACCACAAAGTGTTTATCCACATCTACTGGTTAACATTTGGTTGTTTCTACCTTTCAGCTATTGTAAATAGTGCTGAACATTCCTCTACAAATGTTTGAGTACAAGCTTTTCAATCCCTTTAAGTACATACCTAAAAGTGAAACTGCTGGGTCAAACATAATTCTACATTTAAGCTTCTGAGGACCCACAAATCTTCCACAGCAGCTGAGCCATTCTGCATTCCCACCAGCAATGTATGAGGTATTCAATTTCTCTACATCCTCACTAACACTTGCTATTTTCCACTCTAGTGGGTGTGATATGCTAAAACTAGTTTTAAGAATGTCTATACTTTGGGAGACTGAAGCAAGCAGATTGTTTGAGTCCAGGAGTTGGAGACCAGCCTGACAAAATGGAAAAACCCCATCTCTACAAAAAATACAAAAATTTAGCCAGGCATGGTGGCA